>NW_022900931.1:46620329-46632843 GCF_012274545.1 Fukomys damarensis
TGCGGAGAGATCCGGGGGCTGAGGACGCCCATTGGGTCCTCACAAGGGCTGGGATAGGCGGTCCCGCGCGACTCCCTTTCCCACGAGGACCCAAGGCAGGGTGGAAGCGGCTGCGTGCACGTGGCAGGAGGGAAGCACCCCTTCCGAAATGTGGGGCCGGGGACCGCGTCCACGGATCCGGACAGTGTGAAGGGAGGCGAGATCAGGCCAGGAGCCACACCTCACGTCCCAACTGACCCCTAGTGGGACCCTCCAGCCTAGAAGGGGGACGCTCGAGAACAGGTCCCCCGTGCCCCTCTCAAACGCCCCTACCACTGCAGCTGCCTTCCTGAAGGGCTGTGGCCGGAGCTGCCTTTATCTGAGGTCCCCCGACAGAACAAGAAGCCCCTGCGTGTCGTGGGAGAACATACACCAGTCTAAAAGCATGCTGCGGGCAAAGCGCTCCTTCCACAGCGAAATCCGCCAAATAGCAGCTACTTGAATCCCTGCCCCTCCTTTCCCAGCCTGGTTCCCGTCCCGCTCTGCTCCGGGCCACCTGGCACGGTCGCGCACCTTGCACGGTCACGGCCACCTTGGCGGAGAACATGGGCGCGCTCTCCACCGGGATGCGCATGGTGCCCGAGCACTGGTAGCGCCCGCTATCGCTGGCGCGCGCCTGCAGCACCGTGTAGTTGGTGCTCGAGTGGAAATAGCGCACCGCCTGGCCGTCGCGGTAGTAGTGCAGTTTGTAGACCACCTTGTCGTACCAGCCGCGGCAGCGCATGATCAGCGGCTCGCCCTCGAACACCGCCGTGTAGGGCACCTGCAGGATCAGCCAGTCTGCAACCGACAGGCGGGAAGACTCACCGCGCGGAACTTTCAGCCACAGCTCTCGCATTCTGACGCCTTGCTTCCCCCATAGCCGCTAGCCCTCCCTGCTGTCCTCAGGGCTCCCTCCCTCTCTCCAGAGCCCGTCAGATAAGTCTCATACTGCAGAAAGCTCTGAGTGGCAGGAAAGAGAAAGGCGTCCTAGGGAGGTAGAGATGCCCCAGACTCGATTCCTGTCTCAGAGCACTGCCCACCAGAATCCAGTTTAAACTCCTCTGAGTGGCTTCAGGACCTTCCTGAGCTTGTCCTCACCTCCCCGGTACTCTCTCCGTATTTTCCCCTAACTTATTTCATCTCTATCCTCCCACCTTTCATTTAACACGGGTTAGATTCCAGCTATAGGAACTGCTGGGAGAATTGGGTCTTCTCTGATCCCAGGGCCTTTGTACCTGCTGTTTCCTCAGCGGAAAAGACCCTCCTTCATTTTAAATTGAAGCCTACTTAGCCCGAATGTCTAGGTAGATATTTCATCTACTTAATAAAACTTCCTAAACGCTTCCCAGGGTAGCCTTAGATGTCCCCAGCAGCACCATGTATTTACCCAGTCATCATCGTGATCATGGCATGATCATAGCCCCCAACACATACAAATACCATTTTGGATGCTATACATTGAGAGGGAATTCCGCAAAGAAATGCCACAAGACATGCATTATACTCAGACCCTAAGCAGTAACCATAATCTGTTATAGTCAGTGTCACTGTTGCTCTCACTAACAATTCCCCAACAGGAAACCCCAGAGTATTCACATGAAGTCTAAGTGCTAATACGAACACTGAGCGACGTCTCTTATATTCTAAATGCAAATCGTGGCCTATGAAGCTAGAATTAATGCATTCCCTGTGAAAGTGTCTTAATTAACAAGTGATTATTTTTCTTATCCTGTTTTGAAACCCTTCAGGTATCTTTAGTCAGTTTCAGTTGATCCCTCTGTGTGTATATATGTCTGTAATAAATTCTTAATCAAATGCTCTCTTTTTGAGATAAGGTCTTGCTGTGTAGTACAGGCTAGCCTTCAACTTGCTATGTAGCCCAGGCTGGACTTGAACTCGCAATCCTCCTCCATGGCTTTCCAAGTGCAGGGACAACAGGTATGTGCCACATTGTCCCGACATTACTGTTATGGATACACAGAAAAGCATAGCATTACGCTCATGCCCCCTTCCCCTTGCTCAGACCACTCACCATTAGACACGGAGAGGTGGATGGGGTCGCTGACAGGTGCCCCCCGTGTCTGGCATCGGTACACCCCTGGTGTCTGCACCTCGATGCTCTTCTTGTGGGAGGGCAGGAGTAGGTGGCCCAGATACCAGAGAGTGTTAATGGGCCGCAGCTCCAGGAGCAGAGGGTAATGTCCATCACACCGTAAGGTTACCCGCTCGCCCTTGAAGATCGTGGTCCAAGGTGGGTGTAGAGACAAGACAGGCTTCTCCAGTGTAGCTGAGGTGTGTGAGAGGAGATTTGGGAAGGAGAACCAAGGCGAGGTGCCCAAGCACACGGCCTGAGGTCCTGAAGTTTAAGAAAGCCCCATTTTCCAGGCCACAGCCCATGTACTGACCCATCCCTGTGGGAGAGGAGACCATATTCATGGAGCTACAAGCTATCAGTCCACTGGTCAGCACCCATTTCTGAGTGCCAACAAACTTAGTCTCAGGGATTGAGGAAGATGTACTATCCCAGAACAGCCAAAGTAGTGGGGAATCTACCTAAGCGGTTCACTTAGAGTGGGGTGGAGTAAAAATTGTGGAAAAAAATTGGGATGACCGAGATATGCAAAACTCACCAGCTTGACCAGTGCTTGGAACTGTAAAACAAGAAAGAAGGAAGGATGGGAATGTTGGAGATAAGTCTCTGATGACCCTGGGAAAGACTGAATGGTCTTAAAGTCTGTTTTCCTTCTTTTGCCCCTGGTTACCCCAGCTCTGATAAAGCTGCCTCCTCTTCACCCTCCAAAAACAGATATGGCGTCACTTGGAAACTGAGGATGGCATAGACACTCACCTACTCTAAACCCTGCCCTGACCAACCTGTCCTCCTGCACCCAAAGTCCTGCTGCTGTTGCTACCTCATAGAGGACTCACCCAGGAGCAGGAGGGCCGTCAGCACCCACATGACCGACCTGGCTGTAGCAGCTGTGGAAGATGGAGATGTGCTGGTAGGGGATGGGGGCAGAGGGAAAGAAGGTGGCCAGTGGGTGAGTACTAGGAGACGCATCTCCCACCCATTCCTAGCTCCTGAAGGTGGTGGACTGCAGAGAGCAGGAGACAGGTGGAATGTGTGTCAACCTCACGGAATCCCAGGGCAGCTCGAGGCAGCCCTGGCTCCTGTAGGGCCTGCTGGGCTTGTGCCTCCTGCAGCACAAGAGAGCCAGGTGGATCTCCAGGCTCCCACAGGTGACCCTGCCATCTTCAGCCTCTCATTGACAGCCACTTCCATTCTGTCCCCACAAAGCCAGCCCTGGAAGCCTCAGTTGGGGGGGACATATCCTCACTAGGCGAGGCAGACAGGGGGGTTTCTTTTGCTCATTTCCTAACCAGCCCGCTTATGAGGCCTAGAAGAGGTCTGTGTTGAGTCCCCTGCACCAGAGCTGACATCCTCCCACTAAAGAGTAGACAGAACGGCATGACTCACCAACAGCTCTTCTGTGTCCCCACCCTCCTGGGCCCCAGAGATAAGGGTAATGTGTTTCCCCTTCTTCCTCCCTTCCTGAAATCTCAAACCCTCAGAAGTTGGAAAATGTCTTTCCCACTTACCCCAGCGATCTCACTTGGTGGCACTTCCTCTCCCTTGTTCTTTTCTTCTTTCCCTCCGCAAAGCCCTACAACCCCTCCCAAGCATGCCCTGCTCCTGGGACTCCTGACCTGTGGCAGAGAAGTCACTGAATCAGCCCTGCAGAAGCTCCTCAGATCTGACTCTTGGCCCTACTTCTTGTGCTCTCTGGGTCATGTGACCAGGCCTGAGCAATGAGGAGCCCAAATTTTTACATAAATACTTAATGAAGTTTCCAACCTGATAGTATGTCTCCTTGGACTCTCTCCTGTCCTCTCCTGTGGCTGGTTGAGAACCAGGGCGTCTCCTTCAGTTGGAACTCTGGCAGGAGGTCAATTATCAGATATTGTCAAGTCTCCAGACTGCATCCTCCTCTTTTGCTGGTGGCCAGGGTTCCACTCTGAATTCCCTCCTAGTTTAGCTTAACATGCTAGTCTCTGTTAAAAATGCAGATGACTCTGCGGGAAAGGTCACTGGTTGTTTAAATTACGCTGGCCACTTCTGAAGCTGCTTTGGGAGGAGGTTAAGATGAGAGAGATGGCCGTGTAAATCTGGAAAGTAGGGAAGCATTGAATAAAGTGCCCAGGAGTGGGGGAGGCAAAGAACTGGACACTGGGAGCGGAGACGATCAGCTTTCTGCTTGAGGAATGGCCAGCCTGGACAACGCCTCTGTGTTTCTCCACACTCTCCTGATTATTCATGCCAGGCCAATGGGGGGCTCCCCACATCATCCACAGCCTGTCCCAGGCATGACTTCCGCACAAGGATGCTCTAACAATGCCCCATGGCTGGCGGCTGGCCTCTTGGTCTATACAGGTGAATTCTAGTTTGGCTTCTCATCACCCAGGGCAGAGATTTCAGCCCCTTTACTGGGTTCCAGAAGAAATGCAAAAAATTCATGTGCAATATAGTCTTCCCTGAAAAATCTCAGGAATCCACTGTAGAATTCATTTTCTTACAGAGCTCAGAATTTCACTTGAGAAATATCTTGCCCAACATTTCTTTATTCTAGGCTCTCCTCAGGATTTTCCCCAAACTGCATCTTTCCCCACCCAGGACTTTCCTCTAACAGAATGCTTGAAAGGGTTTTTTTTTTTGAGGGGGTGGGTATTGAACAAACTCTTGCTGTGTTTTTGAATTCACTATGTAGCCTAGGCTGGCCTCGAATTCACCCCAGTCTTCCTGCCTGAGCCTCCCAAATGCTGGGACTACAGGTGTGGGCCACCATGCCCAACACTCCTATCAGAATGTTAGTTCTTTGCTGCTTTACTACATTGAGAAAGTCAGCAATTACTGGTACTTGAGCAATTCTTGGAAGCCGGTCACAGCGTAACTTCCAGAAAAGATATGCCATCATTTATTTGATAAGAATTCTGGTAAATAAAAGACATCCCGTGATGACAGTGATAATGGAATAATGATGCTCTTGCTGCTAATGATACCAGCTCACTTTTATTGTCATGCATTTCATGCCCTGGTGTGTGGCAGGCACCATACTGAATGCTTCACAGGTATAACTTCATTTACTCCTCACACAGGCCCTTTGAGGATGGATTATTATCATCTCTGCTTTACATCTGAAGAAACCGAGGTACCAGAATTTAGGGATGACTGAATCTCTAAAATCTGTTTTCTTGTCTCTCTTGTCAGTGATGCAAGGTGATGCTCAGGGGATGCTGTCTCCCCTGGTCTTTTCAAGGCCTTTCTCTTGTTTTCTTCTACCACATTTCCATTCTTTCCCCCTCCCCATAAGCATCCACTGTACATTGTTTATTGTATGTTCTGTATATATGCATTTGTTCCTCCTGGAGAAAATCGTAGTATTATTAATTTACATAAATGATAGAGTGATGTAGATGCTATTTTCTCTTCTACTTTTTTATTGGTAGTGATATTGCGTATTGAACTGAGCTACATCCGCAGCCTTTTTAACTTTAAAAAAATTTTTTTTAGTACCAGAGATCAAACTCAGACCTTGCACTTGCTAGGCAGGTGACAGCACCACTGAACTAAATCCCCAGCAGCTTTTTTAAAATTTTGAGGCAGATTCTTTCCAAGTCACTCTGGCAGGGTGGGCTTAAACTTGCCATCTTCCAGTCTCACCCTACCAGAGTTCTGGGATTACAGACCTGCAACACCACACTTGGCTTCTTTGTCCTTTTTAAAATTAATCCCTTGTGTGGAATATTCATTCACATTGCTATACATGCATCTTGTGGATTGCCTCTGTATTACTCAGTGTGCTTCCTCTATACTTCTGTTTGATCATTCCCCTAACTCGATAGTTGCTGCCTTACCCTCTGCTACCACAGACAGTGCCATCGTGAACTAACTCCTTGGTGTGTATGGTAAAGGCTGCATGAGCTACAGTACAGAATGCTAACAGTTTAGGAGAAGGCCGAACACAAAGGAGGCTAATGAGACTGTTCGCATGGTCCTTAATGCTCTTTCTGTCCTGAGCAAAGAATTGGTCAGGACAAGTGGGAACTGTAGCAAAGTTTTATTAAAACTAGGGAAAGAAACAGGCTTTGCAGAAAGAGTTTGGGCCCAACAAAAGTTGGAAAAGATGTATGCGCTACAGTGTGAGGATGGCCCATTGTGCAAGAGAGAGCAAGTAAAAACTCCATGTGGACTGTCCTTTTCATATCACCCACTCCTTGGGCTAACGTCAGGACTACGCCATCTTATCAAAAATCTGCCCGAGTTCTTGTGAGAAGTCCATGTGCAGGGCTTTGGAAAATGTTCTGTGCACAGGTCCTGGGGTTTTGTAATTAAAAGGTCATGCCTACTCCCTAGCCAGCTTTGCTATGCCCTAATCTCGTGTCTCAAGACTAGAGAGGTTAGAGAGTCCCTGCGGGGCTGCTGAAGGGCTTCCAGGAGTGAGACTGTAGGGCACAGTCATGAGCTTCATGCCTTTCCTCCTTCCAAAGTCTAGATATGATCCTCTCGCCAGTCCTGATGACTCTACCTTCTACGGACATCATTTCTCATCATTGTTTCTTCAGCAAGTGGCCAGATAAATGCTTTTAAAATGCAAATCGTATTGTTTTTCTCTCCTTCAAAATCCCCCTCGGAATAAAGTCCAAAGATGCACTCAGAATAAAGCCCAAACCCCTTCCCATGGACCTTGCCTCCAAATGGGGGCTTTTGCCTGACCTTTGACCTCACATCACACTCTGACCTTTGCCCTCCCTCCCCCTGGTCTGGCCAGGCTGTGATTACTGCAGTTCAGAGAAGAGTCAGTTTCCACGCTTCACTTGCCATTCTCTCTGCCTGAAAGATTCTTATTCTCCTCCCAGATCTTTGCAGGTTTCACTTCCTCGCATCTGTCTCCTCAGAGGGATGGTCACTCATCACGGTATATAAAGCAGTATCTGTTATGGTGTAGCTCTAAAATGTCCGCCCAGAGTCTCCTGTGGGTAGAAGGTGATTGGATCACGGTGGCGCTGTGGTCATCAGTGGATTCATCCTTTGCTGAGTTCATGGCTACATGTGCTGCTGGGAGGGGGGCCTGGCTGGAGCTGGGTCAGTGGGTGTGTGACCAGGAAGGGCATTTTCTTGTTCCCAGCACCTCCCTTCTCTCTCTGCTTCCTGGCTTCCGTGAACAGAACAGTTTTCCTCTACTGCTCCCTCTCACCATGCTGTTTCTGCCTTGGAAGCAACCAGCTTCAGGCTAATGGTGAGCCAGAATAAATCTCTCCTTTGAATGTGGCTGTTGGGATTTTGCCCCCGCGACAGGAAAGTGGCTAAGCCGGCATTACCTCACCATCATTGTCTGCTCAGTAGTTTGCTTCATTTTTCTTCGTAGCATTTTGTCATTCCCGGACATTGTGTTTATTTGCACTTCCTCCATTAGAATGCAAGCTTCATAAATGCAAGAATTTTTTTCTTGCTCAGTGCTATATCACCTAGGACAGTGACAGCGCAGAGCACGTGCTAAGTAAGTTAAGTAAGTGTTAGCAGGCTAGAAGAGGTCTAGCTGGGCCCTGTGGCTCCAAGCATCTCAGGCACTGAGGCAGGAAAATCACAAGTTTTAGGCTAGCCTGGGCAACTTCTGAGACCCTATCTGAAAATAAAAAAGAAAAAGTTCTGGGGATGTAGTTGAGTGGTAGAGGACTAAGTAGGCTATTAGGAGGTGGGACCTAGTTGCAGGAAGTGGTGGTGTGCCCTTGGGGACTGTGTCTGGTCCCTAGGCCCTCAGTCTGGCATTCTTCCGCTTCTTTCTGCTTTCCCACTGCCATAAGCGAAGCAGCATTCCCTTGTCACACCCTTTCACCGTCATATCTCTGCCTTGGAACCAGCCAACCAAAAATATACTTTTCTTCCCGTCTGTGTCTCTCTTTTTCTCTTTCTTTCTCTCTTTCCTTCCTTCCTTCCTTCCTTCCTTCCTCCCTCCCTCTCTCTCTCTCTCTCTCTCTCTCTCTCTCTCTCTCTCTCTCTCTCTCTCTCTTCTTTCCTAAGACTGAATCCAAGGCCTTTACAATGCGCTATGCCCCAGGCCCTTTTTGAGACACACTTGGAAGGTGCCACATTAACCAGGCTGGACTCAAACTAGTGATCCTCCTGCTTCAGCTTCCCCAAATGCTAGAATCACTGGTGTGTGCCGCCATGCCTGACTCTAATTCTCTTTTTAAGAGTGTTCAATATATAGTTTATATCGATTGCATTTTCATTCCAATATATTGTATTTTTAATTTTTTGAATTTGTTCTTTTTCATCTCTCTCCATACTCTTTTCCATTTTTTCCCTGGTTGTTTGTTTTATTGTTGCTGTTTATTTTTTTCTGCATCAGGTTTATTTGTACAAATAGCACAGAACCCCGGCCCCACTCAGATGGCAGCCCTGGGGTCATATCCGTCCTCATGTCTTCACATTGGCAGACAGAGGTTTTTACTAAGGAGCCTTCGTATGATGGGGGCCTGGACACCCTGGGGAGCTGAGCCTGAACTGGACCCAAAGTTAGGGCTGCAGTCGTGGCCTTGGCTGGCAGAGCCTGAGGACCCTTGGCAGTTGGATGTGGTGAGCACACTGGCTGCGCTTGGGCAAGGGAAGCAGGCAAGTCGGCGGAGCTTGTTGCTGACAGATAGCCTTTGGGCTCTAGGACTTAAAGTTCTCGGACTTTGCAACGGCCTTCATTCCTTGCATGTGCACTCGTGGCCTTACCTTGTTGGCCCGCTCTGCTTGTGCTTCTTGGCAGAGTGCACATTCCTTAGGAACCCAAGGTCGGCCTCCTCAAAAGACGCATGTCTTTGTGATCCAGGTTTCCTGATGCCATTTCTGTCGTATTTGAAACTGGTTCTATATGTATAGTTCTTGGATTCTCCATGTTCGCACCATAATCCATGGCTCCTGCTTGTTTTTGTTCTGGAAGTTTTTGTTGTTTTTTGGTACATACTATTTCTTCATTTCTGTAAGATCTTAAACTCTTTTTACAGGCTTTATGGGCTATCCTGTTATTTGCATTTAATTGAGATTGATTTGATCTCCTTAGAGTTGAGTTGGTGAATTGTCTTTTCAGATGTCTTTTGGGGGGCCCCTGAGTCTTCAGTCCAGCACCAGCAATTGGGCTAACTACTTTGTAGATATTTAAAGTACCACATCCTGGGCCAGGGATTTGGCTCAGTGGTGCTGCCATCTGCCTCACAAGCGCAACAACCTGAGTTCAATCCCCGGTACAAAAAAAAAGTAAAGTAGCACATCCTGTCACTCAGCCAGCTGGTGTTTGGTCTAGGTGTTTGTTTCTGGTTGCTTTGCTGTTTCTGTTCCCTCAATCTACCCCCAGGCCAAAATTTTCTTAAGTAAACGGTGAAAAATCTTTTTACAATTTATTTTCATGGGAGAAAGCACATCTCACACCCTTCTTCCACGACTTTTGGTCCCCTTAACCCACAGTAGCTGAATTTCTAGCTGTCTTTACAGGCTTCCAGATCTGAAGCCTAGCCTGCACCCTTTAGTATCTTCACTTCCTTTCAGGTCCGTGGAGATGCTAATGTTGTCTCTGAGCATAAATTAATTAATTAGTTAATTAGTTTATTTATTTATTGCAGTGTTGGAGATTGAACCCAGAGCTTTGCATTTACTGGTAAGTGCTCTACTACTGAGATATACTCCTACCCCTGAACAGGAATACTTTAAAATGTTTTTTATATTTCAATGATAAATATTTGGGGGAAAAAAGAAATGTAATGCAAATTCAGAAGTTTTTTAATTAAAAATTCTTATGTTACAGCAGTTTTTAGGAAAGAAAATCATTCTGTTGCTTCTCACAGAAGTATAAAATAATAAAGAAACATGTAGTTTACTTAGACTTTTCAAAAACATCTAATTAAAAACATTAAAATGAATGGCCTGGAGTTGAGGGATTATTTTGTTATATACACAGACTTAATTTAGGAACAGAAAGATAAACGAGTTTTTCTCTTTGGAAATGGATAAATGATAATCTAGTCCGGCAATAATTCACGTGTGTGTATCTGTGTATTTGTGTATGGTTCTGGGAATTGAACCGAGGGCCTGTGCACTAAGTGCAAACATTGATTGGCTGAGGCCTTTATACCACTGTATGCTGACTCACTGACCGAGATTACTATAGGGCTTGCCAGGCCTCATAGTTCTGGAGAGGGCAAGGCCAAGATTAAGAGGATCCAGCAGACTTGGTGTCTGGTGAGGGCGCCATTTCGAACTCATAGGCAGTATCTTCTTGCTGTGTCTTCACATGGCAGAAGGGCAGGCCAGCTCTGGGGGGTCTCTTATAAGGGCACCAATCACAATCACAGGGGCTCTGCCCCGTGGCATAATCACTTCCCAGAGACCCCATTTCCTAATATCATCTCCTTAGGGCTTAGGATTTCAACATACAAATTTTGAAGGAAAAGCAACACTCAGACCACAGCGCCACCTAAATACTGGCCCGTGATTAACACTCGCTGAAGGAGGCTGGGAAGGAAGAGGAATGATTGGGAGGGCTAAAGGCTGTTCCCAAAGCTTAAATCAGCTTTGTTAGCCTGGGGTTCCCCATCTGTGGCCACCCTAGAAGCACTTGATCTTGTCTATTAGGCTGGGGTTTCTCAACTTGAGCACCACTGACATTTTGAGATAGACAACCTTCTGTTGGGGGGAGGGACTGTTCTGTACTTTTATAGGAGGGTGAGCAGTATCCTTGGCTTCTTACAAGATGCCAGTAGCACACAAGTGAGGACTAAAATGTCAGGAGACATTGCTAAATTGCCCCAGTTGATACAACTGTGTTAAATCCACCTGCACGCCTTCTCTTCCAATCAATGGATCATGGTGGGGGCAATGAAAGGCAATTTTTGGTCTAGACAGAGAAGAATTATTTTGTCACGTTAAGAGAACACACAATTAGAGCTAAACTCCAACTCTCACTTTGTACAAATTTATCTGTACTCACCTACCTTCGTTATTCTAACAAGATGCTGGGACAGCTTGTAAAACTATTTATGCCTAAGTGCAGGACAGAAAGAGGGCAATAGAGCTGGATTTACAAGGAGTGGCTGAGCCCCGTCAGGAGAGAGTCATGCGCTTTCATTTGGCAGGAGGCTCTGTGGTCTTGGGCTTCAGGCGGCCAGACAAGTCCCTCAGCTCTACGAGCAGGTAACCAAGGAGATCCCTTATGTCCTGTGTGTGCTTGAGAAGAATGCCCATCCGATGATGAAGATGCGGGTCTGGAGAGGAGAAGACTGGAGGCTCAGAAGTAGGGGTGGCTAGCGGAGGTACAGGCTCGGGGGGATCTGCTCTTGTTTCTGGAGCAACTGATCTCTGAGACACTGGATTGAAGGTGGGAGAAGCAGCAGAGGTGGAGGGACCTGGATTGGGGCACAGGTAAGAGTGAACTTGGACTCTGACCCTACTCTCGTGCCAATCTTTTCTTGTTCTCTGAAAGTGGCTGTGGGGCCCAAAGGCAGCAGGACTCAGGGACTCTAGTGTCCTTCCTGATCCTAGTTTTTTTTGTTTTTTTGTTTTTTTGTTTTTTTTTTTTTTTTTGGTTTTTTGAGACAAGGTCTCACTATGTAGTTGAGACTGACCTGCAACTCGCTATGTAGCTCGGGCTGGTCTCGAACTCACAGCGATCCTCCTGCCTCAGCCTCCTGAGTGCTGGAATTACAGGCATATGCCACCATGCCCAGCATGATCCAAATTTTAATCTGAAGCTTTAATCTGAACCTGTGCTCCAGTGGTTAGCCTCATCACTATTCAACTATTCACCAATTTCTCCTCTTTTAAGACAGAATCTAATTGGTCCTTGGTCAACTCCTTTATTGTAGGTGACATCAGTCTAGTTCCTCGTTCTTGTGCCAGCCTTCAGATTTTTGAGGATGTCCCTGTCAGCGCCCCTTGAGCTACCTCCTATTCAAGATGAGCATCTCCAGGCCCTTTCATTATTTTCATCGGACACAGCATCAAGCCTCAGCACCCTGGACAATTCCTCTGGGAGTGTTTCACATCAAGTGATACTTTCTTAATGGCAGCACCCAGAACTTACCACAGATGCCATGCCTCATTCTCTTTCTCTCTCTCTCTCTCTCTCTCTCTCTCTCTCTCTCTCTCTCTCTCTCTATCTATGTAATATTCCTATAAAGCCCAGAGGTAAGATAGGGATTCCAAGTTCTGTGGGACAGTCAGCACAGGGCTGGCCTGAGTCTTAGTCTTGTCGAAGAACATGGTGTAGACATTCTCTATTGGTGGTTTCTTCCATTATCAGGGACTCTGGCTTACTGTTTCTGATTCTTCTATGTCCTTTCTTCCCTTTTCTTCACTGAACACAAGCTCATGAACCCAGTCATCCTGTGTCTCCCTCTGTGTTTACACACACACACACACACACACACACACACACACACACACACACACACAACA
>NW_022900931.1:46632893-46645071 GCF_012274545.1 Fukomys damarensis
GTGACCGTCTCTCTGTCTCCCCCTGTGTTTACACACACACACACACACACACACACACACACACACACACACACACCAAGCACAGACACTCACCCTGCACCCTGACCTCCAGCCGGGGGCTCAGTTTCCAAACTTGGCTGTCCTCTGTGGCCGCTTCACACCAGTAGGACCCAGAGTGCTCGAGTGAAGCCGTGAGGATCTGGAATTCTGAGGACAGATCCCTGCTTCGCACTTTCTTCCCATCCTTATAGAAGGAGAAGAAGAGGCGGGTGGCTGACCTCTGAGGGGACAGCTTTGTCTGACAGCTCAGGGTCACTGGACTTCCCTCATGGGGCTCAGCTGAGGGTGAGGCTCTGAGAACCGGGGCTGGAAACCGTTCTGGAAGAAAGATAGGCAAGAAAGAACAGGTCAGCAATCCTATATTCTGGGAGACCCACAAGAGGCAAAGCATTGATCATACTTCCTTTCTCATTTCTGTCAGGAATGGGCTCTCTTGGAAAGGTCCATTGGTACTTTTCAAGTTTTCTCTCTGTCCAAGTACACAGGACCAGGAAAGAGCAGGAGATGGGCAAATCTGACAACAGTTCAGATGCCCAACCTGGAGGTAGCAGAAAGTAGATGTGGGTGGTAGGCAACCCACTGAACTCTGCATGGGGCCGAATGACTGGAAAGACAGACATACAGACCCTCCTAAAACCTGTTTGCCAGCAGCCTCCAAAGATTCAACAATCTTTCCAATTCCAAGCCAAAGGAAGAGCACCCTGTCCTTCTTCACCCAATCCTGCCAGAGCCACATGGCCTCCAGCTCTCACCTTGGACTGTGACAGTCACGGGAGATGCTGTCTCTGGGCTCCTAGGGCCAGGGCTCCGGAAGATGCCACTGCAGTGGTAGTGGCCACTGTCTGCCTCTTGTACCACAGCAATGGAGAACTCTCTGTTAGGTCGAGGGGGACCAAGGGCTGAGCCATCTCGGTAGAAGGTGACCTGAGTCAGTGGCCAGTCTTGCCAGGCCCGACAGTGCAGGACTAGTGGGTCCCCTTCAAATATGGGTGCAGCTGGACCTTGGAGGATGAGCCAGTCTGTGACCAAGAGCAAGAGCTAAGTGTCAACCACTGCCTCCATTGGGAACTCCCCAAGTGATGCCCACAACAGACTCAGCTAAACTTTCTGCACGGGTCCAGGTAACTCACTCCTTGGTGCTCTACCATCATGTGCTCTGTCCCTTGTACTTTTCCTAGCAATAGCAAAGTCCTCTGCCCCTTACTTTCCCTTGACCCCCCCATTCCCAGATAGAACTTGTAAACATAGGACAGTTTTTTGCCTCCAGGTTGAAATTTAAGAGTTATGAGCTAGGTGTGGTGGTACACACCTATGATCCCAGCACTCAGGAAACTGAGGCAAGAGGATGGCGGCAAGTTAAAGGCCAGTATGGCCTACCTAGTGAGTTCAAGGCCAGCCTAAAATACATAGCTAGACCCTGTCTCAACAAATTAAAAAAAAGAAAAAAAAAAGAAATTTAGATTTATACAGTGATACCAGTTGTCAAGCTCAATTAGTTCCAAGTTAGTGTTTGAACCAAAAAGTTCTAGAACTGAACTATTTTTCCCATAAGAAATAATGGAAAAGGAAATAATTGGTTCTGAGGCCCCAAAAATATACTTATAAATTCATTTTTTCAGGGCTATCCAAATTTCACAATGATTTTTTTTCTTCAACTCTACTGCAGTTCTCACAGTTTTCCTCTCAACTTTACTGATGGTATCACTCACTTTCTTTGGAGCCATGGCTATGATACTTTGTGCAAATAAAATGCCAACACACACACACACACACACACACACACACACACACACACTGACCAACGTTTCATTGCACTCATACAAGTACTGTATGTTGTCTGGGTGAGAGTAGTGCTTAGACTGAAACTCCAACCCTTTGGGTCTATGACGCGATGTGGTGTGTGAATAGCCCTGACAAGTTTTTTCAAGCTGGATTTTCAGTTTGACTATCGGGCAAAGTTGCAAACACTGAGCAGATTTTTTTCTTCTAACTTTGCTGTTCGAGTAGTGGAAAGCTCGAACTTGGAGCCGTTTGACAACCGAGGTATCACTGAATATTCCTCAGCACCTCTCTCTTACCTCCGAGGCTGACCCAGTTCTGAATATGGCACTACTCTAGGGCCTAGGACTGAGGGCATCCTGGCTGCTAGGGGCTGGAGATGGGGAAGACAGTACCTCAAGCCATGGCCAAGTTTCCTGGGGCCACTTTCCTGAGTCACCTGTGGAGCTAAAAGAAGGGACTTGGACACTGGTCAGCCCTCCCCAGGACCTCACCGTAGGACACGATCAGATGGAAGGGTTCGCTGAAAGTGTAGCCCTTGAGCTGAAAACCAGCTTCCTCTGTGCTGGTCCCATCATCATTGGTGAGGCAGCTGCTCTCCTTGGTGCTGACAGATCCTCCACACTCCAGAATCTCCAAAATGGCAGCTGAAGAGGCCATGGATGAGGGACAGCCAGAAAATGATGCTGTAGCTTAGAAGAAAGGACAGGGAATGGCCCTCTATGAGGGTTCCTCCGCTCTCCTGGGGGAATTGTCCTTTTCAGAGTTAGAAGAGGAAGATAACCAAATACATCTTTCCAAGAGATGCCTATGGGTCTTGGCTCGCTGGTGTCCAGGCATCATCAGTGAAAGGACTGTGATTTAGGGTAGAGGAAGAGGAGAGATTGAAAGAATGATGAACTCACCGGCATGACATCCACCTGTTGGTGCAGGAAATCAGAGGTCAAAGACAGTGGTGACCCCAGAGCCGGCAGAAATGGAAAGAGAGGGAAAGATGGATATCAGATTCTAACATTCGTCGGTTGCTGTCCATGAACCACACACTGCTGCACGCCTCTTTCACATATTTTCTTATTTTATCTTCACAATATGGTTCGTCGCCATTTTGTAAATTTTGAATAAACAGGCTTTACAACGTACAGTAAAACACCTAATGTTTAAAAACAGAATAAAGGATGAAGCAAGGGAGGGAGGTGTATCTGAGCTCAAGGTCGGTGTTCTTTGCACTCCACTGTGCAGATATGGTCTGTGTCATTCCTCAGAGGTTCCCTGAGGACTTTTCTTCCATCTTTTTATTTCCCCATAGTTCATGTGGCTTTTCATTCTAGACTAGTCTACAGGAGGAGTTCTCAGTACCTCACTGTGTCTCTCCTTCCTCTCTGCTCTCCCATCGGGTCTTCAGTTTTCAGTGATCTGAACAGATGCCTGTGCCCCTTGAACTTCCCCTAGCAATGACAGAGCCCTTTCTCTGTCCTCTCCTCTACCCCAGGCTCTTGTTCCCTCACTGTATGGTGCCTATGGAAGAATGCTGTGCCTCTGGGTTGGAATGTGGAGCTATGGGTCTCTCACCACGTCTCTTCACCTTATCACCTGTCTTCATGGTTGATCCAGGCAAGTTCAATGTCACTTCTCCCATCTCTGCAACTGCTCCTTGTCCCCCTCGGTCCCTTCACCCTCTTCTAGCCAGCTGGCCATTCACAGGTACTTAGTGTCCCACTGCCCCACCCTCTTCTACTCCCCTTGGCCCAAGACTCTTTGACTTTGGAACTTCCCTTATCAAGGCTGCCGCTACTTCCCTATTCTCACCGTGTCATAGCAGGTGTTATCTTTTGATCATCTCTTGGCTCTGCAGCATCTTTTCAGTTCTCCACTGTCAATCTACTGTACTCTGCCTTCTTTTTTTTTCCTTTTTAAAAATAAATTCTTATGGGCATTTTTCACCCTGTAAGCCTTATGCTTTACAAGTGAGAAGACTGAATTCATAAATATTCAAAGTGACTTTTTCAAAGTGTCATAGAGCTAGTAATTAGGAGTTTGAAACTAGAATGTCTGATTTCAAGTCTGCAGTTCTTGCCACAAAACAAAAACAAAACTAAAGTGGTCCTGCTGGGCATGGTGGTGCACACCTGTAATCCCAGAACTCTGGAGGCTGAGGCGGGAGGATCACTGTGCGTTTGAGAGCAGCCTGGGATACATAGTGAGTTCCAGGTCAATCTCAACTACATAGTGAGAACCTGTCTCAAAAAAAAAACAACAAAAAAAACCCCAAAAAAGTCATAACTGTAGAGAACATTAGGGAAGAGGAGATGCTATCAAGGGACCAAGAGAGGTATAAGTAGTACAAGAGGAAATGGTGACATGGGAGTCAGGGGAGTAGAAAGTGAGAGAAAGAAAAACAAAAAGATCACCAGTGACCTGTTCGGCAGAGGGGTCCAGCAAGTTAAGAACAGAAAGTGTCAAGGACCTGGTGGGTGTGGGGGTCGTCATGCCCTTTGCAAACCTGACTCCAGTGGAAGCCAGACTTCAAACACTGAAGAGTGAGGTGTGACGGTGTGGGGACAGCAAGAGCAGAGTATTCTTTCAGGAAACTTGTATCAGAAAAGTAAGAGTTGAGGTTGTCATTAGAGGAAAGCACCACAGTTAGAGGACTTTTGAGATGGAAAAGGCTTAAATATTATATTCAGAAAGAGCCATTCAGTCTTGCACACCATACTTTTTTTTTTTTTTTGTACCAGGGATTGAACTCGGGTCCTTGTGCTTGCAAGGCAGACCACCGAACTGCTGAGCTAAATCCCCAGCCCCACACCATACTTTCTTATACCTCACCTTTTGATCCCCCTGAACAGCGATTCTTTGGAGAGACACAGTTAGTTCATGTTTTTTCCCCCTCTGGATCTTTTCCCAAAGTCAGGCATAGTCCCTCCCCAACACTCAAACATTGTACTTACCTGGTAACATTGGCACTGCCCAGAGCATAGCAGGGGACAGGTAGAGGGCCCAGGCTGTGAGGGCATAGCCCAGCTTCATGGTGACTGCATTGAGGTCTCCTACAACCCCAGCACACTGATTTTCTTCAACATGAAACCTCTCAAATTAGAAAAGAGGAAGTAAATCTAACTGTCTCATCTGCGGGCACCTGTTGTCAAATTTGTGATTGGCCGTCATCATTCAGATTTGGCCAGATTGGTTATGGCACCATGTGCATCCTTAGGGTTGTGGATGAAATGGTAGCACTCTCAATTGTTCAAGAATCCCCCAACAGAGCTCAGAGCCCTTTCAGGCATGCAACTGTCTGACAATCAGCAGGGTTTTCTGTGCATTCTGGGAAAACCTAATGCAGCAAACATCCAGGTCACTGATGAGGCAACAGGAAACAGGAGCAGGGAGGGCCCAGGATGTGGGAAATTGCTTGAAGAAAAGCACTGGGAAATCAGCGATGAGAATTCAAGTGCCCTGCCTCAACCCATCTCAAACTTTATGTTTCTAACGACTAGAATGTAGCAAGACACAGGGGGAGATAATTGGTAATGGTGCCAAGGCAGATATCAGATTTGGCCCCAGTAGGCTCTGACCATCCAAACCCAAACAAACTTTTACACAAATTTTTCTAGAGTCAGTTCTCTGCTTCTGCAGCGTGACATAGGCTGTTCAGTGTCAGTGGAAATCTGAGTACGAGGCGAGATGAGTCCCTTGGGAAACAGCAAAGAGAAAAAAAAAAAAAAAAAAGAAAGGAAACCAATTTTCAGAGGCCAAAGCAGCAAGCCCGAGGCTCAGGCTCACAGCCAAAGCTCAAGCCACTGATCCTGAGGAAATTAGAGACAGGAGACATCTGATAGCTTGAGAAACCCGAGGATCCTCACAAATACAGGTGATATAGAGGCTACGTACAGCATCTCTCTTCAGCTCCAGCTGGCCTCAGGAGAACCATTGTCCCTGCTTCTACATGTTTGCTGGTTGGTTAGGGTCTCCTCAAGGCTGAGTCCCTGCCTCTTTTCACAAGGACCACAGTCTTCCCTTCCCTGTCATAGCAACAGCACCCACCAGGCCCTCAATACATTATGTGGAGGGGAGTCAAGCCACCAGAAATGGGAGAAAGGCGGACTTGCTCACAGGCAGAGGGAGGGACAACATGACCATTCAGCTGTGCAAAAATCAAAGATCGGCATGGGCAAGGAAGAGTGGATCTTTCTCACTCTAAAATAAGTAATTACAATAAAATTTCCAGGGCCAGGGATTTAGCTCAGTGATTCTTGTGCCTGCCTCGGACACACAAGGACTTGAGTTCAATACCCAGTACCAAAAAAAAAATTTCCATTCACTAAGAAGCATATGTTTTTGTGCAGGAGGCCCCAGGGAATCCAGAGGCGACTGAATATGGGTGCGGGGGAAGGCAGTGAGGCAGTCAGCCTTGCAGCTGACGTGGTATGAAAGGCCTAGCAGCCCCAGAAGAGGAAGAAAAGTCTAGTCAGCCATAATAAAAAGTCTAAATGAAAAGCGTTTAGATGCATCCTCACCCCTAAAACTCCAAAACACAAAGAACTTCAGGCTTACACAGAGATTTAAGGGCTTCTTAAAAACCATAAAAATCTATTTCTTCTCGTGCTACCCGCTCTCCTTAACTACTCTTACCATAATGTCTTCCCTAGACAGAGACCCTCCCTATACCATCTCCATTAATCGCCAACAGGACCCCAGCCCCAATACGGAAAGCAGGAAGACCCCGAAAACCTTGTGCAAAGATCATGTTCATTGCACTTCAGTCACTGTAAATCCAGTGGGAAATTCTCTCAGTTGAGGCCTGGTCCATGAACTATTTATTTATTTATTTAGGTACCGGGGATCGAACTCTGGCCCTTGCACTTGCAAAGCAGGAGGTGGAACCACTGAGCCAGATCCCCGGCCCTCTATGAACTACTTAGAAGAGGTGAGAGATTCCGCGGGGGGAGGGGGGCAGCATTGGAATGGCACGGAGCTTACAGAGAGTGAGATTCAGTTTACTGAGTTAGTTCTGCCGTTAGGATCAGCTCAAAAATACTCACAGGGCTATGGGGCAAGTCCCAGCTTTCATCCGAGGACCGGTCAGGCTTTTGATGCCCTCCTCTGCTATTCCTGGCTGTCACTGATGGGCAGATGTTATCTTTCCCTTATTTTTAATTGAGTAGGATACATCTGATGAGAAGGCATAAAGAATAGTAATGTAATGTACTCTTTTGTACTCTCCTACAGATGAAGGAATGAATTAGTACCGTTATCCTTGAAGTACCGTGTTGGCGCCTGTCCAGCTGCATTGTCTACCCTGCTCCTCAGCGGTCACCCTCCTGATCTCGTACTTATCATGTCCATTCTTTTATAGTTGTAATAATTTTGTACTTTTAACCTTTAAGTGGAATCATACTGTATTTATCTTTTTTCTAACTCAACAGAGTGTTCCTAAGTTACAACCTGTCGCTCAGAGCAATTACTGCTAATGAAGTTTAATGACTGCAAAGTGTTCCATCACGTGATTATGTCAAAAATTATCCTACTAACAAAGGACATGTGAGTTATTTTTGGGTTTTTGCTGTTAAAAACTGCATCTACACATGTAAATGACTTGTAGTATAAGCGTTTTTCTAAGATACATATGAGTGTAATTTTCTTATTGACTTGCAATAATTTATATTGTAAACATTTTTTGTTAGTCCATGTCGGGCAAATAATTTTCAATTTGTGGCTTCTTCACCTTACATTTTTAAGACCACTTTATCGAGGTATATAAACATACATAAAATAAACATATTTAGATTGTGTAACTTGGATGAATTTGAACAAAAATGTGCCTGGGAAACCATTGCCACAATCGAGACAATAAACATATGAACCACTCCTGAAAATTTATGCTCCTTTGTAATTCCTACATCCTCACTCACCTTCTGCAGGCAACCATTCATCTGTTTCATATCACATTTTCTGAGGTTTCATATAAATGGAATCATACAGCACATTTTGGGGGGATTTGGCTACTTTCACTCAGTGTGATTATTACTCATTATAATTATGATCTGATTCTAATTTGACGAGGCAATTTTACAAGTATTTCTGTTGTATAGTAACACAGAAATATCAAGTATAATCTTATTGCTCAGGGAACAACTTTTGAAATAAGATAACCAAGTAAATTTATAGATTCCTTTTGAAAGTAATTTTCTTGGGCTATGGCAACTCTTAAAGGAGTTCTACAGGATCTCCTTAATCAGATTTTACTTCCAAGGACAAATTGACATTGACAGAACAAGCTGGTAAACAATCATGAAGTATCCATTTTTATTTTTAGTTTTGGTGCTGAGGACAGAACTTGGAGCTTTGTGCAAGCTAGGCACAAGCCCTACCAACAAGCTATGTGTCCAGCCCCAAATCTCTATTTTTCCCTAGAAAACAAGACTGATGCTCATAAAAGTCTTCCATTGAACACATTATCAAACTGGATTCTTGAATCAGAAGAGTAGTGCTTTCTCTTTTGATGAAAGGAGATGGGACTTCTCTGAGACTCCTTTTATTAGTTACAAAATTTTGCATTATTTTAGGTTGGAACCTGAAATTTTATTGGTTATCATAATAAGCAAAAAAAAAAGGGGGGCTCATGGAAACTCAGTTTTACAGGTAGAAATGAAAGAGATATAATAGGATTTTACCTAATAATTGCAAAATAATTTACACATACCCCTGAGCTTCCAAATCCTATTTACAGTGGTACATGCTTATTGTAGAAAATACAGACAACACAGAAAAGGAAATAAAGAAATGAAAAATCACCTGTAAGTCCTCCACTTAGAGATTTCTTTTACTGATAGTTGGGCTCATTTTCTTCTGGGTGTTTCCCTCCAAGAAATGGAGGGTGGATACAGACTATAACTGATATAAGCCACAGACTATATGTATTGATAGAAAATATAAGTTTAAGTATGTATATTGCTTTCCAGTTTCTTCCTCTCAGAATGAGTAGTACAGGAACTTCCCTTATTCTTCCTGCAAAGTACAACTAAAGAACTTGGACATTATATATACTACAAAAATAAGAAGGTTCTTTTTTTTTTTTTTTTTTTTCCGGTACTGGGGATCGAACTCGGGTCCTTGTGCTTGCAAGGCAGGCGGCAGCACCACTGAGCTAAATCCTCGGCCAAAATAAGAAGGTTCTAAAAAACCAGAGAAGAAGGTAGACCAGCTAGGGAACTTGGGACCCAAGGAACAGCAGGGTGGTGAGTTCCCTGGGTTTTCTTTTCACTTTGTGTATAATGCACCAGGAGCTGGAAAAAATCCAGTAACCCAGAAATGACAAAACAAACAAAAAATCTACAAGCAAAAGTCAGCTCTCTCTAACCAAAGGACCAGGAGGAAGTCAGCCTAGCACGACTGGAAACATTTAGATGATAAATACATGCTGTACTCCAGTGGTAACACATTAACAAAAAAAAAAAAGAAAAAGAAAAACCTGTGGCTTTGTTTCCATTTTTTCCTTCTTTTCTCATTTTTTTATTTTCCCTTCATTCCTTTCTCCTTTCCCCCTCCTTAAAACTTTTGTAAAGGAGAGGAAGAGGGGTTTAGGGCAAGGGTGGGGGGATGGGGAAAAAAGAAGCTGCCAGATATATCATATACAGGGTACAAATTCCCTATGGTGAATGTGATCATTATGAATATCTAAAATGTACCAAAAACTTAATCAATTTTAAAGAACCTGTGGTATTATCACCCACTAGAAATCAGGTAAGTAGGCTTCAGAGCACAGAAAAGTATCAGAGACTAAGAAAGACTTTGTATAATGATAAAAGGGTGACACTACTAAAATAACATCCTAAATATGTATACACCAAATAAGAGAGTTACAAAATATGTGAAGCAAAAATGATAGAGCTAAAAGGAGTTGAAAATTCACAATTATAATTGAAGGATACAACACCCCTTTCTTGACAATTGATAGAACAATTAGAAAATCAGCAAGAATATAAAATTCAACACCATTAACCAACAAAATCTAATCAATATTTAGAGAACACGCCATCTAATAATAGTGAAATATACATTCTTTTCAAGTGTTCATTGAGTATATTAAGATAAACCACATCCTGGGCCAAATTAAATTCTCAACAAATTTAAACCTTAAAATTGTATAGAGAGCAGGCCTAGGATTTAGCTCAGTGGTTCGGCCTCCTGCCTCACAAGTATAAGGTCCTGAGTTTTATCACCGGTACAAAAAAAAAATATATATATATATATATATTTTTTTTTTAAATATATAGAGGATGTTCTCTAGCCACCATGTAATTGAGCTAGAAATTAATAACAAAGACAACAAAAAAAATCTTTAAATACTTAGAAACTAAATAATATAGGTCTAAATATCCATATGCCAAACTGAAAGGGGAATTTTGTCTCCATGGTTCAAGCTGGACTTACTACCAGGGAAATTTCCTACTTGAAATTTTCTTTCTTCAACGTGTCTGAATCTGTCCTGCACCACATATGTCTGAGCCAACTTTCACATCTCAGGAATGTCTTTGTCCCCGAAAGAGTTTTGTCATTTCGCCAGAATGTAAATGATATAGAAACTTCATATTTTAAGTTACCCAATAAACATGTTGCCAGTATCATATGTGAACCATTACCACGACTGAATCCACTTGTTGACATTCAAATCTGTAGCCAAACGTCAAATGTGCCTTATCTGTAACCCCACCCCTCCCAAAGAGTATATCCTCCTTTGCGGAGCGCTGGACGGGGCCAGTCTCATGCAACCGAACGCAGACTGGTCCGCTGGTATTAAATAAAGCTTTAGTTCCACTTTGTCTCCCCGGCTCCTGGTGTGTTTTCCACCCTCCTGCACTAGCGGTAGTGAGCTGATTCAACAGAACGGAAAGTTTGCCATTTCAAAAGAAGTCTCAAAAACACTGAAATAAATGAAAATGCCACACTTAACAAAATTTGTAGGACACAGTTAAAACAGTAAGGAGGACAGAAAAAAAAAAAAAAAACAGGGCTGAGGAGAAAATGTATAGCATGGAGGAGGAGGTAATAATAATAAAGAAACTGAAATAAAATAAAAGCAATAGAAAATATCAATGAAACAAAAATAGAGGAATTGGTTTTTATTGAAAATATCGATAAAATTGACAGATATCAAGCAAGTATGACAGAGAGTGAGAGAGAACATACCATACATTACCAATATGCCTATGAAATTGGGAAATCAAGATAGAACTTGAAGATGTCAAAAGAAGAATAAAGGAATACTACAACTTTGTATCCATAAGTCCTAAATTTGTTGAAATAGATTAATTCCTGTAAAAGCACAAACTGGCTAGTGGGATGGCAAACATCTATAATCTCAGCACTCCAGAGGCTGAAGCAGGAATTTTAATTCCAGCCCGTACTACACATAAGAACCTGTCTCAAAAAACAAACAAAAAAAGAAAACAAAAGCACAAACTGTCAGGCGCAAGTCTACATAATTTTGGGGGAAACTCATTTCACAATGAAATGATGATTAGGCCTAGTTCTCCCGCCTATAGGTCAGCTACAGCATGTCAAGACAGAACTCCATTTTGGCCTCCAATCACAGCTAAAACCTCAAAAGTCCAGTGATGCTGTGCTGCTCCAAGACAAGACTACACCAGCTGAAGACATCCTGGGAGGAACAAAATCTTCACCTGCATAGTTCCTCATTGTTCTAGGACTTTCGCTGTTGGTGACGCTGCTGCTCCGAGTGACCATTTATTTGTTATTTTCCCGATGTACTGAACTCTCTCTGCCCTGAGTCATCTGTTACATTTGTTTCTCCTGATGTACTGAATAAAGGCGTGGCAAGCTCGGGGTCTTTTGTCTTTGCTGCAGAGCAACACTGATCAGGCCTAAAGCTCAGCTTCTTCTCTAAGTCTCATTTTTTCTCTTTTCTGTCTAATAAACTCATCGGCCTTGTGCTGTCATGGTTCACAGGAGACTAGGACTTTCTGCAGAAATTCTACTATCATACTCTTTCCCTGTTCCCTGCCACAAACTACCACAGTTCTCTCAAATTGAGATAGAACACTAAATAGCTCTATGGTTACAAGGGAAAATGAATTATTAATTTTAAAAATCCTTTTATTAAAAAGAAATTTCCAGTCCTGCCTCTGCCTCCCAAGTGCTGGGATTAGAGATGTGCATCACCACTCCCGGCTCAGATTATTTCACTGGAGAATTCCACCAAACATTTAAAGAAGAACTGCTGGGAATTTAGCTCAGTGGTTCTGCCACCTGACTGGCAAATGTAAGGGCTTGAGTTTGATCCCCAGTACCAAAAAAAAAAAAAAAAAAATTCAAAAAAAGG
>NW_022900931.1:46645240-46649593 GCF_012274545.1 Fukomys damarensis
AAAAAAAAAAAAAAATTCAAAACAAGGGCAGGGAATTTAGCTCAGTGGCACTGAACCTGCCTCACAAGCACAAGGTTCTGAGTTAATCCCCAGAACCACAAAAAAAAAAAATTAGAATCTCATTTTCTGAAATTAATTTCCATAAAATTTAGTACTCTAAGTGACACTGGTGTGAAAAAATCAAAACAAAAAATTAATTGCATTTCTATATGTTAGCAATGAACAGATGGGCTCTGAAATTAAAAACACAATACCACTTACAATCACAAAAAAGAAATAGAAATCAAAATGTATAAATATATAGGCCTTATGAGAGGGAAACTAGACAATATCAATAGAAGAACATTTTTTTAAAAATCTAAATAAGTGGAGAGACCTATGATTATTATGGATTGGAAAATTCAACATAATAAAGAAGTCATTTCTACCCAAACTAATACACAGGTCAAAAATCATAGTGAGTTTTTTTGTAGATTTAGACAAATTATTCTAAAATGTACATAGAAACACAAAGGAATTAGAAAAGCTAAAACAAGTTTGAAAAAGAATAAAATGAGAGGAATCAGTCTAAATTAAATTCAGGACTGAGTGTGTATCTATAATAACCAAAATCGTATGAATCTAAGCACAATGAAGCACACCTATAACCCTAGCCACTCAGGATGAAGAGGCAGGAAGATCTCCTGAGCCCTGGAAATGGGGCTGTAATGCATTTTGCCATTTGGATCACCAAACTGAGTAGTGGGATCACTTCTGTGAAAAGTTACTGCATTTCATCTAAGGCAACATACAGAGACACCTCTTAAAAATATATTAGAAATAAGAATATTGTTCAAGGCTAAAAATTATTACAAAATTCAGAGAGACTACAAAATATGACATAGAAAGCAAAGGGAAGGCAATTTTTAAAATTTCAAAACCAATTCTCTAAAAAGACCAATAAAATAAACCTTTGGCAGGTCTGATTAAGATAAACAGATATAAAGAGGTCTCTTTTTTATTCACCCATTTAACAATAATATTTTGTCCAGTATCTAGGAAGTAAGGCTGGGTTAAGCAGAAATTGTGGCCATGTTGTCATAGGGGATTGAATTAATTTCCCTAAAAAGAGAAATGCTAACAAGAAGCAAGCTAATTTTCCTGGAAGTTTCCAGAACTCGAACAATCATGTATCATAAAAGATATGGATAGGAATGAGTTTGAAAATGAAAAGAGAGCTTCAAAGTCTGATTAAGGAGAAGTTACACTCTAAGGACTTTCTCCTACCCTGAGTGACTAATTTTACCCTAACGTGGCTTAGTTCTCAGGAGCATTTACCCAGCCAGCAGCTGTAGATGAATTCAAGTGAGATGAGTGAAACTGAGGTAGGGCACCAGTGGCAGCTGCTATGCCACTTATGCATCCTTTTTAAGGATGTCCCTGGCACACAAGTTCTAGCCAAGCAAAGAAATAAACCAAGAAATAAGCAGATATAAGATTCTGGGAACAAGGGGTTTAATACAAAGACCAAGAAAGAGAAGTTCCAGGAAAACAGTTGTGCAAGGGGTCTGGAAATCAAATGACCCAAATTAGCATTCTAAGAACAGAGGACTCTGGGAGAGACATGTTGATGAAGAAAAAGAAAGAATAAGAAACGAAAAAACTACTTGATGTATTTTACCACATAGAAAATAGTAGTAATATAAGGAATGCCTTTTAAAATCTTAGGAAAAGCTAATAAAATAAACAGAAAACTAAACAGATGACAAAATGAGGTACGTATGATCTCTAGAGAGGAAAAAGATTGCTTAAAAAAAAAAGGAAATGTAATCAGACAACGTTATTGGTCTCAATAATAAACAGTAGTTGTAAGGTTTTGTGTTTTTGTTTTTGTTTTGGTACCGGGGATCAAATTTGGGTCCTTGTGAGGCAGGCAGCAGCACCACTGAGCTAAATCCCCAGCCCAGTAGTTGTAAGGTTTTGATAAAGCTACATGGGAGTACAGTGGACCCTTGTCTTACAAACTCAATTCATTCCCAAGGGCTAATTGTAACTCAAGTTGGTCAATTGCCTTCAAAGTCCCTCTCCTGTACAATTTTAGACCATGCTTTCCTCCAGGCAGATCTCAGTGTCCTTAGAGAGAAATCAGCCCAGGATCTCTCAATTAACCCCACACAGAAAAGGATGTTGAAAGGTTCCTTTCAGCACTCTTAAGGGTTAAATCTGTACCTGAGACCATCTGGAAGCACAAGTGGCTAGCATTTGGGTCATAACTCAAGACTTTGGTTAAAAGTTCAAACTAAAATTTCAGTCAGTCAGAACCCAAGTTGTTCATATGCCAGGCAGTTGTAACTCAAGGGTCCACTGTATTTGGTAGGAAAAGTGGACTGGATGTGAGTTAACACTATATAAAAAGAAGAGTCCTCATGTTACATAGTACAAAATCATGGATAATATCTTATGTTGACAAATCAAGAAATAGCAGCATATTGCATTATTTGGAATTATGGAGGTAAACTAGCAGAAGATGTATGGTACTTAAAAGAGTTGTAAATGATTACCTCTGGGGGGAAGGACTACAGGGATGTGAGGAAAGGAATATGAAACAATTGCTTCAAAAAAGAAAAGAAAAGAAATAATATTGACAATCATACATATAAGAAGCTAAGGGAGGGCCGGGGATTTAGCTCGGTGGTTCCTGCACCTGCCTTGCAAGCACAAGGACCTGAATTCAATCCCTGGTACAAAAAAAAAAAAAACTAAGGGATGTGGCCAAAATAGCATTAAACTTATAGCTTTTCATAAATTTGTTTGAAAATAAAAATTTAGAAATAAATTCTTCTACTTCTAAATAAAGTAGAAGAAATAATACATTCAAAAGCAAAGAAAAGGCAAAATATTTTATCAATAAGTCAAAGCTGAAACAAGGCTAATAAAACCTTTGGCAATTGCGATTAAGATGAACAGAAATATAGTGGTTGACTCCTAACACTCATTCCACCCTGAAATGATTAAGCTACTTGAGTTATGGTAGGCTTGGTCTCCTTTTTAATGAGCGACTGATTCAGGAATGGCCCATCCTGACCTATACGATATGCTGGGAAGATTGCCGGAGAGTTTCTCAGAAAAATTCCCTTACTCTCAAGAGACACATAAAAGAGGTAGTTAGTCCCTTTCTCTACTAGTCAGCTTTTCAATGTAGAGAAGAAATGTCTGGGATGCGCAGCTTAAAGATGGAAATGGTTTGTTTTGGGCTCAGGGTTTCACATGTCCATGGTTGGCTGGCTCCAATGTAGAAACATCATGGCAGGGGGACAGGGATGTAGTTCAGCAGCGCAGCAAGGCCCTGGGTTCAATTTCCTGTACCAAAAAAGAAAAGTGGAAAAAAAAAAAGAGCCCCTTAAAAAAAAAAGAAACATCATGGCAGAGTGGAGGAAAGCTGCCCATCTCATGGCATCCAGGAAGCAGAGAACAGGGGAAGAGCCAGAGAGAAAGGTGCCAGGGACCAAATGTAGTCCACAGAGCCATGGTCCTATGGCTTACTTCCTCCAGAAAGACCCCACCTCTCATAGCCCATTCAGTTATAAAGCCATCAGTGGGTTAACCTAACCCATCGAGGAAGTTAGTGCCCTTGCAAGCCAGTCACTCCTCCAGGTGTATTTTATTCCGTTCAAGTTGACAATCAGGACTGACTGGCTCACCTTCTTTTTCTAGATACCCGGGAATGATGTCCAACTGCTATACTCATGTTGTTGCTAGCACAAAAGGAGTGCCAAGAAAATTGCAGGAAAGCAGAACTGAAATCCTGATGTAGAGATACTCTATATCTAGACCTTTTGTTATGCAAGATAATATGTTTCCTTATTATTGAAGCCAAGTAGAATCAGGGTTTCCTGTTTTTTCCAACTGAAGTCATTTTAACTGATTAAAGAAATAAAACCAACAAGCTAGAAATGAGAGGAGGCGTAAGTATAAACACATAAATTATTTTAAAATAGAGAAAAAAACACAGTGTACCACCACGTAGTAATACAATTTTGAACTTCCCTGGAAAGTAAACATTTTCAAAATTGACTCCAAAAATGAGAAAATTCTAACCAGATCAATAATGATACAAGAATAAAATTTTTGTCAGAGATCTATTGCAAAAAAGGTAGTAAGGCCATATGCTACAGAATTCTATCATTGCTATCACTTGGGAATGAAGAGCTATTAGGAAACCTAAATATAATATACACATCAAACTTTAATAACCTAGACATATGATATAATTCTACCAAAATCTTAGAGGCATTATGGAAATTTAAATTCCAGGGCTGGGTATCTAGCTCAGTCCCCAGTACCAAAAAAAAAAAAAAAAAAGAAAGAGTTTTT
>NW_022900931.1:46649762-46734691 GCF_012274545.1 Fukomys damarensis
AAGAGGCTTTCTCTTCTCCTCTAAGCTGGGCATGGTGGCACACGACTGTAATCCCAACACTCAGGAGGCTGAGGCAGGAGGATCGCTGTGAGTTCGAGACCAGCCTGGGCTACATATTGAGTTCCAGGTCAGCCTCAACTACATAGTGAGACCCTGTCTCAAAAAAACAAACAAACAAAAAATTCCATCTGGAAGAGAAGCAAAATGGTAGCAGGCAAAATTATGAGACAAAAAAAGAGAGAAAACTTGAATTTCTATATAGAAAAGTACACTCTAAAGTTACAATAGATAAAAATGTGCTATTGATCCAGAAAGACAAATTGAACAATGTAACAGAAAAGAGGCCAAAAATAGTCCTATATTTGAGAATTTAAAATGATAAAGATAGCATTTCAAATAATTGACTTTTTCCATAAGTGATATTAGGATAATTAACTTCCATATGGAAAAAACTGTGTTTGGTCCTTACCTTATACAAAATCTAAAAATAAATTCCACTTGTATTAAATAAATTAGTTGTTTTTCAATAGTGGGGATTGAACCCAGGGGTTCATGTATGGTAGGCAAGTGGTCAGCCACTGAATAACTATCTCTAGCCTTTATTTTAAGATATTTTTAGAGCATTCAAGAGTTCTGGGTAAATTCAATAAAATTTCAAGGAAAGGTTACAAGTGCTACCTTTTTGAACTCTTAAGGTGAAGAAAGCTTTCTTTGTGCTGCTATTATAAATTATCACAGATTTATAGTTATCAGATATAATTTATCCATTCATCTTCGGCAGACTGGGACGTCTAAGATCAAGGGGCCAACATCTGGTGAGGACCTCCTTATCCCATGGCCAAAGGATAAAAAGAGGGTGGGAGAGGATCAGAAGGGGGCCAAACTCATCCTTTTATAAAGACCCTCAAAATCTAATCACTTCTCATTAGGTGCTACCTCTCAACATTGCTGCACTGGTAATTACGTTTGCCACACATTTTGGGGGGCTTCAAATGATAACATGTAGGCCTATTATATAACCCAGAAATTATAAATGAAAACTTTCATTCATTGAATCATTCAACAAAAAGTTACTGCATCGTTCTAGTCCCTGTAACACACCAATAAATTAGGCAAATAGTCTGGCCTCATTGACTTTCTATTTTAGTATATATTACTATAAATATTTGAGCAAAAAATACATGATAGTTACATATAATGATAGATATCATGGAAGAACGAAAAACATAGTAATGGCAGTAGGGGAGAGAGTTGCTGAAACTCCCCAGGGTCCTTATTGTCACGTGACTCTTTGTATTTCAAGTCTTGATTGAAACACTAAGCTCCATGCCAGGAATCTTGTTTACAGGCTCAAAGCAGAAGTTCCCAGCGGGGGTTGTATTCACCCTGGCCATGTACGCAACCCAGCCTATTTAACCCATTGGGCTCTTTGAAAAAAAACTACTGGTAGAGAAACTGATCCTGGGGGATCACCTGTCAAGTTTCAGACATAAATCCCACTGCAAGACTGGAATTAGTGTAAAGCCTGGCCTCAGGAATGTCACTGAAACAGAGACAAAGCTTTTCCAGCCACGATATAAATGAGCCCATCTCAGAAACTACAAAAAATAGTGCAAATTCAGGGAGGTAGGAAGTTCATCTCATCTGAGTAGTGCCACTGAGATGAATGAACTTCACCTGACTTCAGTCTTAGCAAGATTTTCCCCAGGGAAACTGCTTGGCCCAAATGGGCCGTGTGTTCTCTTCAGGAATCAGAGATAAGGGTTAACCACCTACTCATATGGGCTGAGGGTGCAGGTACAGCTATTGTGCCAATGTAAGGCTCTGTTCCTAAATAAAAGGAAATTAATGATGGGTAGAGAATATTAACACACCTCATCATAATAAATTGGCAAAAGTTGGGCTGGAGATTTAGCTCCGTTTTTCCATCACCTGCTTCATAAGCTCAAGGACCTGAGTTCAGGCCCCAGTACCAAAAAACAAAAAAAAAAATCCAAAAACTAAGAATGCCCTATATTGACAAGGGTGTCAGGAAGTAGGAAACCTAATATATTTGAGAGAGCCTATAAATGACAATATAAGAATATTCTTTGACCAATTCTTCTCTAGGTATTTAATTGCAGAAATATCCACACATGTGGCCAAAATATCATCTGAAGATTTTGTCCATTGTGGAATATAATGAGAAATTTGAAACATTTAAAATTTTAAATAACATATGACATAGTGTTTGCCCTATGGAATACTACATAATCCTTAAAAAGAAAATACTTCCTTGGAAAGAGCTCCACAATAGACTCTTAAATAAAATAAGCTAACTGCACAATCATATATAAAATATGATCCCACATATGTATTAATATGTGAGCGCATGGTCCCAAGTTCAATCCTCAGTATGAGAAATATATATGTATTAATATACATACCGAAAAGGAGAATTTGTAATGGTTAATAATTTAAAGCTCTCTAAATTCTAAAGCAAAATTTGATTGTGAGACCACAGACAGTGAGCATCTTAGAAATCTATGGCTACTACTGTTGTAGTTTGTATTTAGCTGTCCCCCCAAGGCCTCAGGCATTCATATGTGGAGCTTTTCAGAGGTGGCTGGATCTAGAGTGCGTGAATATAGATTAAGGGTGTGTGATAACCAAGTAAGTCCACTGATTGATTTAGCAGAGCTCTGGGTGTGGATAACAGGAAGGCCTACCCTGGGTGTGGATGGTACCAACCTTTTAGCTTTTAGCCTGGATGGGATAAAAGGGCAAAAGAGCTCCATCCTTCTAGCTGCTTCCTGCTTGCCAAGCCATGGACTGTTTCTCCTCTGCCTGCCCCTGTGCTGTTCTACTCTGCCTCGGAGCCAGACAGCTAGGAACTGAAACCTGTACAAACTGTGAGCTAAAATAAATATTTCCTTCTTTAACTTGTGGGTGTCATTTATTTTGTCCCAGCAGAGAAAGTAACTAAGGTAACTATCCAACAAAGGAAGCTGAAAAAATCCTAAATGCAAGAAGAATGCTTCACAATGATATTGTGATAATGACCAGAAAATAAAGTATTTTCAAGGACACTCACCAGATCCCAGGGATACCGCAGTCATGTTAGGAACCTGCCAGGGATGGCTTCTCTGAGGTCCAACCTTCTAGAAACTACCATGGGAGTAAATAGTGGAGCAGGGAGTCAGCATTCTCCAGTGAGGGCTCATTTGAGGTTTGACTTCCTAAGAACTTGTGTTGCAAAATAAAGTGATTGCTTTGTTTGCCATAGGAGAAAATGGAAGAAGACATGGAAACAAGCATACAAGTGCACTGGAAGAAAAAAATTCAGTTTTAAGAAATGGGGCTCTCAAAAAAAAATTAAAAAAGAAATGGGGCTCTCATCCTATAATCCAAATCCCCATCTCTCCTCTCCCCAAATCCTATTCATCCATCTTCCCTAGATTCTTATCACCAAAGAGAAAGAGACCCCAGAGAACTCATTCTATAAGACAATGAATACAGCCTTAAATAGGTAAATAGAATGTTGTTTTCGTAATATTTTATTATAAATGCAGTGCATGATCTTTATAGAAAAATAAGAGAACAAACCCCACAGATAATTCTATCACCCTGAAACAATCACTTTTAATATGTTGGTCTATGTTAGTTGATTTTATCATTTCTGAAATCATATATACTTATGCAATTGTTCGCGTTACCCATAGTAGAAGTGGGTCCCATGTTGTTAAAATCTCTTAAAAACAGTAGTTTTATTACATTGGCTGTGGGGCTGTGTAGAGTTTTGATGTTGGGAAGTGCTGAGGCACGGAATCAGTCAGCCATCAGAAGCCACATTTTGGTTAGCATCAGGGAAGAGAACTTCAGGACTCACAAACAGAACTCTGGAAGAATGCTGCTCCCTCTTAGGAACTGCAGCATCCTCTCTACATCTCTGAGGGAAATTCAGACCAGGAGATAGCAGATCCTAGATTCTCTGATTTTCTTCCCTAAATTCTAAGGCCAGATAATGGAGGTTAAATGTGGTTCTGATAATCAGGCTCTGTTCCATCCTCCTGAGCTTCTGGGTGCTTGAGAAGTGAATAGGTGATTGTATTCTCAGCCTAGAGAGAGCAGAAATATGTGAGGCACCTATGAAAAGGTCACGGGAAAGACAAACAGCAGGGGAGAAGGATGCAGAGAGGACAGGAGATGTCTGAGATCACTCACCTCAGCTTTAGCAGCTTCCTCAGGATCAGAGAGATTGGCTGTAGGCAAAAAGAAGAGATCAGCCCTGGCACTGCTGGAACAGAGGGCGCACTGTGCTACTGCTGCAGCTGCAAAGCCAAAGTTCACACCAGGCCTGAAGCAAGGGTTGCTGACCCCCAACTCAGGCCTGCAGGCCAAGCGCCAGGTCAATGCGGCCTCATTCACGCACTCTGGAGCTGTCCCAGACTCTCCCACCCTGCTGGCCATGGTGGCAAAGGGAGTCAGTGATTTGTGTCACATTCTTTTAAGATTAATGAGCTTTCCTAGAAGCAAACCAGGCAGCTTTGGGGATCTCAGGGATTGGAGAAGAGGTGAGGAGTGTTCATTATCAGCAATGAAGTCCAGATTCTTTGCTGGCCACAGGTTTCACGGAGGGAAGAGTAACTTCCACTTCCACATTGGCCAAATGCAGTGCATCTTGGTTGGAAGTGTGAAGGATCAGGTACTTCATGGTATCAGAAAGAGAAAGAAAGAAAGGAGGGAGGGAGGGAGGAAAGGAGAGAGAGAGAGAGAGAGGGAGAGAGAGAGAGAGAGAGGGAGAGAGAGACAGGGAGGGAGAGAAAGAGGGAGGAGAAAGAGACAAGAGGGAAGAAGAGAGAAAGGAAGGTGAGCTGGGCGTCATGGCGCAGGCCTGTAATCCCAGCACTCGGGAGGCTGAGACAGGAGGATTGCTGTGAGTTCAAGACCAGCCTGGGCTACACAGCGAATTACGGGTCAGTCTTCACTACATAGTGAGACCCTGTCTCAAAAAAACAAAACACACGCGCACACAAACACATACACACACACACAAAGAAAGTAAGGTGAAAGGAAAGAAAAGAGAAAAGACAAGGAAGAAAGGCAGAGAGGAAGGGGGGGAGGGAGGAAGGAGAAGAGAAGGGAAGGGAGAGAAACCTTCTCTGATAAATACCCAAAACATCAAGTTTCCTCATGTTTTTGCCATAAATCACTTTGCCAGTATGAAAAGCAGCTTCAATGTCTGTGAATCAACATTTCCTGGGAAGGCAGGGAGGAGTCTGAGACAATCTCTTCCCTCATCTCCTGGACACAAAGAGACTATTTGCCATGTTCCAAACTCTGCAACAGATCATGCTTGGAATCTCCCTTCTAAGACATTCTTCAATGACTTACTATGTCTTTCGGGAAACCATCAATTCCAGAGAAATGTGTTTATGCCAATGTAGGCAAAACCAAATGACAAGGTTGTAAATTTACTATCCAGATGTGCTTGGATTTTTTATTAGATCTGGTTTGATGCCTCCCCGCGTGGCCTGGCCAAGAGACACTCGGAGCCTGTTCAAAGCACAGCTAGAGGAGATATAGTTTGCTCAAGCTCTCAAATCTGTTGGCTTTGCTCTGAGTCATACTCCAGCCATCTGAGGTGAAATTGTCAAAGGGCCTCTTTTTCCTGACTGATCCCACTGTCATGGAAGCCCCCAGAGAAAGCTCCAATTTCCTTTGTGCTCTGAGTTTGACAACAGTTAGGAAATGATCTGGAATTCTCCTGCTCTTCTTACACGCCCCCAACTCATATGGGGATTGGATGGTCACTGGCTTCCCCATTCGGGCTCAAAGGTCACCTATCAGGGGTGGCGAACCTATGGCACACATTTTTGTGTTTTTCTTTTAAGACAAAAAATGTTAATGTACGAGTTTGTTTTTTTTTTTCTAAATTAAAACCTAAATATTCAGGTTTAATTGTAGTGTTGGCAATTTGAGATAAATAAGTGGGTTTCGGGGTGCAGTTTGGCCATCAGTGCTCTAGGTCAACCTACTTCCTTCCCCACTAAGGTGACTGAACATGGTAAGATTTTATTGTATGATGGTGGCAGAACCAGGCCAATATCTAATAAACTGACGTGGACGGGCATCAGAACCACGCTTTACCCACAAAACAAAACCCACTAGTGGCCCTAGTGCCTCAGAATTTTCTCAAGAGCAAATCTCTTCCTAATTTTCTACTAAGAGTTGGTTCTTACCATGCTGAACCTATCACCGCACAAGGTCAGATTCCTCAACAAATCTAGGAGTTGTTCCAACAACTCCTTTCCCTGTTCTCTTGAACTCCTATGTCCTTAACCCTATTGGTCTTCTTATAACTTCAGACCTCTGTCTATTGACAAATCTGCCAAATCTCCACAGAAAGATCCTTAGGCCCAGGAGTTAGACTCAGAACTGACCAAGCAACTTGAGCCCTATCCACCTCCCCTTTCCCCCTCCCTCTCGCACGCTCCAGCCAAACACACACAAGCCACTTCTTGCTGGTTCCGATCCATCTGGCAGCCCTGGACAGCACATCACTGAGTCCCCAGAGAGAACACTGTACTCACCTACTTCCTTGGGAATGGTCTCTCCCATTTCCCTGTGCTCAGGGTTTCCTGGGAGAGCTGGGAGGGGCACACAGGAGGTTAGTAGGATTATGGGGTGGGGCCTGAATTCTCACGACCACCAAAGATCAGGGTAGGATTGAGTTAGAAGCAACAGAGGCCCTTCCCTCACACAGACGCCTCCTCTCCTCCCAGATCCCCAGCTACCCTGCCCAGAAAACACTCTGGCCTGTGAAAGACAGGTCCCAGAAGACAAAAGTCAAGTAACCCTATGGTATCAGGAAGGCTACCATTCCATCTTTCTTAGGTTTCCTCTGCCTTTTGAAACAGACCTCTTTCTCTGAGTGCGTCAGTGTCTCAATATTTACTTATCATCAGCAACTGAGCCCCCCCCATGAACCAGCAGTAAATGCTTTGTGAGGTATTAGTAGTGTTATGCTTTCATTCCTCACTTCCGTGCCTTCCGTGCTATTCCTCATGTTCCATGACCTGAACGCTCTTTCAGCCCTCTTTGCATAGCTACCTGCTTCCCAAACAAACATCACCTCCTCTGTAATGGCAACAGCTTAGATTTATGTACTGTCCATTATCAGCAAGGCAAATGTTATAATGCCGAGAGCTCCCTGAGAGAAGGGACCGGGTTTCTTTTTTTGGGGGGCGGGTACCAGGGATTGAACTCAGGTCCTTGCTCTTGCAAGGCAGGCCACCGAACCGCGGAGCTAAATCCCCAGCCCTGGGACCTGGTTTCTTTATCTTGATATCACCCCCAGTGCGTACCACTGTGCTTGACTCTTTGTTCAAGCCTTGTTGAATAAATGAATAATAAATGAATGAGTGATTAAAGATGGAGCTCTAGCTGAATACTAAGAATTCTCTAGCCTGGTAATATCTAGACTTAGGGCCTCGGAGAAGGAAGAGTTGATAAAAAGAAGGACCAAAGAGAGACACTTACCTGAGGTCTGCTTTCTCCTGAGGTAGATCATGGCTGCTACAGCTGCAATAACAGCCACTGTAAAAATCCCAATGACTACAGCCACAATTATCACCACGGATGAAGAGTCACTTGACTTGGACTCTGGGGAAGAGAGATTTGAGACAGGCAATAAGTACTGTTCCTGTCCTGTCCCATCCCCGCTCCAGTGTTGTGCCACAGTCCGTATCAGCTCAGGCTGTTCTGTGTCTGGGTCACCTACAGGTGTAACACTTCCCCCTGCACAAGCTTTCTATGGCTGGACCTGTGCCTCTCCCAGAACAAGGTGCTCCACCACCGGAGTAAAGGTACGCAGGGGAGTGTGCAGGAGCAGAGAAATGGCCCTCTGGGGCAGTGGGTGGTGGGCCTGAAGATGCTCTAGTGGGCGGCTTCACTCCTATTCCGAACTCACCAGGCCCCAGGAGTAAATGGCCGTACCATGAGAGAGGGGAAGAAGCAAGGCATCCTCAGCACTCAGGACTGTCCATGACATTAGGGAAGCTGTGGGCCAATAAGGCTGCTCTGTTTCACTGCTGTACACAGAATGAGGTCACAACCTTCTCCCCTATGCCCTGGGATGGAGGACTGTGAGCTCTGGCCCCTACTCCTGCCCATGGAACGATACTGGGCAAAGCTTCCACAAAGTTTCTTGTTGGCCCCGGTGCTGTGTGGCATTGCTCAGATCTCCATACAGGCCTACAGGTCCTTTGCCCTTGCCCATTACCTCTTGTCTTGTCCCTACATCTTGACAGAGATCCCATACCTTGGACATTGATGGTCACAGGCTGTGATTTGTGGGGTGTCTTTCCTATATGTCCTGTGCAGTGGTAATCACCATTGTGATTGTGGTTTGCTTGTGGGATAAAGAAACTACTATTGAAATTGGAAAATTTCTTGGCTACTCCGTTGTGGTAGAATGTGACCTTTGCCAAAGGCCTGTCGCGCCAGCTGTGGCACCGCAGCGTGATGACTTCTCCCTCCTGGAACACCAGTTGTGGGGTCTGGAGCAGCAGCCAGTCTGCAAGACATGAGAAGCACAAGATCTAGGCGATCTTCACTCAACTCTGAGACCCAAACTAACCCAGCTAGTGGAACATGATGAGCAGAGGGAAGAGCCTAAGTTTGGCATCAGATACTCTTGATCTCTAATTCTGGCCCCATTCTTCTATGAGTTCTATAATCTTGGGTAAGTAATTTAACCATCTGGGCCTTAGTGTCCTCATCTTTGCAAACGGGCACGATGACCCCATGGTTCTACAAAAGTTCCTGGCATACAGTGGTTGTTTGGGATATGCTCATCTTCTCCTTCCTTTCCTGGGAGAAGGTAGCTGCATCCTCATCCTGTTAGGAAACATGCAAGAGACCCTGAGATAGTCTCTTCCTTGGGGCTGAGTCTCAGTGTGACTGAGGAGATAGAGGTGGAGAGGACCAAGCAGAGACATATATTTTGGGGATTGTAGAAGATCTTGAATCTCCAAAAGATGTTGGTTTACTGATGAATATGAATAAGCAGGAAGCTTCTGGGCAGCAGGGATTCTGTCTGAAGGCAGCAACGTCACAGGTGAGTCATGCGAATGCTGTGCACTTTTGAGGAAAATTTGAGACGCAAGTGAAGAGTAACAGTAACATTTGCCATCACAGTCAGATGACAGCTTTTCCTCATGGACAACCTACTTTCTGCCAGGAGCTTTGCAAAATCATTGATTTGTTTGGCAAACACGTACTAGGGCCTTTCCCTGCTCCAGAGGTGAGAAATGCAGAGATGGATAGGACCCAACTTTCCCTTCAAGTTGCCCATATCCTGGTGAGAGAGAAAAATGGAGAAAGACCTTGGATGGAGAGGGGCCTGGAGATTAGGGAAGGGTCAGCTCTCCCCAGAGCCCCGTAAGAGAGGCTTTAGTAACTGTGCTGAATAGATGAGGACACTTTGACTGAAGGATTCAATAAATGGATTATGTTTATGCAGGTGGTTACTTCTAGGTTCGGGACTATTCAGTTGTGTTTGTGGTTGGGGTTTTTTTTTGCGGGGGGTAATGAACCTAGGACCTTCACACTGAACTATATCCCCAACCTTTTCATTTTCATTCTGAGACAGGATCTTGCTGAATTGCTAAATTGCCCAGGCTAAAATCAGATTTGCAACCCTCCTGCCTCAGCCTCCCAATGCACAAACATGCCATTATTCTCAGCTTAAAAATGAAAGGGCCTTTATGAAGTATGAACCTCCTTCTGCTTCTATCACAATCAGTTGCCTGTCTGTGGCCTTGGAACCCTCTTGCTTAATCAGAACTAAGGCAAAAACAACTTACTCATACACGCCGAAGAATTTCTTAGGAATTGCACCCCCATGCACATACATGAAGCCAAAGAGTGGGTAAAAAGGGAAATGAGTGAGCAAAAATTACTTCAAGCAAGTCAGAGTGATGATTCCCAGAAATCAGGCCAGCCCCCTTTCCTGCCAACATCCGCCGCGTCAGCAGGTTGCCCTCTCCTGGTCCTCCCAGCCCCCCTGTCCTCTACTGACCCGAAATCACGTTCAGAAGCACAGGGTCGCTAAGGCTGGTCCCGCCCTTCTGGCACCGGTACTCTCCACTGTTATTCGTTTCCGCGGTGAACCTGTAGCTGGGCTGGACCTGGGCGGGGATGGGGCTCCCGCTGTGGACCCACTGGGTGGAGTGGTTCCCAGGCCCGCGGGCCCCCTCACAGGTCAGTGTCACGTTGTCTCCCCGGAGCACCTGGATCCATGGCGGCTCGAGTCTCACCACAGCCTTTGGGAGATCTGTGGAGATGCGGAGAGAGGAGACAGCAGGAGGAAGGGGAACCCCGGGAGTCTCAGCAGGCCTTAAAACTCAGACAAACAAATGTGTTCATACCGCGGGCAACAAGAGTGGAACCAGGCGGAGAGGGCTTCTGCAGCTGAAGGCAACCACAGAGGCCAGGGACACTCTCAGGGGGCCGGAATGACCCTCCGCAGGAGGGGACAAGAGGGAAAATGAGGGGAGAGCAGCAGGGAAACCCCCTACAAATAATATGTCTCTCTCTCTCTCTCTCTTTTGGGACTCACTTTCCTGCCTTGTAAACTGAGGCATTTGGACTCTAGTTGTAAACCCTCTCCAGAGCTGGCTGAAGACAAGTGGGGGCATCTTTTGGAGAAGCCAGGCCTGAGAGTCAGATATCGGGTTTCTGTTCTGACCTGGTATCATTCTTTATCCCCTAGAAAGGAGGTCAGGGTGGCCAGTCCTCTGTGGCCTCAGAGGATGGAGTGGGAGAAAAAGGAGAGGGTCAGCCCTGGGAGAGGGGGAAGACCACACAAAGAAGTGCCTGGCAAAGCTCCAGCCACCGTGCTGCAAGCAAAAGCCTGAGGACAAGGCTGTCTGTCGAGGGGACAGGACTTGAACCCTCGGTTCCATGCAAAGTGGAGGATTCGTCAACACATGCAACAGTCTACACAGCTCATGTGACTTTGCATGTGCTTGTGTGTTACTTGGAGAGGAAGCCCTCATTTTTTTCCTAGCGAAATTTTAAAAAATATTCATACATAATATCTGTACATATTTACATGGTACATGTAATTCTTTAACACATGTATATAATGTGTAATAATCAGATCATATCTGTCGCTACAAATGTTTGTCATTTATTTGTTTGAGATCATTCAAAATTGTCTCTACTAAGGGGATAGAAGAGAATACTATAGGTATATTCACTCCTCAAAATGAATATAATTATTCAATGCCGATTAAAAAAGAAAAAATTCTCTCTACTAGCAATTTGGAAATGCACCATTAATATTGTCTACTATAATTATCCTCCTGTGCTACAGAAGATTAGAAGTTTTCCTCCTGTCCAGCTGTACTCCTGTTCCCATTAAAAATCCTCTTTCCATCCTCCCCTACCCTTCCCAAGCTCTGGTAATTACTATTCTACTTATTTAAGATCAACTTTTCAAAGTTCTTGATTTTATTTATTTAGAGAGTGGAAGGCAGTTGAAAAAGAGGACAGAATTCTCACTTTCCATGACAATGCTTATATCATGTCCCCACGACAGAACCAGAAGGGCTGAAGCCCCTGTGGACCATGACTGTCCACCACCTATATGCCTGGGAGGGAAGGTGGACAGGGCATCTTCTGGAAGCGGTGACCCTTTCCTGACCCTGACCTGTTGCAGAGCTTGGGTCCCTCAGAACACTCCAGGGAGGGCACTGGGAGAAGGGAAAGGAGCTACATGAGGTCCTTACCAGATGTCCCGGCAACAGGAGCTGTAAGAAAGAAAGCAAGGATCATGAGGGGCCTGCCTCTGCCCTAGACCAGCCCGTCCAGTCCAGCGCCCCCTCACCCACTGCCCAGCCGTTGCCCGTCCCCAGGCTGCCCCGATGAGGCACATTTTCAAAAGTTCTGAGAACTCCTTCCCCAATAACAGAAGAAAATGAAATAAAATGATATAAAACATTCTTCCTCCTGGGTTTGGTATTTCATTTGGTTTAAAACTTTTGACTGATTAAAATGCCTCTGGAAAGTTGTCTGTTGGAAATTACATATGTAAATGACTTTTGCCAGACTCTACCCAGAGAGCAGAATTTGTTCTTTTGAGGAGAAGGGATAAGGATTAAACAAGCACAGATCTGTACATAATTTGTAATCTGTGATCATTGTGGAAGAATAGAAAATATACATAACAAAAATTTACTGCCTTGTCATTCATCTTGCCAGATTTTCCCTCTGGGATGGAGAGATACAGATATAGATATGTAGGTATATATGATGTTTACATACAGATTATATATAATCTGACATATATATATCACATTATACTCTAAAAAGTGTTCTGTAACCTGATTTTTCACTGAACGATACCAGTTCTAGCAGACTAAAGTGTTTCTACTTGATTGATTTATTGAGTGTTGGTACTGGGGATTGAACTGCACTGACCTATGTCCAGGCTCTGTTTAATTTTTTATTTTGAGACAGGGTCTCACTAGGTTGTTAAGTAGACCAGGTTGGTCTGGAATTTGTGATCATCCTGCCTCAACCTCCCAGAGTGCTGGAATTACAGGCCTGCTCCACCATGCCCAGCTGCATTGTCGTATTTATTTATTTATTTTTGGTACCGGGGATTGAACTCGGGTCCTTGCACTTGTGAGGCAGGCAGCGGCACCAGTGAGCTAAATCCCCGGACCTGTTGTCATCTTTAATGACTGCACTCTATCCTAATGTTTGGCTACCCGGTGATTTATTTTACATCCGTATTGCTTAATACTCAGGTCTGCTAGATTTTTGCTATTAGGCAAATCTGAGAAGAGGAGGAGAATGCAAAAAGACAACAGCTCTGTGGCTTCATGTGGGGACAGGCGGAATGACACAGAGTGAGGAGAAGGGTGTCCCAGGTGGAGGCAAAGCACAGGACATGAAGGGTTAGGAAAGCTGAGTGGAAGAGTGGAGGTTTGCAGGCACCAACACTGAGTGAAAAATCAAAGCAGCATCTTCACATGAATGAGAGCCCTCGGTGTGTGTATGTGTGCGTGTGTGCATGAGGATGGGTTTGTATATTGTCCGTAATTAGTAGGGGTTTTCTCTTATATTTGGACTGAGAGAAAGTCAAGAAGTTCCAAATAGGTGTATATTTTCAGGGACAAAGTAGGGAAAGAAATTTAAGCAGAAGCAAGGGTTGGGGGGGCACTGTGGCCTGGGGTTTAGAGAACTGGACTATATCCTTTGGCAATCCAGAGTTTATCAACAAACCTGCATTGACTTCCTACAGTCTTGCAGCTCCACATTCTAATGGTGGCGATAAGAACGTGCATAATTTATTATAAAAGAGATGTTCCTAGTGGCACTGGAGGAGTATGGATAAAAAGCTAAGGGGGTTCAGAGGAAGGAAAGGTCCTAGGCTCTGTGTTTGGCGGGGTTTGGGGTTGGTAAGGAGGGGAACCTCACGGAGAGGTGGTATTCCTCAGGGACCTCCGAGGAGTGACAGGGTTCTGACAGAGAGCAAAGAGGGAACCCACGTGACCAATGCATAGTACTCTGTCAGCATTCCCAGGGAGTTGCAGCCCATCTTCTGCTCGATTTGGGGGTCTCCATGACAGTGCTTCCAAAAGTGAAAGAAAAGACCAAAAAGGAAAGTCCTAACACTAAAGGATATGACAGAGGGTGAGAACACGGACGAGTTTAAATATTGACTCCATCCCCATCAAGTGACCTGCACAGATCATTTTTCTCTGTTTTAGTTCCCTCGGTTGCAAATGGAAATAATGACTGCAGTACCTGCTTCACAGAATTGAAGCAAGTGCTAAAAGAAGTAGTAAGGCTATTAGTGTGCTGCCTGACCCATGGCAAATTTTAAATAAATACAAGGTAATCTTTAAAGGTTAATCTTTAGTTCAGTGCTCAGTGGGAAGTTAGAATGTTCAAAGTGTAGCTGAAAGCATCACATCATATTAATTGGAAAGGGGAACTGTCAAAGAGACTTGTTAGGAAAGAGATGGTTGCAATTATCCAGAATACATGTGCATGACTTGTCTTTCCAGCGTCATGCTTGATGTATTCATCTCTTCCTTTCCCACATTTTAACCGCCCTTTCCCATCTTACACCAAAGACCTCATCATCCACAGAAAGCATATCAACATCAAACTCACAAAATCAACCCCCTGCCAACAGGGCATCACTACGTAGTTCAGGGTGACCTTGAACTCACTATGTAGCCCAGGCTGGCCTTGAACACACATCAGTCCTCCTGCCTCAGTCTTCTGAGTGCTCAGATTGCAGGAACGCCTGGCAGAAAATCAAACATTTCATGCTCCAGTTACAATCTCCTTTTCTTTCCTTCTGTCTTCTCAAGTATAGATTTCATAATCAGCTTTCACATCATCAAGAATCCCAAAGCTGAGCAGAGCATGGTGGTGCACGTCTATAATCCAAGCACACTGGGAGGCTGAGGCAGGAGGATTGCAAACTGGTGTCCAGCCTGGGCAGCTTAGTAACCTAGTAAGACTCTGTCTCAAAACAAAACAAAACAAAAATTAAATACATGAGGATGTAAAGGTCTTGGATCCAATTCCTAGTGCTGAAAAAAAAAAATCCCAAAGCTTTTGTCCCTCCCTCTCTAGCCTTTAGCTCATGTTTGCCTTTACCCCTGCCCCTATCTAATTTGGATTTGATGAGCATCACCTCATTGCAAACTCCTCTAACCTTCCTGGCCCTTCTTTTTCTCCATCAAATGCACCTGCAATCCTCATTTTCTTGGTCAGTTCCTTGGTGATTGACCATTTACTTGGCCAATTGTGATGGCAGGAAGAAGTGAAGAGGATGCTGAAGTGAGAGAAATTTAAAAGGTAGAACTAAAAGAAAAAAAAAAATCTTGAAAAAAATGGGCTAGCAATTTAGCTCAGTGGTTCCGCTGCCTGCCTTTCAAGCAGAAGGACCCAAGTTGGATCCTCAGTGCCCAAAAAAAAAAAAAAAAAGTCTTAAAAGGCAGAACTGAAAGAAGTTGGCACTGATTGAAATATGGAGGTGATACAAGTGCATGACCAGGAAAGAGGTGACTATGCTCATGCAAATATAAATCTTAGATGGATAAGAACATTTGTAAAGTGAAGATGAAAAGTTGGATTTTGAATATAATTTGTTTCTAAGTTGGCAAATTTATTTGGAGGTATCCAAGCAGGAGGAAGAAATATGAAATTATTTAGAAGTGAGCAAGACAAGTAGATTTGAAGATTTACTGGCCTGATAATGATAACCATAAATCTGAGTGTGTAGGATTGGGAAAGGGGACAGTGGATTGGAACAGTGGGTGAGAAAGAGGAGGATGAAGAAATAAAACAAGAAAGAGTTAAAGGAAGAAGAGAGAATCCAGAAGTCAGATCTTCATTCCACATTCAACAAATAGTAGTGGAAATTAACTCTATCACACATGCTATATTCATTGTGAAAGGGGAAAGACCTTGTATTTCAGGTCAGGAAAACTGTTACTGAGTTCACAGAAAAGTTCCCAGATTGTAAAAGAGCACCTGGTACATAGAACTCAGAACAGGTTTAAACAAAATCAGTTGAAGAATCAGCAAAAGTGTTGAAAACAAAGTGCAGTATACACAGTTGGCCTATAGAGGAATCAGCATTTGGGGTGCAGTGAGGAACCCTAGGAGGGTAGAACTGGAGCTTTTTCGGTAAGCAATGGACTAACACTGAAGTTGAAATGCAACTATAAAGTGCAGTGACTCAGTCATACTGTACTTGGAGATGCCATGGCCTTAGCCTGCACCAGGGATCCAGGGAGCAGGGATGGGAGCAACTGAGGCACAATCAAGGGGTGTTGTAAAATTGAGTCTGAGTCATCAAGTGATCCAAACCTAAACTGGAGGTTCCGAAAAGACAGAGTAGATGTAGATCCTTGCAATTCAGCAAAAGGCAAATGGAAGAAAACACCAAAAGTCTTTCTGAGAGTTCTTGCTCAGACACCCAGCACGTTGGGAGTGCTGTTAATGAAACTGGTGAAGATGTCACCTTTCGAGGGCTGAGCCTGCCCATGGGAAAAACGAGGTAGTTCAGTGCTCACTTTACACTCCTACTTTCACGGAGCGCTGCTCTCCCTTCCTTACCCCTGCCTCCTGTAGGCTTCCATCGTTCAGCAGTGAGGGGTGAGGGCTCCCAGAGCTGGCCCTGCTATCAGTCAGGGAACGTGACTTGGAGGAGTGGCTGTGTGCCCTCCTCTGAGAGGTGAGGGTGGAGCCCCAGGAGCACAACTGGAGGAAAGGCTTGGCAGCAGGGATCCCCCAGTGCACTTTGCCCAGCTTCTTCCAACTATCCGGCACTATTAGTTCCTGTCCCCTGGCCCACAGCCAAGGTCCTCATCAGAAAAGACGTGTCTGTCTTGGCTTGAAACGATGGCTTTCTCACTGATCAGAGCCAAGACACCTCCAGCCACCACGGTCTGTGCAGTGAAAGGAACCGTGCACGATTTCTCTGGTCCCACAGCTGACAATTCCAACATTGCCCAGGTCCTCTGGGTTCTGCCCGGAGGAATTTCTTATATGCAAGAAATTAGGCTTCCACTACAGGAAGTGGTTATGGCAGCACAGAGACGGTCCACTGCCACCATCCCCATATGCATGTTAGAGCTCCTGTCCATCCCTTGTCTAAGGCAGCACTGGTCCTCTTGCCTCAGGCTTGGTCCCGTGTGAAACAAACTCAAAGGGAGATATTCTGCCCACATACCTGTCACTCAGGTTGGATCATTAGACTTTCCCCAGAGCAGGTTGTGATGTGGGAGGTGGCAAAAGATCAGGGGCTGGGCGCCAGCAAAACTGAGTAAGTGTCTAAAACATTCTGCCAACTTTGATTTACTAAAGCCGATGGGGCTGTCAGATCCGGAATATACTGTCTCCATACTCCTAACTTCCCCAACATGCTTCTTATGCTACCCTTACCCCCGGCCAAGATCAGCCCCAACCCAGGTATCCCTGCTCCTGCCTCCCTCCTCGGGGCCTTGACTCACCCAGGAAGAGCACAGTGATCCACAGCAGCATATGGCCCAAAGTCTGTGAGGGCTTGCGGTCAGCTCCGTGACTCTCAGTGGCAAGGACAGGTAAGAGCAAAGGGATTCCCATCACCTCTGGAGCAAGCGGGCTCCAACAGCACACAGCTTCTCTCCTACCAAAAATACAGCCAAATTCTGGAGTCCAAAAGAGGAAATGAAAAGAAACGGTCTGTTTAATCGTAGGCTCCTCCCCTTCCACTCTCTTTCATCTGTTCCCTCTTAGAAGATTCAGAGCTTCCCAGAATCTCTGGCTCAGCTCCAGCCACAGAAACTTAAGAAACATGGAAGCAATACCTCTCTTCTTCTTCTTCTTGGGGCCACAGCTGGCCTGAGCCCTTGGGCCCTTGGGAGAAAGTGGGACAAAAGGAAATGACCACCCAAACTCAGTTTAGAACTTCGTACCTCAGGTTCCACCCTCCCTAGAGAAGTATGGAGGTGAGTTGCACAGATCATCATCCGGTACATCTTCCGTTTGGAGACTCATTCACTGGAATCTGGGCTCCTCCCAAACTGAGCATCCACCACCATTCGACTTTTCTCTATTATCATAATTCCCTGACTCACTTTTGGATTGCAGAGCAAGAGCAAGGAAGTGCATCATGGCAGCAATAGGGCAACCACACTCATCCTCATTATCTCCCTCCTTTATTCATACATTTGTTCATTTACTTACTCATTAATGCAATAAATAGATCAAGAAATATTGCCTGAGCACCAGTCTGTGCACTGCATCTTTATCCTGGTCATTTCTCCCACACTGGTCTCACCCTCACGGTCTGGTTAAAGAGCGTGGGCAGTGGAACCCAAAGTGCAAATTAGAGCGCTGAGAGCTACTCGGAGGGTCAGGTTCCAGACCTTACACATGAAGATCCTCAGGCCTGTTAATTCAAACAGAGGCGCCTGGGAAAAAGCTCAGTGGTTCCACTGCCAGCCTCGCAAGCACAAAGGTCCCTAGTTTGATCCCTGGTATCAAAACAACAACAACAACAACAAATACCCAGAGTTTCGCAACCTGGGTTGAGTGCTCAACCTCAGCACTACTGACATTCTGAGCCAAATAACTGAGGTAAGTGTTGTGGGGACCTGTGTATTGTAGGATGTTTAGCATCATCCCTGGCCTCTACCTGTCAGATTCCTATGGAAAACAAACTTGTGAAAACCAAAATATCTCCAGACATTGGCGTATGCTCCCTGGGGGAGGGGGCAAAATTACCCCAGTGAAGAACTGCTACACTCTGGTTTTGGAAAATAAAAGACAGCACACATGGACAAGAGATTGTAGTTCAGTGGCACTGCACCTGCTTTGAAGCACAAGGTCCTGAATTCGATCCCCGGTACCACACACATACACACACACACACACACACACACACACACACGACACTATGCCTGCTAGCAAAGGCTGTCTATATCATGGGTATCCAACAAATGCTACTTCTTTCTCTTGCCCTGTCATGTTCACCATGAAAATCCCCAGAACAGAAGATATTCTGGGATCCATCTTGGTGCCCTCTCTTGAGGTCTCTTTACTACACAACCCTTCAGGAAGCCAGTGTAATACTCAAGGAAATGACATTGTAAAACCTTCCTCTCATACTCTGTGGTCTTCAGAAAACTCCAACAGCCCCACCCTCTCTACCACATGTTTTGACTACTGGTGCTTCCAACCTTCCCTCCAGCCTTTATCTTATTTTTAAGTGAGAAAACATTTTTACCAGCGATGAAAGACATCGATACTTTAAAAAAATCATTATAAGCTAAAGCATAAAACAATAAATAGGTACTACGCTAAGAAACCAGAATTAGGGGTCGGGGATTTAGCTCAGTGTTGCTGCTGTCAGCCTCATAAGTGCAAGGTCCTGAGTTCAATCCCCAGCACTGAAAAAAAAAAAGAAAGAAAGAAACCAGAATTAATAGCCAGAGTGGTTTCTTTCTGGACTACATATCCAAAACCCACTTTTTACTGCAAAGTGCCAACACTGCAATGAAACCTGAACACTGAGGTTTTAGTTTAGAAAAACAACTCTTGCTGAGGCTGAGGCAGGAGTATCACTGTGAGTTTGAGATCAGCCTGGGCTACAATAGTGAGTTCCAAGTCAGTTTCAACTACATAGTGAGACCCTGTCTCAAAAAAAAGAATAAAAGAAACCAAATTTTAAAATTTAATAATCACAATGTAAACATAAAAATGCTTACTCTAAAGAAGACACTGGACTTATTAGCTCTTTTACAACAATCTCATAAGATAAATACTATCATTCTCATCTGCACATGAAGAAACTTAGCTGACCAGATCTTACAAAAGAGCAACAAAAGATTGATGCATGAAACGAAAAACAGAGGAGTTGCCTAAGCAGGCACAAAAAGTGCTTGTCGGGGCCAGGGATTTGGCTCAGTGGTGCTGCCGCCTGCCTTAAAAGCACAAGTGCCTGAGTTCGATTCTCGGTACTGTTTGTCAAAAGAGATGAGGTCAGACGAAAAAAAAAGGCTAAGTAAAGAGCCGGGCATGGTGGCGCATGCCTGTAATCCCAGCACTCGGGAGGCTGAGGCACTGTGAGTTCAAGACAGCCTGGGCTACATAGTGAGTTCCAGGTCAGTCTCAACTACATAGTGAGACCCTGTCTCAAAACAAACAAACAACCCCCCCCCCCGACAAAAGGCTATGTAAGGGTCTCCACAATGGAAGAAGTTATCAAGAAATTAGATCAAGGCTCCTCAAAAAAAAAAGGAAATGACAAGCCACAGTAGCGAAGAGGTGAAAGAGCTCAGGGCAAGAATCCCAAGAGGGCAACAGATGCTCCAAATGCAGAAAACCAGGGCACTTTAAGAGGGAATGCCCAGAGTGGAAGAAGAGTTTAATGAGAACTAAGGAAGTCAGGAGCTCCTTTGAAGTTCCCATCAGGAGCCCTTGATAAACTCTAGGGTGAGACCGGAAGAGGAGGAGGTTATTTTTCTGGTTGATTCAGGTGCTGCCCACTCCTCATTAACATTTCAACCTAAAAGCACAAAGCTTTCTAAGGAGAAATGACTAGGATCTGGGATAAAAGGTGGGAGAGGGTGGAGGTTGAGTTCCAATATTTGAAAGAATGACATGTAAAGTAAGGCAAAGCCGATTAAAGAGTCACTATTATGTATACTGGAGGCAGCACTAATCTCCTGGACAGAAATTTGTTTATTCGGTTGGGCTTGGGTTTAGGAGTAGAGATAATTACAGATTGTAATATCTGGCCAGCTAAATTTCTTCATGTGCAGATGAGGAGGATATTTATCTTCTGAGATTGTTGTAAAGCTTAGAGATAATATGTCCAGTGCCTCCTTCAGAATAAGCATTTTTATATTTACATAGTGACGATTAATTTTGTTTTTTTTTGGGGGGGGTTGCTCTTTTTTAGACATGATCTTGAAAGGTAGTCTGGGATTACAGGCATGTAGCCCCACTCCTGGCTATTCATTCTGAAGGAGGCTCAAAAGGTGTTTGTCCAGAGAGACGAGGTCAGACAAAAATAAAAGGCTAAGATAATGGTCTCCATAGTGGAGGAATTTGTTAAGAAACTCAATCAAGTGGGCTGGGGATGTAGCCCAGCAGCACAGTGCCTACCTGGCAAGCGCAAGGCCTTGGATTTGATTCCCAGCACCAAAAAGAAAAAAGAAAAGTGGAAAAAGAAACTCAATCAAGGATCTTCGAAGGAAAAAAAGGGAAATGAGAAACCACAAAAATGTAAGGATGGGGCCTCTGTCAGAAGAAGAAAAGAAGACTGACTCCCCTTGTGTGGGTCACGGAAGAAGATAGAGAGGGCTACAGATTACCCCACTGAAAATTAAGTTAAAACAACCAGGAAAAGTGATTAGTAGAAGACAATATTTGATTTCTGTTGATGGCAGAAAAGGACTGCAGTCAGTGATAGAAGGACCACTTAGGAACATATACTTGAAACCTTACATGTCACCATACATTACGCCAGTTCTCCTGGTCAGAAATTGTTAGGGAATTGATCATGTTAAAGTATGCTGTGATGCCGCCATCACAGGCTGCATTTTCCTGGGGCTTCTTGGCTCTTAGAATGACTTCATGCCCTTATCTTTGCCCCACCCCACCCCCGCAAGGCCACAGCGGTCCAGAGAAGTTGAAACCTGTTTCTGCAGAACTGGACCCATAAAAGGCAACCTGGCCTGTGATAGGTTAAAAGTGGCCCACTCCTCATAAATAAACAACAGCCCAGCCCAAAACTAATAAAAGGACCTTCCTTTCTTCTTTCTTCTTTCTTCTTCCTCCTCTCTCTCTCTCTCTCTCTCTCTCTGTCTCTGCTCTTTCTCTCTACTGTCTCTCTACTCCCACTCCTTGAATAAAATCTCCAGTCAGACCTCTCGGTGTGTGTGGCCTTAGTTGTTGAGCGTCGCTGTTCCTTTTCAGAAACCCTGATGGCTCATACAGGTCCTCGGAGCTATAAACCAGATTATCTAAGCACAACACCCACTAGTACCCAGTCCCTGTACCCTGCTTAGCAAAATCCCATATGAACACAAGTGGTTTAGTGTGGTGGCTCTAAAGGATGACCTTGGGGATTGTGCTTTGGATCCTAAAAGTAGAGATCTCTTTGTCTTTGAATGGGACAGCCCCATCAGTGGAAAGAAACAAAAATACCACTGGGAAAGTCTTCCCTGGGGATTGGGAGGTCCCACACTTATTTGGCCAGATATTAGAAAGAGTTTTGGAAGAGTTCCACCCTCGCACAGGAACAGAATTATTACAATATGTATATGGCTTTTTGATCTCAGGGAAGAAGGCCAAGTATCAGAAGCCACTATGAGCTTATTAAACTTCCTGGGGAAGAAGGGGTTAAGAGTCTACAGGAACAAACTATACTGTAGTTTGTGGGAAAATACTATAATACCTGGGACATTTAATCAGTAAAGGAAGACAGATGATTAATCCTCTTTGAGGATGTCCAGTATAGTCAAATGACCACTTCTGAAGATAAAAAGGGAACTCAGAAAACTTCTGGGATTATTGCTGCTTGTGGATAGACTTGAGCTCAGAAAACAGAAGCTCTGTACCTCAAACTATTAGAAGAAGAGCCTGACCCCTTACAGTGGTCCTTAGAAGAAACTCAAGCCTTAGAGGAATTAAAACAAGCCCTCACAGCAGCTGCAGTCCTAGCATTTCCCATCCCTAGAGAAATCCTTTCCCCTGTTTGTTGCTACAGACAAGGAGGCAGCTTTTCATGTTTTAACTAAATAGGAGGAGGAGAAACACAGCCCATTGCATTCATTTCTATTCATTTCTAAATTCCTTGATCCCATGTCTAGGGGTTGGCCAGAGCGTGCACAAGCGGTGATGGTTATCACTTTGTTGGTTGAAGAGAGTAGGAAACTGACTTTTGGTGGGACTCTAGTAGTCAATATTCCACATCAAGTTAGAACCACCTTCAATAAAAAGCAGGGAGATGGCTGACAGACTCCAGAAAATTAAAATAACAAGCTGTTTTCCTAGAAAGGCATGAGCTAGTCCTCAATACCCACACCTTTTAAAATCTAGCCAGTTACTTATAAAGAGAGGAGGGAGACCCAGAGACACTAGGGCATGGCTTCCTGGACTTCATAGAATACCAAACTAAAGTTAGATCAGGCCTAAGAGAGACCCCACTCTATGGTAGACTTAAATTATTTGTGGATGGATCATTAGAGGGAAAAAGACAATGGATATATGATTATTAATGGAGAAGAATGCTCCTTATGTAAAGGGGGGCAGATTATCCAATAGTCGGTCAGCCCAAACTTGTGAACTACGTTCTCTAAATCAGGCCCTAAATCTTCTCAAAGGCTAAGAAAGCATAAAACATACTGATTCCAAATATGCTTATAGGGTAGTACACACCTTTGGGAAAGTCTTGATGGAGCAAGGCCTCATAAATAGCAAAGGAAAAGAAATAATACATGGAGTATTGATCAAACAATTACTTGAAAATATCCTACTTCCAGAAATGGCAATAGTTCATAGAAATGGTCATGAGAGAGGAGCCCCATGGAGGCAATAGCAAACAGGCTTGCTGGTGGGGCTGCTGACCCAGCCTCTCTGGAAGAGGAAATTGTTAAGTCTGACTCCAAATATCCCCAAGGTAGTTCTAAAGCCAGGTCAATTCACCAGGGAAGAGGAAAAAGATAAGATTGTGGTCACACAGGTGGAGGATCAAAGACGGATATTACCCAATGGGAGGGGGGTGATAAGTAAACCTTTGATGACAGAACTGTTTATACTACATAAAGGGAGTCATTGGGGTCCCCAGGCTATGTGTAATGAAATACTTAGAAACTGTGGATGCCTAAGAATTTATACTATTGTTTAACAAGTTTATGGAAGTCATATAACACTGTCAAAGAATAAACAAGAGGATGATTAGAAAGCACACCAGCAATGTCCCTATCCCCTTAAATCTCTTAACCCAAACATTTTCTTGTTTTTGATAGTTTTGTTGTTGTTGTTGTTGTTGTTATTGTTTTTAATGGGAGACTGAACTCAGGACCTTGCACTTCCGAGGTAGGCGCAGTGCCACTGAGTTAAATCCCTAGCTTGACAAATAGTCTTAGAACCGTGAACTCTATATTGGCTCACAAAGAAGCCTCAGAATGGCTTGAAGCCTCCTATGGCTTATATAATTTTAGATGGCACTGAAACCCTGCAGCTCATCCTAGAATAAAGGTGATTCTAAGAAAAGAGAGAGAGAGAGAAAAGGCAAACAAAAGCATACCCAAGCAAACCATTACAGATGAGTACTCCAAACCAAACCAAACCCAAACCCACACAAATGCCAGTAATTTTTCTACCTCTGAATCTCTTCTCACACCAATCAGTGCCCCCAAATGACCTGTAATGGCTCTAGATGGCCACAAACAGTGAAGGCCCCTGCCTCACCCCAAGCTGCACTGACAGCCAAATGGGTCCAGAATGGCCCCAAAGGATGAAGGTTCTTACCTCATCTAGATGGCTCTGTTGAATGACATAAAAGAAGGTCCACATGGTGGAGACAGTAGATCCCTGGAGTGCACTTCCCAGTGGGAAACTAGGCAGAGTTTGTCAACTCCGGAGCCAGACTGAACTCCTCAGTTTACCATATTAGGCAGAGCTCCTCAAGTCCCCAACCTTTTTCCATTCACCAACTCAAGCACTTACGGGCAACTGATGCCATGAACAGGAAAGGAAGGCAATTCCTGGGTACAAAAGTGATCCCAGCAGCTTCTAGAATGTTCCTGGATTCCTGACCATGGATTCAGCTAGCCACAAGCAGTGAATCCCTCCACCCAAGCAACTGCCAGGATGCACAGCTCTCAGGAAAAGGGACTAAAGTCCCTCCATGGTAGCCAACTGGCCACACAGGCTCACAACTGGCCACAGGCTTGTCTGTTCACCACTGACCAAATCAAAGGAGGTCATACTGATACAGGGGAAATCAATGTAACTCCCAACCTGCTAGATGCCAGATACACTGAGTTTGGATTCCTCAAAATCGAAGAATGAATTCTTTTTTTTCTTTTTTTTCTTTTTTTTTTTTTTTTTTTCAGGTCTTTTAGCATAAATGAATTCTTTTTTTTCTTTTTTTTTTTTTTTTTTTTTTTTTGCAGGTCTATAAATATTTTTAATACTTACAAAACTAGTGAAAAAGAAATAATTCAAGATTTGACATTATCCTTAAGTTTATATCTAAGCTCCATCTACCTTCAGGTAGAATTGTTACACATTTCCAAACAACACCTTGCACAAACTTTTTATCATAAACAAAACGAAAGTTTCCCCATTGGCTTTACGAATCAGCTAGGATGCTGTTGAACTTTCACTGAAAAACCAAAATCTGTTTGTGATTGGTATCACACAAAATTACAATCACATTACAAATCAAAATGAAACAAAAATATCAGAACAATAAAAATACACATGAGATCAGTACCATCCCACAAATAAGATTTGCAAGCAAATTCAATCTAACAAAAAAAGAAACAAGACTTCAAAAACATAAAGGAAACAGTGGTCAGTTTCTCAGTAGTACAAATAGAAGACACCAGGATGTCAGGCACAGTATTTTATCACCACCTCTGGCCTCACTGCTTACAAAATGCCTGCTCTCCAGACACACAGACTGAGAATGGGCCTCATTTCACAGGTGGTGGGGAATAAGCCATGACTTGGTGGTAGAACACGCCCCATCCCTGTCACACATCTTCACCCTCAAAGGCCTCAAACAGACCTTCTTCCTCTCTCAAAGCCTGCTCGTACAGATGGGGGTAAGACCTGGGATCTATCCTATGAAGACTGAACAAGTGATTCAGGACTTTGATGGGGGTGGTTTCCGCCCGGGCCCTTGGCCCCCACAGCAACTCACAGCGAGCAGGAGCACTATTAGGAACCTGCTGGTACACCAGGTACTCTTCCCGCACCAAATCCTCTGTGGTGAACTTCCAGGGATCCCCGATCATAACGTGCTCCCTCTCACTTAAGAGCTTCCGATCTCTCAGCAGTGCCCTTAGGTCCTCCTCACTGACACGGCTGCCCTTCACCATGATGACACTCAGGATGCCCATCAGGAGTTTCCCTTTGGGAATGATCTGGACATCATCATCCAGGATCCCATGAAAAGTGAGGCCCAGGATGGGGAGAAGCTCATATGTGTGTCCAGGGGCACCCACTTCCCTCATCTCAATGCCAAAGCACAGACATACACACTGGCAGAGTTCCCTAAAGATCAGAGGGAAGTGCTCACAGTAATCATTATGCACGACGTGCAGCATTTCCTCCGTGGTGACCTGCTCCTTCTGCTGATACTTGGGGAGCAGGAAAGGAACCATTTTATCTAAGATGTCATATGCTAACTCATTGAGCCTGATCTGGCTGGCTTGACAAATAGTCTTAGAACTGTGAACTCTATATTGGCTCACAAAGAAGCCTCAGAATGACTTGAAGCCTCAAGTCATTCTGCGAGGGACTCGGACCCTCCTCCTCCTGCCTGCCTGAGCCGTCACAACACTGGCTCCTTGGAGTGGAAGCCATAGCACTGGGGGGAGACAGGATGCCCTGAGGATTCTGAAGACAAGTTGGTGTCCCAGGCCCAGGCTTTCCTACTGGTGTGGGTGAGAGTACAGTAGAGGAGGGAGAGGACACAGAGGAAGCAGAGGCTGCTGCTTCCCCCTCCTCCTTGAGAACGCGCACACCCATGAGATCCCTGGCACTACTTTTGGCAAGATGGTCTCCCCGTAGCTTGTTGGCTTCGTTCTGCTGACCATGCGGCATCATGATGTTATATGGACAGGGCAAGACCTTGTTGTGAATACAGAGCTCTGCACTCCTGACACTGTCTGGTACTGCTCCGTCCTGAGTGCCGAGGACACTGCTTTCCAACAACTCTCTCACACCCGAGTTCCTGGAGCTCCTTAAGATGTTCTGTGCTGGAAAATGGAGTGGTGAACAGCAGAAATTCAGTCTCCTGAAGAGAGCGCCTCAAACCAGGATTCAGAAGCTCTCATCTGAATCTGCTGCCACAGCTGCAGCCTCTGCTGCTTCCGCCACGGCCTCTGCTTCGAAGAATGAATTCTGAGGAGCGATGAAAGTTGAGTAGGAAATTTTTATTAAGAGAAAAGAAAGCTCCTAAGAGACAGGAGAGGACCCAAAAGGTGAGTGGCCAATGAGCCCACTTCTCAAAGGAAGTTTTAAAGAGCAAAATCATGAGATGGCTACTATGTGGTCACAACTATGATCAACCAATATGATTACAAGTATAGCCACGTAGGTAATATTCATCCAGTGGGGAAGCAGGTCATGTAGCAAGTGTAGGTGCAAAGAAGAAGGACCTTTTTAGGGTGAGATGGATCAAGAGTCCTTGTCACCCACCTGGGTGACTAATGTCTATCTAGACTTTGTTGGACCAGGTGATACTGATTATAGTAGAATCTTCATTGTATTGCTTATCCCTTGGGGAGGCATGTAGGGCTGGTCATTCTGTCCTTATCGGGAGGCCTGGCCTTTGACAGATGCACTTTCAGCTGCAGTTGTAATGTGTTCTCATCTTCCGCACTGACTACCTCGAGGGCCTGACCCTGTCAGACTGACTATAATATTCCTACCTAACTTAGATGCTTATAATAATATATTTGGGGAAAAGTAAAAAAGATTTATTTAAAGCTAGATCCAAGGAGCTAGAGGGGCCCATTTGTCTCAAATCACTGTCTCATCTTTTACAGGTGGGCAAAGGTAATTTATAAGAGGAAACAGAGGGAAGGGGGAACACGGGATAATAATCTCCACAGTTGTTCTATCACTTTTACCCATTATTATGGCTTATATCTAGAGGTCTCTCCAAAGCCTCATGGGATCATAGGTGGAGCTTTCTAAAGGCGGGGATCTAGAGTGTGTGATGCTGGTGATATAGGGGCATAGATGCAACTCCCAAATATGCAAGTTCATGTTCTCTAAAATCAGGGAATGAATTCTAGGAACAACAGAGGCTAAGAGTACAAAAAAATATTTTTAGTACATTTTATTTTATCCCACCCCCCAAGCCCTTTCCCCTCTGTATGTACAAAAGCTTTTGTTTCCATTTTTTTCCTTCTATTTTCACTTTTTTTCTTTTCCTTTTTTGGTACCAGGTATCAAACTTGAGTCCATGCGCTTGTGAGGCAGGCGGCAAAACCACTGAGCTAAATCCCCGGCCCTCACTTTTTTCTTATCCCTTCCCTCCTTTCTCCGTTGTTCCCCTTTCCATTTGAACACTTTCTTCCCATTTCCCAACATCCAGCATACACCTCCGTCCTTATTTCCACTTTTGGTTTCTCACACCGGAGAAACAATGTGGTCTTTAAACATGTGTGCCAATTTATTTCACTTGAGAGTATGGTCTCAAGGTCCATCCATTTAGCTATAAATGTCCGAAGCTCGCCCTTCTTTATGGCATAATAGTACTCCATTGTGTTCTTTTTTAAATCACATCTTCTTTATCCACTTGTCAGTTGATGGGCATTTGGACTATTTCCAAGGTTTAGGTATTGCAAACTGCACTGCTATAGACATGGGTGTGCACGTATTGCTGTGTTATGATGCTTTTAATTCTTTCAGGAAGATACCAAGAAGGAAAATAGTTAAGTCAAATGGAACCTCTAGTTTTAGTTTCTTGAGACATCTCCACACTGATTTCCACATTGGTTGCACCAGTCTACACTCCCATCAACAGTGGAGAAGAGTTCCTTTTTCCCCAGGGCCCCTCCAGCACTTGTTGTTGGTTGATTTCTTGATAGCAGCCATTGTCTCGAGTGAGATGGAATCTCAGCGTTGTTTTAATTTGCATCTCTCAAATGACCAGTGATGTTCAACATTTTTTCATATATTTATTTGCCATAATGTGAAATGGGAAGAAAAGAGCTAAAGGTGTAGGGGAAGTGGGAAGGGTAGGGGAGAGAAAATCAGGGAAAAGAAAAAAATATGAGAAAAGGAAAAAATGGAAACAAAGTATTTGTAAGTAGGGGAAGGTTGAGGGGGTGAAGGAAGGGCAGGAATATGGGGAAAAATGAGAACCAAGATCCGTCATACAAAGGTACAAGATCCCAATGATGAATGTAACTATACTATATACTTAAAAAGTACCAATAAACTCAATAAAAAAGCATCTATTTGCCATTTGTAATTATTCATCTGAGAGCTGTCTTTTTATTTCAGATGCCCATTTTTGCATTAGGTCTTTAAATTTTGGGGGGGGTCTAATTTTTTTTTAGTTCTTTATATATTCTAGATAATAGTCCTTTATCTGAATAACTGGTAAAAAAAATTTTCCCAAGAGTAGGAAAAAATTATTGAAGGATAGTTTCTGTCTAACAGAAACAGAGAGAGGACCAGAAAATGGATTGCCCATCCACCCCGCTTTTCAAAGGTGTTTTCTACAGCAAAGCCATGAGGTGAGGCAGGTACAAAGTGGAACAAAACTATAAGACCCAAAGGAAAATTACAAGGTGGGCATGAGGTAGGACAAAGCCATGACCAACCAATAAGAGTGCAAGTACAGTCACCCAGGTGATATTGATTAAATGGGGGGTCAAATAGGAAAACAAGTCACATACAAGGAGTTTCCCATTTAGAATATCAATCACAGGCTGGGGATTTACCTCAGTGGTGCTGCAGCCTACCTCACAAGTGTAAGAACCCAAATTCAATCCCCGGTACCAAAACAACAACAACAACAAAGGATATCAAATAAACTTGCCTATCTGCAATACTAGGACCAAGGATGTGAGGCTGGGATTGATCCTTGGTGCAATGCTAGGATTAAGGCTGCCCCACCCTGGGTGTGAGTGCTACCTGCCCTAAGGTGGGCAGCCTGGTTAGGATACAAGGAACAGAAAAAGAGCTGCTGCCACTGCTTGCTGCTTTGCTGTCTCCTGCCTGCTTGTCATGGACAATTTCTCCTCTGTGATGCCCTCTGCCATGCCACCCTGCCTCGGAGCCAGCCAACTATGAACTGAAACCTCTACAAACTATGAACTACAATAAACCTTTCCCCCCTTAACTTCAGGTGTTGGGTATTTTGTCTCAGCGACAAGAAAGGAAACTAAGACATCCATCTTTAGCTCATGCTCCTCTTATTAAAAAAAAAAAAAAAAAAAAAAAAAAAAAAAAAAAAAAAAAGTCGCATTTCATAGTGCCAAAATGAAAGAACCAAATAACATCTTTTGGATCACTTATTAAAAGTAGTCACAGGGCTGGGGATTTCCCTCAGTGGTTGTGCAGCCTGCTTTGCAAGACCAAGGGCCAGAGTTCAATTCCTGGTACAAAAAAAAAAAAAAAAAAAAAAATTAAAAGTAGTCACAAAGCCATTTTCATACACTAAACTGAAACCAAGAGGGGAGGGAGCCTTGTATCTCTTGTGTCTCAAAATACAAGATGTTTTGAAAAGAAAATGATTACAAACATAGGACACATTTTTGAAAACAGAAACATGTCAGTCAGAAATGTACATTTCTGGTGATGAAAAAAGTATGAGTAACTCAAAAATCACGAAAGCTCAGTGATTAAGAAAATGAGCTGGGCATGGTGGCCCACACATAATCTTAGCATTGTGGAGCTGAGGCAGGAAGGTCATAAATTCAAGCCCAGCCTTAGCAATTTTGCAAGACTGTCTCAAAATAATTGATTTTACTTTTTTTTTTTTTTTTTTTTTTTAAGGGATAGAACTCAGGACCTTGAGCTTACGAGGCAGGCACAAGTGCCGCTGAGCTAAACCTCCAGCCGCTCAAAATAATTTTTTTTTGTACTGAGGATGAACTCTGCTCCTTGTACTTGCAAGGTAGGCGGCAGAATCACTGAGCTAAATCCCCAGCCCAAAGTAATTGATTTTTAAAACAGCTGAGAATGTAACTCAGGGCAAAAAGCTCTGGGTTGAGTCCCTATGTCATAGGAAATAATACTGGAGATGAAATATGAAATATTTTATTTCCCAACCTGTTAACTGTCTGATACACCGAGCTCTTATTCTCTAGAAATCAAAGAATGAGACCTAGGAACAACATAGGTTAAGAGTTGGAAGATATTTGGCTTTGTTTTTTGGTTTTTTTTTTTTTTTTTTGGTACAAGGGATTGAACTCACAACCTTGCTCTTGCAAGGTAGTTGGTGTCACCACTGAGCTAAATCCCCGGCCCTGGAAGATATTTATTGATAGGAAAATTCCTGAGGGGCAGGAGGGGTCCCAAGTGAATATTCCAGGGACCCAGCTTTACAGAGGAGTTTTATAGGGGGATACCCACGTGGGTACAACGTGGGCCACAGCCATGAACATCCAATAAGGTTACAAGTATGGTCACTTAGGTAATGGTGGCTCAGTTGGGAAACCAAGTAACAAGCGCGGATGGAAACAAAGATTCTCTTAGGCAGTGTGGGTCCAGATGTCTTTGGTCGCCCACCAGGGTGGTTGATGTCTATCTAGCCTTCATTAGGCCCAGTGTCTGTTGTTTGAGGAAGTATTGTAGATCTGGTCATCTTGTCTTTTATCTTGAGGCCTGGTTTTCAGCTGATGAGTCTCCAGTCATATGTCTCTGGTCACCACTGTGGTGTTTCACCTTTGTTCTGACTGTGGAGGACCTCATCCTGACTGCCTATAATATTTCTATCTAGCCCATCTATTTATAATATCTGTACCATAAATATATATAAACATCAGCTGTGGAGCTAGACCTAGATCAAAAGCCTCATCCTTTCCCAAATGTGTAATCTTGGACATATTCGTTCTTTCTTTTTAGCTCTTTTGCTTTTACATAAAATGAAGACATTAGTGTTTACCTTACAATACTGTGAGAATTAAATGAGAAAAATCTACGGAGTTTCACTCAGAACCCACAGGTAAATTGAATCTTTGTCATTATCAAAGACTGGAAAAAATCTAGTTTGCTGCTCCTGGTGGAGACTGGTGTTTACTCTCCGCTCTGCTTGGTCAGATTTAGTTTAACTTCCTCTTAACACCCTGGCTACCCTTTCTGGATTCTTGAGATTAGTCCTCTCTAGGATTTCCTGGTCACAACCACTTCCCCTGTGAACTGAGTCACCTCAGTCACTGACATCAGCTGCCTGGGAGGGAAGGTGACCACCCACAGGGGAAGAAGAGAGACTATGCTTGGATGGATCTCAACAGGATCCAAACACTAGCTTTACCAGTTTCCCAGGACACTTCCTCAGAGAACTCAGGTCTTCATGTTGAGGTAAAGTCTCTAACCACCTATTAACATGCAAATACCCTAGGTTTTGTGAACCATTAACTCCAGAATGTAAGTTTGTTCACCAGTCCCTTTTCTTCTGAGAAACAGCTGCTGAAAAAGTTTGAAAAGAGAGAGGGAGAGAGAATGTGGGAGGAGGCTATTTCTGAGGAAGCCAAGATCTTGTCAGGGTGAGGGGCTTAGACAACAAAGGGACATTTATCTCTGCACAGAGAGGAGAGGCCTGAGTTTAAATCCACCTACTCTGCAGTATGACCTTGGCAAGGCATGGCTTCTCTCTGGAGCTCAGTAAACTGGGGGAAAAGGACCGGATGCTCCTTATCAGATGCATCTTTTGCAAATATTTTCTCCTGGTCTGTGTATTGTCTTTGTGTCTGTTGCACTTTTTTTTTTTAAGAGCAGTTCTAAATGTTTTGTTTTGTTTTGTTTTGTTTTTTGAAACAGGATCTCACTATGTAGTTGAGACTGACCTGGAACTCACTATGTAGCCCAGGCTGGTCCCGAACTCACAGCAATCCTCCTGCCTCAGCCTCCCGAGTGCTGGGATTACAGGCATGAGCCACCATACCCGGCAGTCCTAAATTTAAATAGTCTATCTTGTCATACATTTCTTTCCTCTAGATTGTAGGTACTTTGGGTATTATATCTAAAAAGGCATCATTAACCAGACATGGTGATGCATGCCTATGATGCCAGCAGTTAGGAGGATGAAGCAGGAGGATCTCTGTGAGATCAAAACCTTCTTGGCTATATAGTGAGTTCAAGGCCAGCCTGAACTACCTAGTGACACCCTGACTCAAACAAAACAAAATTCATCTTTACACCCACTCTCCTGTTATCTTCTAAAAGTTTCATAAACTTTGAATTTTATATGTAGTCTGTAATTGATTTAGTTTCTGTAGAGAGTAAAACATACATGTTTAGATGGTTTTTTTTTTTTTTGGATTGTTGTGCGAGGTGGTGTACAGAGGGCCAGTGAAAATGTCTTTCTCAGTAGACAATGAATATTGAAAAGATAGTAGTTTATTTAGATCAGGGTATGCTGCTAACCGGGACAGTGGACAAGTTTCTAAGGAATCATGCAGTAGGGATGAGAGATTGGGCTTTTTATAAGGGTTTGAGGACACGGAGAAAGGGTCTAGGCAGCAAATGTGATTAAAGAATGTCTTTTCCTAGACAGTTAAGCACCTTGTAGATCTTCTGGGAGCACCTGTACTGTGTTTAATACTGAATTATGTTCACAGTTGCAACTTTGACAAGACCATTTCCTCAGGTCTTTAGCTTTATCTTTTAGAGACTCTTTGGAAGAAATGAATGGGGTTTACATCAAAAGGTTTGTTTCTGTTTGTTGCTGACCACCTACTGAGAGTGGATTTCTTTAACTGGAGTTGATATCTTAGATAACACCCGCCCCCAGCCAGGTTGCTCTTTGAGGCAACACTCAGAAAGATGGGGCCAGCTGGGCATGGTGGCACACACCTGAAATTCCAGCACTCTCTGGGGCTGAGCAAGACTGAAGATTCAAGCCCATCCTAGGCAATTTAGTGACTTATTGAGGCACTATCTCCAGAAGCCTGGGATGTAGCTCAGTGTCTGTCTGGAAAGCACAAGACCCTGAGTTCTATTCCTGGTAAATAATAATAATAATAATTTTGGGGGGGGTTGAGACGGGGTCTCACTAGGTAGTTGAGACTGACCTGGAACTCACTATGTAGCCCAGGCTGGGCTCGAACTCACAGCAATCCTCCTGCCTCAGCCTCCGGAGTGCTGGGATTATAGGGGTGCACCACCAAGCCCGGCAATAATAATAATTTTTAAAACTTAGGGAAAAAAAGACAGTGTCTCAAAAAAAAAAAATAAAATGCTGAGGATGTAGCTCAGTATAAAGGCTCTGGGTTCAATCTCCAGTACTGCCAGAAGGAAAAAAGTTGAAAAGAGTTGGTCATTGATACAGTGCCTGTCCCTCAGTTTGATGCCCAGTAAGAGAGAGAGAGAGAGAGAGAGAGAGAGAGAGAGAGAGAGAGAGAGAGAGAGAGAGAGTGATTTGGCTCAAAATTTTGGAGGTTTCTTTTGGGCCTATGGCCAGGCAGCACACCACAGCAGGACTAAATAGTTGAAGAAGCCCACATACCAGAAGCAAAGAAAGGAAAAGACTGGGACCCCACATTCCCTTCAGAGACACGCACCCAAATGACCCAATCTTCCCATCAGGGTTCATCTTTTAAAGAATTCCACCATCTTCTTCTAGCACTAAATTGAGGGCCAAACCTTTAGTACTCAGGCCTTTGGGGGTACTCCAGAGCCAATATATAATATAACAATAATACCAAAATCTGACCAAGAGAGAAAGAACTCAAAAGTATCAACTAGAAATTAAGTTACTCGATTCACATATGGTACTCTAACCCAATGGCGATTCTTCTATGCTTGATAAAAGAGGTGAGGAGATGAAAACAGTAGAAAGGACAAGAGCCTCTGTCCTGAGCAACTTTCATTACAATGCAGAAGACAGGATATACCAGCAAGAGACATATAAAATAGCAGGGCAGAAAGGAGATTTGACTTTGACTGGAATTGAAAACTGAGGAAAAAATTTTCAGGAAGTAATAATTATCGTTTATACAGCCAAAGTAATCCAAAAAGCTTTGATTTCAGACACATCTGTGTGGTAGCTGCAAGGCAGATCTGAATTATCAAGCAGTCATCAGATAAACGTAAGAAATCACTGAAGAACACTAGCTAAGAAAGGCAGGTGCGTATGTATGGTTTCAGTCATAGAATTGAAGTCACATTTGCATAACAAACAATACAGCTTCAAGGGAAACAGATACCAATATCAGGCTATGATGATAGCTTAGAACAAGGAGGGTTTGCAAATTGCACTAGATGTGAGAATAACACATAGGCGAGCCTGCGTGCATAGCTTGGTTCCTGTTCGCACAGTTCCTGGTCATAATGGAGTCTAACTCCAGCAACTTTTGGAAAGTACTGCAAAAATATACTTTCAAATACAGCCTTATAGCTTATCAAGTCATGTGAGCAATACATATTTCACCTAGCTCCTATGCCAAAATTCATCATGCCCTGCTATTTCAGTGGTTTTTCATTTTGTTTAGGGTTCAAAACAACCACATTAAAATATTTTAATTACAAACAGCAAAATGATACACAAAGTGATAACCTTTCTTGAGCCCATCAGAGTGCTGCAGTAGCAGGACAACAAATACCCTGAAACTGAAGGAGATTCAAGAGTTTCCAAGGAGAACTAGAATACGAGCCAGGGCTCATGAGCACCAGAGCATAGGAGGCAGACAGGACGGCCGTACAAATGGATTAGAAGAATTCAGCTAAGATTTTTAATAAATGGCTGACAGCCAGGTCTGGCTAAGAACTAGGATCTGATTCTACCAGGGGATTTCACACTCACTTATTGGGTTTTTTCCAGGTACTCCCACCGGTCTCTTGAAAGAATACTGGGCAGAGCCAGCCTAGAAAATGCCTTCCTGGGGGCACACACCTAGATCTCAGGAGCAGCTGCCATTGGTGGGAAGGGCTTGAACTCCTAAAGAACAAAACCTGAAAACCAGGGTAAGGGGCCAGGCACAGGCCCCTATATTGGTGGCGATAGCTAAAAATCTATTGTCTTTCTCTTGGTCAACTCGGTTGGCTAGGAGATTTTTAAACAATTTTTTTTTTTAAGAAATGAAAATAATCGAAAGAAGAGTGGCCAGGTGTGGTTTCTAATACAATTCCACTTCCCAAAGAACTCACACCCAGTTTTCTAGCTCTCCTTTCAAGACCAAAACTTCGGGTCACTTCTGCTTCTGCAGTCTTCCTTATCTATTCCTTGGAAGAAGTTGTCAGTCTTCTTTCTGAAACCCAGAGATTCATTCCTGAGCCAGGCATGATGGTGCACGCCTGTGATCCCAGCACTCTGGAAGGCTGTGGCAAGAGGATGCAAGTTTGAGCCCAGCCTGGGCAACCTAGCAAGACCCTTGTCTCAAAAAATAAAAAATACCAAAAAGTGCTGGGGATGTAGCTCAGTGCAAAGGCCTTGAGCTCAATCCCCAGTACCCAGTGAAAAAAATAAGTAAAAGCTTCGTCCCAGAGTTCTCCGAGTGGACAATGACCCTTTTGCTCTCAGCTCAGGAGCACTCAGAACCTTACTTCTTATGAGTGCCTCTGAGGAGCCCTAGGGTCAGGTGCATAAAATCTATCACTGCAGTTTGCAGGGTCAAGATGCTCTGCGGTTGCTCATCGTGCTTCATCAAGACTCGTCAGGGCTCCCTCTTGCTGCCCCTCTGACACTGTCCCTGTTACTGCCCAGCACAGTGTCGTTCCCTGGGCTTTCTGTCCTCAGTGAGCTTTTTGTTCTAACAGGGGTTTTCTACATGGGGACAGACTCCTCCAGGCTGGGAGTGTTATCAGAATAGGAAAAGGAAGAAGTGGCGGTTAGTAACGGGAAAAGTCTATTCAGCACCGATAAAATTTTATATTTGCAAACTCGACAAACCTCTTTTTAAATTGAAGATAAAAATGAAAGATAAAAAGTTTTGTTTATTCATAAAAGTATTGAAATGCACACTAAAGTGTTGAGAAACATGATCCTGTACATTTCTCCATCCTTCTAAATCATTTTACCAGCGGCGGTTCTTAACCAGCGTGATGCTGCCCCCAGGGGACATTTGCTTGTGTCCAGACACATTTCTGGTTGTTCCAACTGGAGGTGGTCGCTCCTGGCAACTGCGGAGTAGAGGCCAAAACGTTGTTAAACGCCTTCCAATGAACAGAACAGCCCCTCTACCAGAGAATTATCTGGCCTCAAATGTCAAGAATTCTGAGGATTGTACACGCTTCAGCAGCAAATATGCTAAAGTTGGAATGATTCAGAGAAGATTAGCACGGCCCCGTGCAAGGATGAAGGGCTAATTCGTGAAGCGTTCCATATTTTATAGCAAATAGTTTCTTTAATGTGAGAAACAAAGTGTAACTAAGGGCTAAAAGGTATAATGGATCCTGTGAAATAGGAAGAAAAGGGACAAAGAGGAAGGAGAAACAGGAGGGGTGGGGGAAAGGAAAGAAGGGAATGGAATATGGGGAAATGAAAAATAATGGAAACAAAATCTTTGTAGATTGGGAGGGAGGGGTTGAGGGGAGGGCAGAGGAATGCTGAAAAAATAAGAACCAAGATTGATTATGTAAAGGTACAAATTTCCAACAATGAATGTCTTTATATTGTATACATTAAATATACCAATAAATTTAAATTGTTTTGGGGGGTTACCAGGGATTGAACTCAGGGCCTTGTGCTTGTGAGGCAGGTGGCAGCACCACTCAGCTAAATCCCCGGCCCCCAATAAAATTAATTTTAAAAAAGAAAGAATTCTGAGGATTGCTGGGGATTTAGCTCAGTGGTGCCACCACCCGCCTTGCAAGCGCAAAGTCCTGAGTTCGATCCCTTGTACCAAAACAAGAATTCTTAGGACAAGAAACCCTGCTAGTAACTCCCACATTTTTAACTCCAGCCAACATTTTTCTACTAAACTCTATTAAAGTATATTTATTCATTTACCTAGTTACACATTACTACTTCCAGAAAAACTTTTTCTAAAGTAAAGTTTATTTATTCCTCCCAAACTAATACTTCTTTCCCTATAATGTACTAGATCAAAGTTCTTAAAGTTATTCTGGGTCCCTTGCTCTCCCTTATTATTCATATCCAAACAATAATCAAAGCCCCTCAAGCTGTTGCTCCTCCTTCTAGTTGTTAGCAGTATTAAACTGTGAGCAAGTAAATCTCTCCAAGCACCAGCTTTCTCCTTGTAACATAGTAATAACAAATACTAGTACAGCTATCTCCCAGGTGTGGGGAACAGGGAAAGTGGCTGTTACTGGAACCTCTGCAGAAAATCCTAGTCTCCCGAGAGCCATGACAGCACAAGGCAAGTTAATTGATATATAGACAGAAATAAGACTTCAATAAGAAGCTGAGCTTTGTTCTCATCAGTGCCACTCTGGGCAGCAAAGACCCCAGACCTGGGGCCGGGGATTTGGCTCAGTGGCTCTGCCGCCTGCCTTGCAAGCACAAGTTCCAGAGTTCAATCCCCAGTACCAAAAATAAAATAAAATAAATAAACTTCTTTTACTTTAAATTACAGATGTAAGATAGTTTGTCTCAGCAACAGGGAAGCTGACCAATACAGAAGGCATTGCTTGAGGGTCATGGCACACACCTCCAATCTCAGCACTCGGGAGGCTGAAGCAGGAGGATTATGTGCTAGAGACCAGCCTGGGTTACACAGCAAATTCAAGGCTGACCTGGCCCGAATAGTGGAACCATGTTTTTTTAAAACATCAAAATAAATATAAAAATAAAAAGAAGGCAAGGGCCAGGGATTTAGCTCAGTGGCATTGCACCTGCCTTGCAAGCTGAAGGTCCTGAGTTTGATTCCTTGTACTAAAAAAGATCAGAGAAATGTAAATTAAAATAAAACACTTAAAAACAAGAAAAAAGAAGGCAAATGTTTAATCACTTCATGAAAGAGGATATCCAAGTGGGCAAATAAGCACATGAAAAGATAGTAAGTCATCACTCGTCATGGAGATGTGCATCAAAAACATAAAGCCACTGAATGTCTGTCAGATTGGCTAAAGTTAAAAAATTGACAATATCAAGATATACCTCAATCTTTTTCTAAAAATTGCCAGATAGAGCAGATTGCTGCCCTAATCAAATCCTGTGACGAGGTCCCATTGCCTTCAGAATGACATTCAGCCACACCATCCAAATGGCTTACAGCAGCTGAAAGCCATTTGTCACTGCTAACCCCACCCCAATCTTATACTATGCTTGTTTTTGTTCACCAAATTAACCGTGTGGTTGCTTCATTTCCCCCGTGCTATTTTTCTGGGAACAGGCTGTCTTGCCAACTCTCACTCATTCTTCGAGATCAAACTCCCTCTCTACAAAGCCTTCTGTAAGACATGCATGGCTAAACTTTCCTTTGCAAGAGGAAAGGTCACCTAAGAGCTGCTGACTGTCTGAGGGCTACCCTGTCTCCACACAGACCTACCTCGCTTGGGAACACCAAGGATGCTGTGTCATATTTGGGCACCTTGACATGAGGATAATGTTGCAGATGGACTTGTTTTGTTTTTTCTGGGCTTAAAAATGCACACGGTTTGCTGCTGTTTACTGCCCTCTGCTGAAACAAAGTTGGCAGTATGAGTTTCTTCTGCAAAATAAAGGAACCATGTTTTCAAGAAAATGAAAGAAAAATCTGTGTTGTTTATCAGAAGTAATAGCCCACTGACGATCTAGGGGAGCAATAGTCAGTTGCAGAAGCATGAAAAACCTTAGGATAGGCTGGGGATTTAGCTCAGTGGTTCTGCTGTCTGCCTTGCAATCAATCACAAGGACCCACGTTTGATCCTTGGTACCAAAAACAACAACAACAGCAACAAAAACCTGGGGCTACCCTCGCTTTAAGCTCTTTGGCCTGCTCTTCTGTTTGAATGGCTCTTGATCTTTGCATGATTTTTTTTTTTTTTTTTTTTTTTTTTTTTTTTTTTTTTTATCAACGCGGGTCCTTGTGCTTTCGAGGCAGGCGGCAGGCAGCGGCGGAACCACTGAGCTAAATCCCTGGCCATGACTTCTTGATGTAGGAGAAATATAACCCCCAACCTGTTAGATGATGAATGTGCCAAGTCCTTGGTCCCACCAACATCAACAAATGAGTTTGTAAACCAAAGGAAGAAGTTAGGAGCATTTTATTGGAACTAAGGGGAAAAAGAATAACTCCTAGATTTCCAGGAGCAGTCTCAAATGGGCCACCGAGGCCCTTTGTCAGGGGTAATTTATACAGCAAAGGTACAACTTGGGTACAACATGGGTCAAACTACAATCAGCCTATAGGATTACAAGTATAGCTGCTTAGCCAATATTTATCCAATAGGGAAACAAGTCATATAGTAAGAATACATGGAAAGAACAAAGGAAAAAAAAAAAAAGCTCCTCATGACTGAAACCATCAGGAACAAAGATCAGTCTTCTCATGAGAATAGAGCTGTCCTTCAAGCCATGAGGATTCCAGAGCTATAAAACCAAGACTGAGATAATGAATAAACTGAATCCCAGCCCAACACCTAATTCTTAAAAGCTGGCCTCCCATCTGTGAGTGGGCCATTCTGATCCCCTTCACCAGTTCGGGCCCCAAAATCTGCTCAAACTGGGGTCCTTTCCTATTTTTCTTACTCTCTTTCTTAAGGGCTGGTCTGATCTTTGTCAGCTCCTCAAGCTAAAACCCTTACCATTTTCTCTTCCTAATTAAAGCTTTTTCCTATAAATTTGTGCTTTAGTTTTTAATTTCCATTATTACTAAAAGCTAGGACTTGTGCTAGCCAGTGACAGTAAGACACAGTGTTACTGGGTAGCTCTTTCTAAAAGTGGCTCACCAACTAAATATTACCAGGCTCTCGGTTGCACCCCTCTCCCTCTGTAGACAAATTCTCGGTTCTTATCATCTTAAATAAAGAATTGAACAAAATGAGCAAAAAGCAGTGGCTTTTTATTCAAGAAAGTAAAAGTGAAGAGTGAGGGAGAAACTGGCTCTGCAAGGTGAGGTTGGGCTGAATAAAAGGAGAAAAAGCAATAAAAGGGCACCTTGGAGAAAGCAGGGCAGGCTACAGTGAAAAAAGTCACAATAGCAAGTTCTTCTTGGCATCTGTGTTTTTGTACTATGCACATCTCAAGGAAACCACACAAGAACTTCCGCACCCAGGTCCTGAGGGGAGGTACTGGGATTCCACACCTCAGGCTGACAACAGGTCTAGCAATCTATTAAAAACCTGCTGGGACGGGGTTTTAGCTCAGTGGTTCCACTGCATGCCTAGCAAGCACAAGGTCCCGCGTTCAATCCGCGGTACCAAAAAAAACAAAAAACAAAAAAACACCTGCTCATGTTTTTAATGAAGAAGCCACATGCAGGGCTTTGGGAACTATTGTGCCCATGTGTCCAAAACCTTGTAATTAACAGGTCACATCTATACCCCCCCAGCTTTGACAAGCCCTAATCTCCTGTCTCAATAGTATTTTACTTTTTTCTTTGGTACTGGGAAATGAACTTGGGACCTTGCACTTTGCAAGGCAGGTGCTAAATCCCTGGCCCAGCAGGTATATTACTTTTAAAGGAAAGAAGCCAGGCATGGTGGCGCACGCCTTTAATCCCAGCGCTGGGGAGGCTGAGGAAGGAGGATTGGATATTTGTGAGTTTGAGACCAGCCTGGGCTACATAGTGAGGTCCAGGTCGGTCTCAACTACGTAGTGAGACCCTGTCTCAAACAAAACAAAACAAAACAAAACTTTTAAAGGAAAGGGAAATGGCAGGGTATGGTAGTGTACATTTGTAATCCCATCTCTCTGAAAGGCTGAGGCAGGAGGATTGCAAGTTTAAGCCCAGCATAGACAACTGAACGACTTAACAAAACCCTGTCTCAAAAAATAAAAAGGGCTGGGAATGTAGCTCAGTGAGGAGTCCATGATTTGAATCCCCAGTACTACAATCAATCAATCAATAAATCAATAATTAATAACTAAATTCTAAGGGCCGGGGATTTAGCTCAGTAGTTCTACAGCCTGCCTCGAAAGCCAAGGTCCAGAGTTTGATTCCCCGGTACCAAAACAAGCAAACAAACACAGTAACGAAACAAATTCTATAAATTACCAAAGAAAAAGATGATTGGTGCAGAGAAGCTACCCTAACACTAAGCTGTAGGTCACTAAACTACATGTGACTGATTTGGGCATAAAGTGGTTGGCCATTTGTGACAGTTGCTCAGCTGCAACCTCCAAGGTTACAATTTAGATGTCCCCATGAAGTTTCATGATCATAGGTAGGACTCTGGATGGTGATTGGATTAGAGGGGGCCATTGTAGCTGATTGCTGTTCAGAGTTGGGGCCCGGTCTGAAGAGGCAGGTGCTGCGGGTATGACCTGGAAGGTCACCCCGCATCTCCCTTCCTGGCTCCTCTCCTGCTTCTCTGCTTCTCTGACCCCATTACACATGCAGCTTCTCCAGAAGTATGACACAAAGCAACTTTCAAAAAGCATTTCAAAATGGATTTGGGAGGTCACAAAGGTCTGGGCCTACGTATATATTTGCCTGCTGCCTGGGAAAGTGGACTCTTGAACTGGGCAAAAGAAAATGATAAAAGAAGGAAGACCTTTGAAGTGAGCCAAGGCTGCCAACTCGTTAACATCTGTTTTTGTTACTTTCGTCATCACTGGGACAAAATACCCAATTTAAAAATTTAAAATACCCTCAATTTAAGGGAGGAAAGATTTATTTATTTATTTTCTCAGTACTGGGGATCAAACTCAGGACCTTGCACTTGCAAGGCATGAGTGGCACCACTGAGCTAACTCCCCAGCCTGGGAAAGATTGATTTTTGACTCACAGTTTGTAGAGGTTTCAGTCCCTAGGCAGCTGGGTCCAAGGAGGGATGACATGGCACAGGGGAATAATTTTCTTCTGGATTTCACAAAATTGAAATAACTATTTTGAAAGAAATTTTAAAATGTTGTCAATAATTCAGAAATATGCATTGCCATGGCATTGAGGAAATGCTTTTGAAAATATGCCAAAATATTCAAAAATTTTTTGCTCTAATCTTGTACTACCAGCTCAACCTAGCAGAATTTCTGCCCAGTTCTAATTTTGTTCATCCTTGAGGCATCCTTGAGGACAGGATGCCTATAGGCCCAAGTTTTGTTTTTGGTGGTTTTGGGTCCCCCTGCAATAGGGGATCGAACTCTGGTCCTTGTGCTTGTGAAGCAGGAGGTGGCACCACTGAGCTAACTGCTCCCCCAGGCTCAAGTATTATAGACAGCTAAATTAGGGTGAAATATTACAGGCATCGGGGCATGGTGGCACATGCCTGTAATCTGATAATTAAAAATGGCCATGACAAGACTGAAAAAAAAACCATAAAAGTAGCCAAACAAGGTAGCACCCAAATTCCCAGAAAATCTCCTTCCAGTCCCAGAAAAGACATGAATATTCCTCCCCTTTATAAAAGTACCCCTTCCCCTAGTTTATTTTACCCTATATTTATAACCTCCCAATCCCTAACAGGTTGAGAAATTGATTTGTGAGTTTAACTCCTGCTTCTGTTATTAGCCAGGAAGAAGTCTTCTTCCCTGCTCAGAGGGTGCGCCATCTTATTATTGATTTCACCATTGTGAAAGGGAAAAATGACCCAATTTGGGGTCAGAAATTGGTAACATTTGCAGTACTACTAAAGAATAATCAAAATTAGAAACAATCTAAACATCCAAGATCTTACTTTAGGAAAATTGCTCTGCTTCTGTATTAGCTGGAGATTTCTTGAGCATTAATACAAATATGTATGTATCAGCCTAGCAGAAAATTCAACTCAAATAGTTTAACAAAAAATATTTTACTAGTCGGGTGTGATGTCACAGGCCTGCACAAACCATCCTAACACAATGGGAGGCTGAGATAGGATTACAAATTCTAGTCCAGCCTGGGCAACTTAGCAACTTTGTGAGACGCTGTCGCAAAATAAAAATAGAAGAGGGGAGGCCTGTACTTCAGTGTGAATGGCCAGGTCCAATCCTCAGTATTGAAAAAAATATATATTTTGGGCTGGGGATTTAGCTCAGTGCTTCCACCACCTGCCTTGCAAGGGCAATAACAGAAGTTTGAGCCCCAGTACCAAAAAAAAAAAAAAAAAAAAAAAAAAAAAAAAAATTTGCTATCTCACATGTCAAGTTGTTCTAAGGACTCAGAGGCTGCTTTTGCTAAAAAGCCCTGACTCTTCATGTGGACCTGCAGATGCCCAATAGGTAATCAAAAGCAGGATAAAAACTTGGCATCTCTACCTTCATTTTGTATCTGTCTCCCACTGTCAAGCCTGTCCTAAATCAACGGGAAATGCCAGCAGCTTTTAACAAATATCAGCAGCTTCCCAGTAAGCAAAGCACATGGACTAAAAAATGTGATTTACAACCCCCTGGAACTGAAAAGTCACACCTGAACAGACTGTCCCTGGACAGCTAAGTCATAAATATGTCACCCCAGATTCCTTAGCCCCTTCAATACCTATGTAAGCCTAATTCCTTTCCCAGTTAATGGCTAATATCCCTCTCCCCTGGCATTAGTCCATCATCTCAGGGTGGAAATCTCTCCCAGCTAACTGCCACTCTCTCTCTCTCTCCCATCCTCAGCCCATCCACACATAGCTGATAACTCAGCTTTTCCCAGCTAACTGCTAAAATCTCTTGATTTCTAGTCCCTCTTAACTGGAATAAACTTTTCTTTTTCTCACAACAAAGAGCTTGTTTTTTATTGACAAGCGGATTTTTTCTTTTTCTTTTCTTTTTTTTTTTCTTCAGAGTAGGGAAAAGTTTATTGAGAGAAAGATAGCATCTGCCTAAGAGAGACAGAAGGGAAACTGGAAACCGAGTTGCCCCACAAGTGGATTCTTTATAACACCTACCACCTTGAAATGTTGGGTCAGAGTCCTGCTCAACTTTGCACATAGGCATGTTAATCATGTAAGGAGTGTCTATTTAAATACTGTACTGATAATGCAAGGTTATTTACCCTAAATATACTAACCTCTCTCATCTCCTTTCAAGGCTTGAAAGCACTGAGTAACTAAGTGTTTTCAAGATTTGTAGGAACATCATAATCAACAGACTGTCAGCTGTTAGCTTTTACAATGTCCTGTTCCAGATCACTGGAGCAGCACCTAGAAGCCTCTAGTCTCACTGCCCTAAACCTGCCAGGAACAGCAAGGTTAGCAGTCGATGATGGGACACACATAGCAGGAGTAATGCTCTTAAGAAGGAACTGAATTTTCTCCTGAAGCAAATATACCCTCCTTCAGGACCTAGCAGAAGCAGACCCACAGCAGAGATAGATCATGATCAACCAGACCAGTCTGACCAAGATCACTTAATTATGCACACCTATTACCCTTGCTTCAGTTCATCCCCTATTTAAACCTGAAGCTTAACTCAGTACCCCCAGAGGTAGGACTGAGGGTGGTTGGTCCTCTTTGCCTTCCCAGTAGAATTATGTAGAATATTAAAATTCCTTTCCTACCTCACCATTGCTTTTTTCCTTTTGATCTTTGAGACAAGTAGCCAAATCTGATTTTTTTTTTTTTTTTGCAGTACAGGGGATTGAATTCAGGATGTTGCACTTGCAAGACATGTGGGGCACCAATGAGCTAAATCCCCAGCCCTAGCCAAATCTGATTTATTGGAACACCTCCAGGTCAATCCCCATTCCATTCTGGCCTAGGGTCCCAGCAGCAAAATTTCTTGAAGATCAGACAATCCCAGTGTTGATTAATCTATAATAATGTCATCAGTAATCCACAGTGGCCCTTCCCTTTGCTTGGAAATCCTTAACATGTCAGCCACTTCTCTCATGGAAGCAAGATTGCTTCAGCAGCTCCTTTAAATATCACCATGTCTGAAGACTGATGCAGAACTCATTACTTCTTGTGCTCCAGAATCCCCCTCCTGCAGATGGTGCCTGGGGAATTCACTGTCCAGAATTGTACCTCATGCTGACTTCTAAGCAAATGACCAGCAAAAGAATGGAACATGATTGTCTTAGGCCAGTGGTTCTCAGAGTCCTTGGACAAATAACTTTAGTGTTAACTAGAAACTTGTTGGAAATGCAAACTTTCAGGCCCCCTCACAAATTAGTGCTCTAGCTCAACTTTGAGAGTCTCTGGATTAAACCAACCACACGTCACTTCCTGAGGCTAAGAAAAGGTCTAACCTTCCCAAAGGTCATGGCCACAATACATCTGAACAAAATTACATTCTGTTACCAAAAAGAAAGGGATAAATGACTGTGGGGAGAAAACCCCTGTTCTGCAGCTCTCGCCAGGGATTTAGCTCAGGGGCATAACACCTGCCTCTCAAGTGTAAGTGCAAGGTCACAAGGTCGATCCCCAGTACCAGTTTAAAAAAAAAAAGACGCTTAATGTTCTACAGCTCAAAATGACCCATCATTTAAGAATAAAAGGGCCCAGGGATTTAGCTCAGTGGTTCTCGGGCCTGCCTCGCAAGTGCAAGAATGCCATTTGATCCCTGTTACAAAAAAAAAAAAAAGAATAAAAGAAATGCTGGGGTGTAGTTGTACATGCCTATATCCAGCACATGGGACACTGATATCAAATTCCAGGCTGGCCTCCACTACCTAACGAGACCCTGCCAATAATAATAATAATAATAATAATAATAATAATAATAATAATACAGAGTTACTTCAGTTCATGAACTTAATTTGTTCCCCAATTCTGGAAATGATGATCACATTTGTATTTGTGCAGGAAAGATGGCCACAGTCATGTTCATCACCTGATGCAGATTTTGCAAACAGAAACAAAATTTTGCCAAACACTTCCATTTGCAAACTAACTTATTTGCAAAACAAAAGCATTCATAAACCGAGGCACTTCAATAATAATAATAGTAATAATCAGTAATAAAGTAACACTGCCTCTTCCTTTCCATACCTTATCCAAAACTGTTTCTTTCTCCAAATAAATGTAAAAAATATTGAATGGTGTTTGTTTTTGTATCTATATGTATGTAGAATTACTATTTAAAAGCAAGTTACAAAGCCTAGCGAGGTGGTACGCATCTATAATACAGCTTTCTGGAAGCGTAAAGCAGGGGGATTGTAAATTTGAGTCCAGAATGGCCCTTTTAGCAATTCAGAGAGATGCTATCTCAACATAAAAACAGAAGTCTCAGGAGGTAGCTCAGCACAAAGGCCCTGGGTTTAATCTGCAGTAATAAAGGGTGGGGAAGGAAGTAAATTATAGAATAATAGATACCATGTCGTATCTAAATAATAACAACCAAAATGAACAAAATAAAAATAGGCAGACAGGCATGGTACTGAAGTGGAGCAGTACAATGCCTATAATCCTAGCACTCAAGAGGCTGAGTCAGGAGGATTGCCACAAGTTCAAGGCCAGCAAGACTACATAGTGAGACCTTGCCTTAAAAGAAAGAAGGAAGGAAGGCATAGCGTGAGAAACTGGGGCCCTGTCTTTTCTTTTCCTTTTTTTTTTTTTTTTTTTGTACCGGAGATTGAACTCTGGTCCTTGTGTTTGCAAGGCAGGCCACTGAACCACTGAGCTAAATCCTCAGCCCAGCCCTGTCTTTTCTATCAAAAGATATAAACAGGAGTACTTACATCTTAGACTCTAGTCCACCACAGTGGCCCCTCCTGAACACACTAAAATTTCAGGAAAAGCCTGCTCAGTTTGGTCAGCAGTGGTTTTTGTTTTTGCAGTGCTGGGAGATTAACCCCAGGGCCCCTATATTCCAGACAAGTGCTCTGCCACGAAGTTACACCCCAATCCTATCAGAGACAGATTTCTTCAGACTGCCTAGTAAGGGGGACAGCAAGGGCCAAAGAAAAAGACATAATAGAGACTTGAATAATTTCAAAGCATATGGGAGTCCAGGAGTTCAGAAGACAAAGACTCTCCGAGCTAGCCACTATTTACTGGGTACACACAATAGTTGGAGGGAGCGTAGGCTGTGGTGATGGGCAGATCCCTGCCCACGCAAACCTCATGCTGGTGAGGGCGGAAAGGAGGGCACTCCCGTCTCAGAAGGTGGGATGAGCTGAGCTGATAAGGAACTCCTCCTTCCCAGAGTGAAACCTTTCTCTTTCCCGTTATGTCTTCAGCTGGTGCTATCTCACCTTTGAGTGCCACAGCTTCACAGACCATTGAGGCCTCAACTGTGACAGGAGGCCAAAGAGAGTTATGTTTCCGCATTCCATAGCTGGCTCTTGGGCAAGGCAGCCCTGGGCCTTAGACAGATGTGGTCATGCTTTTAATTATGAAATGATTTTTTCCCAAAAATGTATGTACAAATGCTCCCCACACAGTCCTGCTCAGTTTAAATTCTGGAAACACAGCTACAGATACAGATAAGTGGCCAGTGTTACTTTTACTTCACTTCTGAATTAACCCATGTAAAGCAAGAGAATATTATAGACCATGCACATATTTTTCAAACAAACAAAAACTGTAAGGCAACAACAAAATCTCAGTAAGAGAGGGTCGGGGAATTTAGCTCAATGGTTCTGCCGTCTGCCTCGCAAGCGCAAGGTGCTGAATTCAATCCCCGGTATCAAAAAAAAAAAAAACTTCAGTAAGAGGGACAAGGACAGAAGGTCTCTGGAAGGTTCTGAGCCCTGCTCATACTCCCACTGACATTCCCAACCTTTCTCCTCTGCAATGGCTGACTGTTAAACACAAAAAGAACAGTATTCCTCCTGCCTGGCACGTGCAAGGTCCTGAGTAAAGTACCAGCCAGTATATCTAGCTCTAGTGTTACAGCTCAATGCAGGTAGTCCAAGAGAGTGGAAGAAACACCCAGGAGCCTCAGAGGGGAAGTGTACCCTCAGGCGAAGGGCAGGGTGACAGAAACTAGGTACAAGTTTCGGTCCTTCATTTACATAGGGGCCCCCGCAACCTTATCGTTACAATTTCCCGTAGTGGATTCCCTGAGTTTCACCTCATTTGCACAAGGCAGGAGGCAGGAGTAACAAAACTGTTAGAGAACAAAAGATTCCTGATATGTTTGAGGGAGCTGGGCCCAGGCAGACCCTGGCATGCTGAAAGAATCTGGAGGAAAGTCATCTTTCCCTCTTAGAAAGTCTGGCTTTAGGTACAGAGAAATTTATTTCCCTTCAAAAGAGGGTGGGGGGAGAAGAGAGGAAAGGAGAGGAGGGAAATTGCACTCTATGACCATACCAGTCTGAATACACCCATCTTGGAAAAAGAACAGTACTTCGATCTCCATCTCAAGAACTAAGTTTTCTTTTTTATGTCACCTAGTAGGTTCTGAACATTTTGCATGTGGGTAAAGGTTTATGTTCCCCTTTTCAACTAATTCTTAAATCTCAGAGGTACGACTTGCTAGCCCTGCTAAAAAATCCTTTGGCTCCCAAGTTACCTAGTACCCTATATTAGGAACACTACTACATTCTGCCATGTCTGGAATTTTCCACTGGACACCAACGTTCAGAACTATAAAATATTTAAAATGGAAAGAGCTAGATTTAACCTAGCCCAATTACCTCACTGTATAAATGAGGAAACTGTATTAGGGAAGAAACATGGCTTGATCGACTAATTCCTGTCAGACTGAAAGTGAAATCAGCATTTCCTTCCTCCTAAACAAATATCCTTCCATAACACATCATCAACATTTTTCTTTTAAATTTTTAAAGTTTTGCAGTTTCAAAAATGATAAAAGTTTGAAGAAGGCCTGGCATGGTGGTGCACGCCTGTAATTGCAGCACTCGGGAGGCTGAGGCAGGAGGAGCTCTGTGAGTTCGAGACCAGCCTGGGCTACATAGTGAGTTCCAGGTCAGTCTCAACTATACAGTGAGACCTTCAAGAAACCAAAAACAAAAAATAAAAAGTTTGAAGAAATAGATACATTTAATTTGATTTAAACATTACAATGGTACCTAAGTTCATGAACTTAATTTGCTTCACAGTTCTAGAAAAGATGGCCATGGTTGTGTTTGTCACCCAATGCAAAATTCACAAACAAAAACAAAATTTTGACAAATGCTTCTGTTTGTGTATCAAAATTTCCACAAACAGGGCCAGGGATTTAGCTCAGTGGTTCCGCCACCTGCCTTGCAAGCACAAGGACCCGAGTTCAATCCCTGATACCAAAAAAATATATATTTTTTTTAATTTTCACAAACAAAAGTGTTCCAGAACCAAGGCAACAATATATACAGATATACAGATTATGTGGTACCCCATAAATATATACAGTATTTCAGTGTTTTGTTTTGTTTTGTTTTTGGTACCAGGGATCGAACTCAGGTCCTTGCACTTTCAAGGCAGGTAGTGATACCACTAGGGCAGGGAATTTAGCTCAGTGTTTTCTCCACCTGCCTTGAAAATGCAGGAACCCGAGTTCGATCCCTGCTACAAAAAAAAAAAAAAAAAATTTTTTTATAAAGTGTTTGTAAATGGGGAGGGGAGGAGGAGGTGAAGGGAGGTCAGGGACAAGGGGAAAAAATGAGAACCAAGACCTGGCATGTAAAGGTACAAGATCGCAATAATGACTGCAACTGTACTGTATACCTAAAACGTGCCAATAAACTCAATGAGAAAAAAACATTTGTAGTTTAAGGACAGTCTGTGTTCCAATCTGGGCTAACATAAGGTAGGGTGTCCATATCTAGGAAACAGTATAACAGTTCTGGAGAGTTCTTATATGTCAATAGGCTATTTTATTCAAAAAACTACAAAATGTAAATAAGCTATGGCTTACAGTCACACCACAAATTTCAGTTTTTTATAGTTTCCTTCTTTGCTTTTATCTATCTCTTTCTGTTTTTAGAGTTCTTTCCTGGTTCCTATGACTCCTTTTGTATGTGTCCATAAACGTGTCTACTTCTGGACCTTTCTTCTGTCCCCTGCTCTGTGTGCATCTCTTGTCTTTTTATTTTTACTTTTTAAAGATTGTGTTGCCAATGCCCTGGAGCTACTTGATAACAGAGTAAATTCCCTGAAACCAAAAGCTAAGTTAAACCTCTCCTCCTTAAATTATAGATATTGGTTATTGCATCCCAGCAATAGGAAAGTTAGTGCAGAAAATTGATACTAGAAACGGAGCCATTGCAGTGAGTATACATGACCAAGTGTTTAGACTTTGTAATTGGTTTGTGGGAGGAGTTTGGAAAGGTTTGGAGATGCAGGCTAGAGAAACCCAGACTGATGTAAATAGAACCTGACGAGTGATTCTTGTGACAGCTCAGAAAACTAGGATGCTGACAGGAGTGAAGACAGTAAAGGACAGGCTTGGGAAATTTCAGTTGGGAACAGGGACTTCATTGTCAGATGGATTAAAGGTTATGTGTGCTACACTGCGGTAGAAAATTTATCTACATTTTGCCCATATCCTGAAAATGTACAAGAGACTAAGATTAAGGGCAAAGGATTAATGAATCTGGCAGAGGAAATTTCAAGGGAGCACAACATTCAGGCTGTGGCACGGATACTGCGGGCTGCCTTCAGCTACGTTTATAGTGAAAATTGAGGGTAAAAAACGGAAAAACTTAAATTTTGAAAAACTTAAATTTGGGTTCTAAAGTAGCCACAGGTAAAGTAAAGTTTAAGGAGATATGGTTGTGGAAGAGATTAATATTATTAAAAAGAAACCAAGTACTTTGTACAGGGACAGAATAAAAGATGTCTTGAGGGTGTCTCAGGAATCAGCAAGACCCCCACCCACCACAGGTTCAATGGTGTAAAAGTGTAAATCTTTCATTTGAGAAAAGTCTACAGGATTCCTCCTCCAGAAGGGCCTTCTAGGGTATTGATTTCCCAGGATTCACTTCACCATCCTCAGTCATGCAGGAACTCAGAGGCTGCTGCTGCCATTATCCAAAAGGGGCTAGCTACTGCCTATGCAGGTGGCAGCATAGTGCATGTGATGCTGGTTTTACTAGCATGCAGATTGCAAGAGTTGCCTGGTTACAGCTTGTATCTAGATTTTCTCCCAAAGCCTCTTGTGCTCAAAGGTGGGACTTTTCAGAGGTGGCTGGATCTAGGAGTGTGATCCTGGGATTAAGGATGTGTGGTTCTGGATTAGCTACTAATTGGATTAGAATAATTTTGGATGTGGATACCAGAAAGGCCCACTGTGGGTGTGGGTGGTGCCAACCAATAGGCTTATACTCTAGATGGACTATAAAGGGAAAGATGGAAGGCAGGCTTATTGCTTCCTGCTTGCCCTGCCATGGACTTTTACTCCTCTGTGATGCCCCTCTGTCATTCCACCCTGCCTTAGAGCCAGCTGATTATGGACTGAAATCTCTACAAACTGTGAGAGGAGATAAACCTTTCCTCCTTTAACTTGTGGGTGTCAGATATTTTGTCCCAGCAAAGGGGAAGTAAGCAAGTAAGCACGGTCATGAGCCAGCCTGGACTACATAGTGAGTTCCAGGTCAGTCTCAGTCTCAACTACATAGTGAGACCCTGTCTCAAAAAAAAACCAACCAAACAAACAAACAAAAAATGAGGTCATGGAGACTTCCACCTAGAAATCAAAGGCAGGCCTAGGAGGCCAGGCCAGGAGCCTCTGAGAACGCAGTGAGTGAAGCTGAAAGTGAAACAGAGACCCCAGGAAGTCAGAGTTGGCAAGAACATAGGAAGTCTACCAAGGAAAGCTACAGGTCATTTGTGGGCCAGTCCAAAAGAGGCCCTGTGGGCTACAATCAGTCAGGCCCTAGGGATGGGGCTTCACAAACTTTTTTGGAACTCATATCTTACTACCATGTGCCCAGGGCACTGGATATGGAGCTATAGAACTAATACAGGGAGATTCCTGAAGAAAACCAAGGTTGTATTACAAATGCATAGCGTGGATTGGGGAGTAGTACACCATATTTTCTTTGTTTAATCAACAGAGTTATAGCAGTTGTTTTTTGTTTTCTGTTTTTTTTTAGACAGAGTCTTGCTATGTAATTCAGGCTGGCCTTGAACTCACTACTTAGTCCAGGCTGGCCTCAAACTCCCAGCAATTCTCCTGCCTCAGACTCCCAAGTGCTGGGATTACAGGTGCGTGTCACCACACCTGGTGTAGCAATTGTTAAATTGAAGGGCCAGGGATTTGGCTCAGTGGTTCCACCACCACCTGTCTTGCAAACACAAGAGCCAGAGTTTGATCCCTGCACATAAAAAAAAAAAAAAAAAAAAAAAAAAAAAAAAAATCAAATTTGTTAAGCTGGAAAGAACTTGAAGTTGATATGGACTCAAATTCAAGACATCCTTATTTTCTACATTATCTCAGTATTGGTCTGTAGCCATGAATTCTAGACCTAGGCTATATCAAAGACAAACAGGGCAACTACCTTTCTCACAGTATCCTGACTCCCTGACTTGGATGTTGCCACTGAGGTCCTATGTGCCTTCATGTAGTGTTTCCTCAGTTCAACCGGAGGTACTCCAAGCTATAGGACCAACCTGCACTGCCACTCAGGACTGCTCTTAGCAGGCTGGTTAGAGGGTATTTGGCAGGGAGTACTACTGGAGAAAAAGTGCCAACACTGAGGCCCGGCCCACCTATAAATCCATAACCAACAGTGTCAGCTAGGTACCTGGCATTGTTTCCCCTCCTTCTTCACCTGTTTAGAATCCTTGCAATCCTTTGCATATAAACAGTCACCCCCTTCCTCCATTCACCGTAATGACCCATGCAAAAAATCCTCCGATGCCCTCAATCCCCCTATCATGACCCTTACTCCCTCTTTCTCGGCACTTGACTTTGAGTCCTCCTTAACCAAGAATCAATATCAGAGCTGGATGTGGTTGCTCGCACCTCTGATCCCAGCACTCGGAGGAGCAGAAGCAGAAGGACTATAAGTTTAAGCTCGGCCTAGGCAATTTAGAAACTTAGTAAAGACCCTGTCTCAAAATAAAAAATAAAAAGGAGTGAAGATGTAGCTCAGAGCCAAAGCCCTGGGTTCAGTTGCCAGTTCCACAAAAATAAGTAAGAAAATAAATAATAAATAAACAAATAAATATGGGGACCATCAGAGTAAATGACTTTAACCATCTTCCTCAGCATCTGAAAACTGATGTGGCCGTGTACTCCCTCACCTTCTGCCTTCTTCAGGTCAGAGGTTTCCTGGCTATGTTCTCCTCCAATTGCTTCAAGAGCCGCGACTGCTTCACCAAATCTTCCCTCCCTGTCACATATCCAACTTCTCCTCTCTGCTGGCTTCTTTCCAAAGACGTCTAAACAAGCTCAAAGCTCAAAGTCTTTCACTTAAAACAAAATTCCCCTTTCGTTCTGTGATTATCTCTAGCTAGCATCCTGATTCTTGTGTGTGTGTGTGTGTGTGTTCCTGAGGATTTAACCTGGGCCTTGTTCGTGTTAGGTAGGCACTCTGGTGCTAAACTGTGCTCCCAGCCCCTTTTGTTTTTCCTTTTCTCTCTCTCTCTCTCTCTCTCTCTCTCTCTCTCTCTCTCTCTTGGCATTGCTGGAGATTGAACCTACAGCCTTTACACTGAGCTACATCCCTAGTCCTCTCTCCCTTGATTAATTTAAAACAGAGTCTTGCTAAGCTGATAAATTGCCCAGGTTGGGCTCAAACTTGTGATCCTCCTGCCTCATCCCGCTGAAGTGCTGAGACTACAAGCATGTGCCACCATACTCAGTATCTTTCGAAATTCTCCAGGCTGGTCTTGAACTTGTCATACTCCTTCCTCAGCCACCCAGTCAGCATTCCAAGTAGCTGACATTACAGGGATGCACTCCCATACCTGGGTATTATCTCCTTCTTCCCCTTCCCCCTCTCTTCTCTTCCTCCTTCTCCTTCTCCTTGGTGGTACTGAAGATTGAACTTAGGGCTTTGCACTAAACTGTATCCTCAGGCGGTTTTATTTTAAAATTCTGAGATCCAGTCCCACTAAGTTGCCCAGGTGGAGCTCAAATTTAAGATCCTCCTGCCTCAGCCTCCCAACATGTTGTGATTTTCCTTTTTTTTTTTTTTTTTTGTACTGGGGATCAAATTTAGGACCTTGGGCTTACCAAGTGGCAGAACCACTGAGCTAAATCCCCTGCCCTGATTTTCCCTTTTTATTGTGTCATGCAAACTCTTGGTTTTCAGACTCTGGATACACAAAGTAAGTGAAGGGGTTTATTAGATGGAAACAGGAAGTGGGTCAGCCTCTCCCATTGCTGTGTTGTCTTGGACCCGACCATCTCCCTCCCTTATAAATGAACAAGTGTCATTCACTGAAGATTCAGCATCCCGTAACAGATGCAGGCCCAGATCACAGGCCTGTCCTCTAGCTGTCTGGATCAACTTCCTAGGGTTGGTGTGAACAAGCCACAGGCCGATTGGCTTTACAACAGAAATTTTCTTTCTCGGAGGTACGAAGTCTGAGATCAGAGTATTGGTTGGCTTAGTTTCTCCTGGGCCCCTCTTCTGGCTTGTACATGGCCATTTTTTCCCGTACCTGTCCATGTCTTAACCACTTCTTTTTTTGTTTTGCTTTGTTTTGGTACCAGGGATAGAACTCAGGACTTTGCACTTACAAGGAAGATGGCAGAACCACTGAGCTAACTCCCCAGCCCCTAATCTGTTCTTATAAGGACCTAGTCATGTTGGATGGACCCCCTAAGTGACTTCATTTTAACCTATTACCCCGCCAGACTCAGTGCCTAGCTACAGTCACATTCTCAGGTGCAGGAGGATTAACATATGAATTTGGGGAGACCCAATGTAGCCCATAACATTGCCCCAAAGTAGAGAAAAAGGGCATCTGGGGCCCCTTTGTCTTCTGCCAGACTACTCAAAGAGCTTCCTTCAAGGAGAATAATGCACTAATAGGAGAGGGGATTGGGCCTGAGAGACCAGAGAAATGACCACAGATCCTCATAATGGAAAATCTAAAAAGGAGTAGCAGACCAATAGCAGTAAATATACTAGTAGTAAATAGTTGCAATAAATGCAATATTACTTCAAACCAGGCATGGTGGTAGCACATCTGTAATCCCAGCACTCTGGGAGGCTGAGGCAGAAGGATCCCAAGTTCGAATGCAGCCAGAATAGTTTAGCAACACTTTCTCTAAAATATAAAAAAGGAGGGCCAGGGATTTAGCTCAGTGGTGCTGCCACCTGCCTTGCAAGGACAAGGTCCCAAGTTTGATGCCCAATACAAAAAAAAAAAAAAAAAAATTTTAAGTATTAAAATGGGCCAGGGATTTAGCTCAATGCACTGCTCTTGTCTCACAAGTGTAAGGTCCTGAGTTTGATCCCTGGTACAAAAAAAAAAAAAGCATAAAAAGGAATGGAGCTCACTGTAAAGGACTTGAGTTCAATCTACAGTACCACATAAAGAAAGAGAGAGAAGTGTGAAAGTACTGGGCTCACGAGCCAGGCGTGGTGGTGCATGCCTGTCATCCCAGCACTCGGGAGGCTGAGGCAGGAGGATCGCTGTGAGTTCAAGACCAGCCTGGGCTACATAGTGAGTTCTAGGTCAGTCTCAACTATGTAGTGAGACCCTGTCTCAAGAAACCAAACAAAGAAACAAACAAGCTTGCCCACCCCTTTTTCTGAGATCATGCTACCACCGTTTCTCTCTCTCAGATATAATTACCGTAGCATTCTACACTGAATCTTATCCATCAACATAAAAAAAAACAAACTGGGTTCAATCCCCAGTACCACAAAATACAAATAAATACACACATGTTATTGTTATTATTTTTGTGAGATGGGGGGGTCTTACTATGTAGCTCGGGCTGACTTAGACTGAACTCACTACGTCACCCAGTCTGGCCTCAAACTCACAGGGATCCTTTTGCTTCAGCTTCTCTAGTGCTGGGATTTTAGGTGTGTCCCACCATGCCTACCTCAGAAATAAATAAAAACGCTTCTTCATTTCTCCTCAGTTTTCACTCCCAAGCTAGGAAGCTCCAGGGTCTCAGCCCCGCCCCTGAAATTGCTCCCACACACTCATTAATAGCAGTTCCCCGATGGTCCCACTTCGCACTGCCGGCCGCTCCCTCCCCAGCTTCCCCATTCTCTCTTCTGTGGCTTCTCCTCCCCCTCCTTTGTCAGCTCTTCTTTTGCTCACAAAAGAAACTGTGTCAGCTCTTCTTTTGCTTACCAGAGAAACTTTCTCAGTGTGCCACATTTCTGTCCTTGGCTCTCTCTCCTCTTTCTCCTTTCTTTCCCTCCCCGCTGTGTAGTCCAGACTGGGCTCAAACTCACAATTTCTTGCCTTAGCCTCCCCATTGCGGGAGTTCCAGGCCTGAGGCACCACACCTGGATCCATATTTTATCTTAACCTCGGGTCTCTGGTGCAACTTCTTAAATTATAGGGAAAAAGGCACGTACATTTGCATATTTTCCTGGGAGAGAGACTAAATAAAGCTCTCAACAGTTTAAAGCATCAACCGATGAAGAGTATGTCCTAAATCCTGTCTTGTGTCCGGGCTACCTCCTGAGTTCCCACTGTCTACTTGACATCTTTTTCACTCAAACAACCTGGAAAGCTGAGAATGTCATCTCTTCCTCCTGAAGTTGGCTCCTCTTCCTGTGTTTCCTACGTCCATGGAAGGTGCTACAGTCCAAATGAAAGTTGAGCTTCACTCAGATCCTCCTTTCCCGTCACCCCTCGTGGCCAATCACCCATCTAAGTCTTGTCAAGTCCACCTTTTTTAGCATCTCTTTTAAACAGGATCTCGTAGCTCTCAACTAGATTGTTGAAATAAACTCCTAACTCTTCCCTGCGCCTCCCATCTCTCTTCCCTCTAACTGACTTCTCTGGCTGCTATCAAAGTAATTTTTATGAAACAAAAATGATTATGTCACTTCCAGCCTAGAATATTTATAGTTCCAGTAGCTTTCTTACTCTGACAGACAGCACCCTTTGTGATTGCCTGATCGCACTGAGAGCCTAGAGCAGGCCAGGCTAATTAATTATTGGGAAGACAGTGATAAACAAGAAGAAACCAAACAAAGAAACAAACAAGCTTGCCCACCCCTTTTTCTGAGATCATGCTACCACCGTTTCTCTCTCTCAGATATAATTACCGTAGCATTCTACACTGAATCTTATCCATCAACATAAAAAAAAACAAACTGGGTTCAATCCCCAGTACCACAAAATACAAATAAATACACACATGTTATTGTTATTATTTTTGTGAGATGGGGGGGTCTTACTATGTAGCTCGGGCTGACTTAGACTGAACTCACTACGTCACCCAGTCTGGCCTCAAACTCACAGGGATCCTTTTGCTTCAGCTTCTCTAGTGCTGGGATTTTAGGTGTGTCCCACCATGCCTACCTCAGAAATAAATAAAAACGCTTCTTCATTTCTCCTCAGTTTTCACTCCCAAGCTAGGAAGCTCCAGGGTCTCAGCCCCGCCCCTGAAATTGCTCCCACACACTCATTAATAGCAGTTCCCCGATGGTCCCACTTCGCACTGCCGGCCGCTCCCTCCCCAGCTTCCCCATTCTCTCTTCTGTGGCTTCTCCTCCCCCTCCTTTGTCAGCTCTTCTTTTGCTCACAAAAGAAACTGTGTCAGCTCTTCTTTTGCTTACCAGAGAAACTTTCTCAGTGTGCCACATTTCTGTCCTTGGCTCTCTCTCCTCTTTCTCCTTTCTTTCCCTCCCCGCTGTGTAGTCCAGACTGGGCTCAAACTCACAATTTCTTGCCTTAGCCTCCCCAGTGCGGGAGTTCCAGGCCTGAGGCACCACACCTGGATCCATATTTTATCTTAACCTCGGGTCTCTGGTGCAACTTCTTAAATTATAGGGAAAAAGGCACGTACATTTGCATATTTTCCTGGGAGAGAGACTAAATAAAGCTCTCAACAGTTTAAAGCATCAACCGATGAAGAGTATGTCCTAAATCCTGTCTTGTGTCCGGGCTACCTCCTGAGTTCCCACTGTCTACTTGACATCTTTTTCACTCAAACAACCTGGAAAGCTGAGAATGTCATCTCTTCCTCCTGAAGTTGGCTCCTCTTCCTGTGTTTCCTACGTCCATGGAAGGTGCTACAGTCCAAATGAAAGTTGAGCTTCACTCAGATCCTCCTTTCCCGTCACCCCTCGTGGCCAATCACCCATCTAAGTCTTGTCAAGTCCACCTTTTTTAGCATCTCTTTTAAACAGGATCTCGTAGCTCTCAACTAGATTGTTGAAATAAACTCCTAACTCTTCCCTGCGCCTCCCATCTCTCTTCCCTCTAACTGACTTCTCTGGCTGCTATCAAAGTAATTTTTATGAAACAAAAATGATTATGTCACTTCCAGCCTAGAATATTTATAGTTCCAGTAGCTTTCTTACTCTGACAGACAGCACCCTTTGTGATTGCCTGATCGCACTGAGAGCCTAGAGCAGGCCAGGCTAATTAATTATTGGGAAGACAGTGATAAACAAGATAAGGAAAGAGAAAGAGGAAAGGAGAAAAAGTGAGCGTAAAGGAAACACTTCAAATGTAAAATATCCCAAGACCAATTGGCCTTCTGTAAAAATTTTGTAATTTACCTATCGCTGTAAAATTAACTCGTACAGCAACCCATTAGCACCCAACTTGAGGACTGCTCAACACTTTATGAAAATGGACTGCATGACTTCGAGGCTGCCGTGGTCCCCTCTCCTTCTGTGCTCTTTCCCTCCTCTCTAGCTGGTCCCCTCTGCAGCTGGTACTCTCTTGAGAGACACCAACAGATGAGCCTGAAAAGCAAATGAAACCTCCAAGGAGGAAGACTAAAGTGAACACTTTTAGCCACGAGTTACAGGGCCGAAAGATGGGGAAACCAGTGGTAGCGTCCACCCTTCCTCTCAGAGACCATCAGCAGCCCTGCAAGCGTCTCTTCTCTTTTAGGTTCCATGAGAAGCTTCTAGAGCACAGGCAGCTGTGTCCCCAGGCATGTGTCTGGATTTTGCCAGATGTCAGAGAGTCACTTGAGACAGAGCACTGGCATGACCGCCCGCTTTGGTTCCATGTACCTCTCTGATCCTGTGGGGAGAGGCTGCAGCAGGAACACCTATGGGACTCAGCGGATGGCAGTGTGGACAGCCAATCATCTCCACCCAGGAGCAAAGCAAAAGGCAACTGATAAAACCTGAGCAGCGATCGTTGTAAGATCCTGGGCTGGAAAGGGTGCTGGCCCAAAGCAAGGGTCAGCAGGCCCTGTGCCAGCCCCACCTCTGTTCCAGCCCTGCTGAGCTCACTTCCCCATGCCTGCCTGTCTCCTGCTGGCTGAGCTGGCTGAGGCCCACCCACGTGTTGGCTAGGAACCCACCAGGGGAGCAGCATTACCAGGCAGTCATTTCATTTTGCCTGGGACTTGGGCTAATGTGACAGCAGAGTGGGGATTAGAGTAGGGTGGGTGTGTGTATGTGGTGTGACGGATTTTTTTAAAAATTACAATAACAGCCATATAACCAATCGTCCCCCCATCAGAATACTCCCTCTCACTTCAAACATACTTATCCCATTGCTCTTGCCACTTTCTGAAGCAGTTCTGGGACTAGGGGTGTGGATCAATCACAGAGCATTTGCCTCAAGCAGTTCCGGAAGTCCCCTTTGTGAGGTTTTCAGCTGTGCTGTCAGGGCTGCCTCTTTGTCCTAAATCAGTTCACAATGTTCCTCTTTCGTGGTCATTTTTACTTTGAAAAGGAGCCACTAGCCACACAGTGCCAGCTCCAGTGAATAAGGTAGATGAGGACAGACCATAATGGTTTTAAGAGCCTGCCTTTCCATTAGATGACACTCAGTAGCAGAACTCACCATTTGGTTTTGCTTTGGTACCAGGGATCAAACTCAGGACCTTGCGCATTCAAGGCAGGCTCAGTGCCACACGGCACTTCACCATTTTTTAAATCACACCTCATAAAGACACTCAGGAAAGAGGATTTCCAGAGCTGCTTCAGAAAGAATCGGGAAGGGCCAAGGATTTAGCTCAGTGGTTCTGCTGCCTGCCTCAAAGGTGCAAGGATCAAGCTGGGCGAGGTGACACATGCCTGTAATCCTAGTACTCGGGAGGCTGAGGCAGGAGGATCACTGTGAGTTGGAGATCAGGCTGGGCTACATAGTGAGTTCCAGGTCAGTTTCAACTACATAGTGAGACCCTGTCTCAAAACAAAACAAAACAAAAAAAGTACAAGGATCTGAGTTCAGTCCCGGTACCAAAAAAAAAAAAAAGAAAAAAAGAAAAAGAAAGACAGTACCAAGAGCAATGGACTGTGTTTGGCATGAGGGGTAGTACTTTGAAGGGGGTTGAGTATCAATGTGCCATTTACTATAGTAAATTTTTTAAAAATTCAAAATATATTTTGGTCACACTTCATACATGCTGAGGGTGGACTGGAAAGAGAAGAAGAGGCTAACAATCTTAGCACTTCCTGGCCACCTGCTGCCACCTTTCTGGTAAGGAGCTCTGGTGATATAGGGGGAATGATGCAACTCCCAAACCTGCTAGATATCCAAAATGTGATTTTGTGTCTCTAAAATTGAAGAATGAATTCTAGGAACAGCAGAGGTTAAAAGCAGGAAAAACATATTGAGAAAAAGAGACAGAAAGATGACTGGAAAGTGGGTTGGTCACCTGCTCGACCTGCTTTTCAAAGGTGTTTTATGGGACAAAGCCATGAGGCGGGTACAAAACTACAGTCACCAGTAAGTTTACAATTACAGCAGCTTAGGTAATATTGGTCCGATGGGAAGTCACGAGATAGACATGAGGTAGGACAGCACTATGATCAATCAATAAGATTACAACAAGTATAGTAACAGGTAATATTGATTAAATGGAGATAGATCAAACAGGGAAACAAGTCACATAGCAAGTACACAAGGAGGGAACAAGAATTTTCGGTGAGGGATGGGTCAGGGATCTTTCCTGGAAGGGATGGGTTAAGGTCTTGGTTCCCCACAAAGCTGATTGATACCTATTTAGAATATCAATCACTGCATTTCCTCCCTAGCAGAAGTATGTGGGTGTAGTGGTTTCTCTCTTTTTATACTGCTAACTGGTAAATGTATCTCAGTTGTTTTTCTATGCCGAGGGCCCAACTTTGTCTAATTGCTTTATAACAATTTCTAACTAACTTAGCTATTTACAATACTGGGATCCTACCCTGGTGACATTGGGGCCAAGATTCCTGGGTAGACCCAGGAGACAGGATAGACATCCTGAGATGGCCAAGGGAGCACTGTGATGGCTCCTTTGTTCTCCAGGTGCTCAGTGAGGTGCAGAGGGTCAGAACCACCTTGATTCTCCTCCGGGCTCTTCCCCTCCTGCTTCTGCCCTGTCACAGGGCTCACTTGTCAGACTTTGGATTCAGAAATCAGATGATGTTCCCGGAAAAGGAACCCAGTGAATGAGGTAATGGGGTTGGGGGAAAGGCTATTTATTTCCTCTCTTCTAGTCAGCTAGGTCCCTTGCCAGCGCCAGCTATCTGTGGTTACTCGTCACTCCAGTGCAGCAGTATGCGGCATCCGCTGTCACCATTGGCTCTGCTACTTCTAGGTAAGTCTGGGTCACTGTGTATAAGGAAGAAGTTAAGAAGCCCTGGGTTTGGCACCCTTTTTGGACCAGGGGTGGGATAAGCTGCCTGAGGGCTGGAAAGGAGCAGAATTATGGTCTGATAAGTGCGTCATCAGGGCTGTAAGGGGATTCGGAGAGCAGTTGTTAGCCCTGTGGGTCTTAGTTTCCCTGTGTGTAAGCAGAAGAGCACAAATTAGATGGACCCTAAGGTCTATCTCTTCCAGTCCAATGCGCCAAAGTTCCCCTCTAAGACTTAATTGAGTTAAGGTTGTTCCTGTGGCTTGATCTGAGGAAATTCCATGTCTATCTTTCATTCCAGAGTTGTTTTTGGTTTTGGGTTTTGTTGCTGTTGTTGTTGCTGTGGGGTTTTTTTTGTACTGGGGAATCAAACTCGGGCCCTTACACTTCAGAGGCCGTGGAACCACTGAGCCAAATCCCCAGCCCTCATTCCTGAGTTTTAACAGGGAATGGGGAGTAAGGGAACAGAGTCAAAAATGGAACTTAGGTGGCCTTGTGGCAGGAGACACAGTCATTGGAGACCAGAGGACAAGCAGCAGGAGAGGCAATCACTCTAAATACCTTAATTCTTGGGAACCCAGGGCTGCCAGGGCATGTGTTCTAATTCCTCACTCTGCCTAATACCTGATTCATATGTGGTTTTTTTTTTTCCTTGCAGTTTCATCTGTCACACAAGCTGGTGAGTTTATTTCATAGTCTTAGATTGACCAAATGGGGCACACATGGGCAGGGGAAATTGACCATCAGTTGGAAAATTACCAGGTGGGGCAGATGGCACGCTGCCCAATATCTGATTCATGTGTTTTTTCCTTGCAGTTTCATCTGTCACACAAAGTGGTGAGTTTATTTCATAGTCTTAGATTGACCAAATGGGGCACACATGGGCAGGGGAAATTGACCATCAGTTGGAAAATTACCAGGTGGGGTAGAGGGGACAGTGCCCTCAACAGCGGAGCTTGCTCCCGTGCTTCTCTGGTTAGTTTTCCTTAGGCTTCAGTGCAGGCCAGAAATGGAGCCAAGAGCCCGCAGCCAAGACGCTCTCAGACCGAGTCACCCACCGTATGTGTGCAGTGGGCTGGCTCTGGCTCTACTTTGCCCTGGGAATGCTAGGGTGGACCTGCTCACTCCTCGCTCCTCATTCTCCGTTCTCTTGGCTCCTCAGCGGGTCACGGAAAGTCTGTGGTGCTCCTAGATCCACAGTGGGTCCGAGTGCTCCGGGATGACAATGTGACTCTGACGTGCCAGGGAGACTACCCACCAGGGGCCAATTCCACACACTGGTACCACAACGGAACACGCATCTCAAACCAGGCCTCCAGCTACCTCATTCAAGCTGCCAGAGTGGAGGACAGTGGCAAATACCAGTGCCAGACCGGCCTCTCCACACTCAGTGACTCAGTACGGCTAGAAGTCCACACCAGTGAGTGACGGAATGCTGCTGTGAGGGTCCTTCAGTATTCCTACAGCAGTCTGTTCCTTCAGAAGTTTATCTTATTTCTTAAGGGGCACATCATCATTTTCAAATACACTTTCCCTCTTTGGTCTACAATTTATTGTGATTCCTTATTAACTGCCAAAGTGAATCCAACCAAGTCCAACACTTAAAACACAGTAATCCCCAGCCTTGCTTCTCATTTTCCTCATTTTTAGCTTTTCTGCTCTAACTTTATGTTCTGCTCACATGCGTGTGTGTGTGTGTGTGTGTGTGTGTGTGTGTGTTTACCTCATTTGACAAAAGTTTTCGGTGTGAGCTCTTTTGCAGGGCGCTGTCAGCTTTTCCCAAAGAAAGCTTTGTTGAGATGTCCCTCTGTCTGGCTTTTCATTGTGTCCTGGGATCTAGCTGACAAATGTCCCTTTTACAAGAGCCCTGCCCGAGCCAGGCATCACCTGCATTAACATGGTGGTGCAGGCTTGTAGCCCCCAGCACTCTGGGAGGCTGAGGCAGGAATATCAAAAGCTCAAACCCTTGCCAGGAATTTTGCTCAGTGGTTCTGCTGCCTGCCTCCCAAACACAAGGTCCCGAGTTCGATCCCAGTTAAAAAAAAAAAAAAAAATCAAACCCATGCTGGGAAAGCTAGTAACTTAGTGAGACCCTGTTTTAAAAATTATAAATAGCTGGGCGTGGTGGTGCACACCTGTAATCCCAGCACTTAGGAGGCTGAGGCAGGAGGATTGCTGTGAGTTCAAGACCAGCCTGGGCTACATAGTGAGTTCCAGGTCAGTCTCAACTACCTAGTGAGAACCTGTCTCAAAAACCAAAAAAAATATATAAATAAATAAGTAGAGTTGGGATATAGCTCAGTGCAAAAGCCCTGGCTTTTATTCCCAGGGCTGAAAAAACCCAAGAACCTTGTGTTGAAAGTGGAGGCCAGAACGTGAGGTCTCTCTGTGTCTTTCAGCCTGGCTGGTGCTCCAGACCTCTAAGTGGGTGTTCCAAAAGGGGGAGCTCATTCGGCTGAGATGCCACAGCTGGAAAAACAAGCCTGTGTACAAAGTCACCTACATACAGAACTGCAAACCACAGAGGTTTTTTCATAAAAATTCTGAATTCCACATCCCAGAAGCCACACTCAATCACAACGGCTCCTACTACTGCCGGGGGCTCATTGGATATAACAATAAATCTTCAGGAACTGCGGATATCATCGTTCAAGGTGAGAGTGGTGCAGTCCTGGGACTGGGAAGGTGAATTGGGGGATCCCTGACTCCACAGACTTCCTAATACTGGGTTCCCACCCAGAGATTTACAGAGACCCTGAAGGGCTCTGACTACTGGACAAGCTTGGGGTTCTGCTCCAGCCTGTTCCTAAGGGGTGGCTGAGAGTTGCCTTTCACCCTGCAGCATGACAACAGGAGTAGAAGCCACATTTGCTTCATCAATTACGGTACTTAGCCAGGTGTAAAAGCAGGTGTGGTGGTACACACCTGTAATGCCAGCACTCAGGAGGCTAAGGCAAGAGAACTGCTATGAACTGAGTACGAGGGCAGCCTGGGCTACATAGTAAGCTCAAGACCAGACTGAACTGGTATGCTTGTTTGGTTGGGTTTTGGTTTTTTGAGACAAGATCTAGCTCTACAATTCAACCTGGCCTTGAACTCACTATGTAGTCCAGGCTGGCCTCAAACTCGCAGTGATCCTCCTACCTCAGCCTCCTGTTTGCTGGGAATACAGGCATGCGCCTCCATGCTGGCTTTATCGCTAGTTTCTATAGTAACAGGGTCAGAGATCTACATCTAGCATGGTGCTTGCTTGCTGTTCTCTGATGTTCTGATGTTGCAGAACTTCTGCCTATAACTGGACTCAAATGTAAATTGGAAGCAATTTACAATTGTAAATTTTTTTAGAGCTTTTCTTTGTTTGCTATTTTGTTTGGTTTTGTGTTTCTGGTACTGGGAATTGAACCAGGGTCTTTGCACTGAGCTACATCCCCAGTCCTTTTTTTCTTTTTTGTGACACAGGGTCTTGCTAAGTTGCTTAGTTATTCAAGTTGGAATACAACTTGCAATCCTCCTGCCTCAGCCTCCTCAGCCTCCCAGAGTGCTGGAATTTTAAAGGCAGGGCCTGGGATTTAGCTCAGTGGCGTCTCACAAGCACAAGGGCTTGCCTTTGATCCCCAGTACCAATAAATAAATAAATAAGTAAACAAATAAATGGCAGAATACCTTTCAAAATTTAACAAAATAATAATAAAATTTGTATAAAAATAATTTTATTACACTTTAAATTGACAGTAAATGCAGCTGTTCCTAGGTATCTGTGGGGATGGGTTCTAGTACCTTCAAAATACCAAAGCCTGCAGAAGCACAAGGCCCTCATGTAAAAGGACTCAATATTTACATATTACCCTTAAGTATATTCTTGTATAGTTGAAAGGATCTTTAGGTTACTTATGATACCTGATACAAAGTAAATGCTATTAAAAAAAGTTGTTAATACTGTATTGTTTCGGGAATCATGACAAGAAAAAGTCCATGCATGTTCAGTTCAGGCACAATTTATTGTTGTAGTTTGTTTTGGTTTTTGTTTTTGGTACAGGGGTTGAACTTAGGCCCTTGTGCTTATGAGGCAGGCAGCAGAACCACTGCGCCAAATCCCCAGCCTGTTGTGTTTTGATTTTTGAGACTCCTGGCTTGCTATGTTGTCCAGGATGGTCTTGAACTGCTATTGTCTATAAATTAGCTTGGGACCTTGTGCTTGCAAGGCGAGTGGTGGCACCACTGAGTTCAATCCCAGGCCCTAACTTTTTTTTTTTTTTTTTTTTTCTTTTTGAGACAGGGCCTTTCTATGTATTCCAGGCTATCTTTGAACTCATGGCAATCCTCCAGCCTCAGCCTTCTGAGTAGCTGGGACTACAGGTACAGATACAGGCCACCATACCCAGCTCAGACAATTTTTTTTCCAATTTTTCAATTTTTTTTCTTTTTTTTCTTTTTTCTCTTTTTTTTGCTAAGTTGCCTAGGCTGGGCTCAAACTTGTAGTCCTCCTACCTTAACCTCTCAGAGTGCTGAAATTACAAGGGCCCACCATGCTGGGCTTTTTCAAATATTTTTCATCTGCAGTTGGTTGAACCTTCAGGTGCAGAGCCCATGGACATAGAAGGCCTATTGTACTTTCAAATGGTTAGAAAATAACACAAATGAAGAGGCAAGTGGGGCAAAGTAAACAACCAATGAATCTGGGTAAAGGATATATGAAAGTGGGCCAGGGATTTAGTTCAGTGGCAACACACCTGCCTCCCAAGCACAAGGTCCTGAGTTTGATCCCTGGTTGGTAAAAAAGGGCATGTGAAAGTTGCCAATTCAAATGGGAAATTATATCAAAATTAAGAGTTAATTGGGGATTTAGCTCAGTGGTGCGGCCACCTGCCTCACAAGTGCAAGGTCCTGAGTTTAATCCCAATACAAAAAAAAAAAAAAATTAAGAGTTAAGGCAGGCATGGTGGTACATATACCTATAATTTGGCACTCAGAAGACTGAGGCAGAAGGATTGCCAGCTTGAAATCCATAGGCTTTCTCTTAAAAAAGTTTAAAAAATGATACTGAAATCCACAAGTTTGTGACAGCTTATGGACAAGAGTATTACCTGATAGTTTCATAACTGTCACCTAACACTTCGTGACAACCTCACTTGCTGAACACTCCCTGTCACAACCACACCAAACAAGCAGAAACTGTGGCTAAGTGATGAGCTGAGCTCCCTTGGGGAGAACTAAGATCAGGAATCAGTGGGAGGGAACAGAGGCACCCCCAGAGTCTCCCACCATTCATTCCTGAGAACCTGTCCCTTGGCAGATGTCAGGAACACCATTCCCTAGTGACCTCAGTTCATTACAATTCTGCCTCAGTGACAGCCATTTTTCTCATTTCTCTACTTCTGTTAGATCCAACAGCTCCTCCATCCATCATCTCACCTTTTCCACCTTGGCACCAAATCGCTTTGTGCCTGGTGGTAGGATTGCTGTTCACGGTGGACACTGGGCTGTATTTCTTTGTTCAGAGAGACCTCCGAAGATCAATGGTAGCCAAGAAAGAGTACAATTTTAAATGGAGTCAGGACCAGGAAAAATGACCCCTTAGCTCCCAGGGTAATAAAAGTAGTGATTCTGCATCTGGAAACCTCTCTCTGGATCTGCGATCTCCTCGTCCACATCTGGCATTTCCTCTACAGCAGGAAAAACACAACTCAGCCAGAGCTCAGGGCACCTCCTCCAGCTCTGTCTTCTTCAAATTCTAATGGGAAGAAAAGGCCTGTGATCTTCGGGGATCCACCATGATACCCCAGGAGTAGCTGCAAGCCCAGGAAATCTCAGAGCTGTATGTTTTCTCTATCCAAATCACAATCTCCCAGAACAGCAACATACTCTGGATGGTCTCTGGACAGTCACCCTTGAAATAGATAAAAAGCCTCATAAATAAGTAGATAAAAGAGTTAATGGGACCAGGGATTTAGCTCAGTGGTTCCACCGCCTGCCTCGCAAGTGCAAGGACCCAAGTTCAAAAACTGGTACCAAAAAAAAAAAGAATGAGGCGGGGCAGCAGAACAGTTTCTGCATCCATTGCTGCAGGGGAAGCCCCAAACTCCTTGCAGACAGAGTGCAGGAACTGCTAGGCAATTAGCAGGACCCAGGAAGAGGATGGCTGAGAAAGAGCAGGGAGCAGGGAGGTATCCAGGACCGACAAGGAGACCCCTCTCAGGGCCCAAAGATAAGGCTCCTCTTTCCAGCAGGAGGCACAGTGGAGTGAAGGGGAATTGTGCAAGTGCTGAGCTTTATTGGGTTGGGGAGGAGGCTCTCTAACAGAATTGGGATGGTCTGAGTATATAGTGATGAATCCTCTTAATGCATTGGACAGAAAAGGAAACGGGCTATGGCTGAGGAGTGGACTCAGAAAAGTACTGAGAAATGGGTGTGTTGTGCTGACAGAGATAGCATCTAACCTCAGAAAACGTCAAGAAAGTGACAACCACATGCTCACAGGAAGCAATGAGCAAGGGGTTAGAGGTTTTTGTTGACCAAGGTAGTAAGAATTAGAGGAGGAGCAGGAACTCTAAAAACCAGCTTTTCTGTTTGCATATCTAATTTAGGTGAAACTTTGTTCATGTCATGCATGAAAAAGATGTTGAAATGACCTGAGCTCCCTGAGTTAAATGATGAGGCTCTACAATCCCTCAGCCGTCCAGTACCAATGGGGAGGGGACGGATATGACAATGGCTGCTTACGTAAAGAAGTGTTAGCTGTCTCTGTGCTTCAGATGTTTTGAACAGCAGTTTTTGCTTTTAATAAAGCATTTTACAACTTCTTGCATGCTACTTTCAGAAGACAGGAGAAACATGGTGAAAAAGCATGAATAAGAAAATCTTTATTCCCTTCTTTTGTCAAAACTCTGTCAGAGAGCCAGGCTTGGGGGCACACACCTGTAATCCCAGAAGTCGGGAGGCTGAGGCAGAAGGATCGCTGTGAGTTCGAGACCAGGCTGGGCTACATAGTGAGATCCAGGTCAGTCTGAATTACATAGTCAGACCCTGTCTCAAAAAAACAAAACAAAAAAATTCTGTCAGAGTGGTGTTTGGATTAATGAGAAAGTCCTCTTCTCTCAGCAACCGCATTACCATAGCAGGCATGGATTAGCCAGCTTGCTTCCCGCATCTCACCTACACAGGAGTGCATGGGGAGTTTTATGTGCAGTGGGGATTACAGGAAGGGAGTAGACAGAAATTAGAGGCATAGGGTAGGGGATTTGACTCAATGGTTCCACCGCCTGTTTCCGCAAGCCCAAGGAACTGAGTTCGATCCCCGGTAAAAAAAAAAAAAAAAGAAAAAAAAAAAAAAAAAGAAAAAAGAAAAAAAAAAGCATTTAATGCATTGGGGCTGGACCGATTCAGGATGTAGGCCCATCTCATTAGTCAGGAAATATAAAGGCAAGGCTGGCACAATTTAGTAGGAAAAATATCTTTGGATTGTTAGTATTGTTCTTACTGCCTTTGATCAGTAAATCTTCATAAAGTGTCGGTTTCATGATGCAATTTCAGTGGTTAATAACAGCTAAAATTTCTACCAAGAGCAACTTTTCCCATCAGCCCACCCACGAATTTTTGAACCACTGAACAAAACTGCCAGTGCGGAGTTGCGAGAATCACACAGTGTAGCGGTGTGCGGCAAACTCTGTCGGTTGGGGTTGAAGGAGGTCTTTGAGTTCACACGATTTATAATATAGCATAGCTCAAGGTTTATAAAATTTCTCCTCGTCCCTGGGTGGGCTCGAACCACCAACCTTTCGGTTAACAGCCGAACGCGCTAACCGATTGCGCCACAGAGACGGGCGGTAAAGTCTCCTACTAAAAGTCAGTTCACGGAACAATAAACCGGCGGCGCTCTGAGCGTCCGGCAACTTGTGACTGGAGTTGTGCGATAAAACCATCACTTTTCACAGCATCGGGTGCGATCGAGGCCGATAATTCCGGCGCACTAGCACCTAGTTAGATCTGAAACAGAACTCAGCTTCTGCTCCTAAGAGGCTGAGAAAAGAGCAGGCGAAGAGGATGAAGGAGCAAAGCGATCTTTGGGGAATCCAAAATAGACGCTGTTGGAGGGGTAGGGAGTTCAGTTGGTTTGCTCAGAAAACTATTTCCCGAGCTTCAACTCCACCTGTTTGAAAGGCACCCAGATAGAACATGGAATTTATTAATGTCTTTAAACTTACAGACCCTTCACACTGACTTATCTGGACCCAAGTACCTAAGGGTTCTACCCTTAGCCTACGGTCATCAACCTAGGGTGCTCAGCAGGGATCCTGAGCCATTTTCTGCACCGCCCAAGTCCCAGACCCTCCACCCCAGCCTCCACACGGAACCTATTTCCTTTCTGCCCTATGGTACTCGGTTCAGCGGTTTTCATTTAGGTACAGGTCAAAGTTTTCTAAGATCTCAGTGAAATTGTAAACATAGATAAGCATGTTGAGAAATTAATACACACATGTAACACATATATATTTTACATTAAACATCTGCATGTATTCGTACTATATATACACACATATATTTGCCAAATAACCTTTTAAAATTTTTATTAGTACATGTTTGTAGTACATAATGATTGCATTAATCATGAGGAGTTGGCGCATACACACATTACCTTCATTCTTTTTACTTCCTCTGCCAAATGAACTTTAAACTGAGAATTTTTTACACTTAAAGTTTTTTGTCTTAAATGTCTTTTTAAAAATAAAATCATAATCACAACAAATAGTAGTTGTTGTGGGTGTGGTTGTTTTGTTAATTCCCTAACTTGGGAAAATGAAAAGCTGATAACCCCATATTGCTAACCAACACTTTTGGGGAGATTTTGCTCATGTGTCAGGTCCAGATTTGGGGACAGCTACTCTCAGCTTGACCTCTTTTGTTAGGCTGGCAGCAGAAATAGGAAGTATTGCTTTTCAGTTTGCTCCAAATACTCAAACAGTTCCTATGCTTCGTTTTAATGCAAATGACAGCAATCTAAAAGAGAAGAAACAAAAAGAAAAAAAATTGTTTTAAAAACCAGCGCAGGGTGGGGGTGAGTAGCCAGTGCAAAGAACAAAGTGGGGTGGCAAGTTAAATATAAATACAAATATATTGGTAATGATAACAACTATAAATGGACAAAACTTTCCAGTTAAAATGCAAAGTAGATTTTTAAAATCTGTTCAGAATATATTGAAACAGAAGTAAGCAGAAAGATTTAATGGAAAAAGATATTCCAGGAATAGTCTAACAGAAAGAAAGATGATATAACCCATATATTTCAGATAAAATAAAGTTCAAGAAACAACACCTCAGTAGGAATGATGATCACTATAACAAAAAATTTAGCTCATGATGAACATATAGTAATTCCAAACATATATGTACCTAATAAAATAGCATTCAAATATAAAATCAAAATTATTGGATTTACAAGGGAAAATAAATGCATCACTACACAGAGAGAATTAACTATACTTCTCTCTGCCCTTGATAAATCAAACAGAAAAAAATGATTAAGTATAGGGACAAAACACTTTAGCAAAGGTGATTTAATAGACAAGATGGAGGCTGTGGGCTCAATGGGAACAGAGGGGAGGTTTGGGGATAAAAACCGCTGAGATGCAAGTACCACTTCTTTCTCTGTCGAATTTCACCTTTATTTTCTGGGACAAGGGTTTTTTGTTTAATTTTTTCTTCTTTAACTTCATAGGGATTAACAATATTCATTTTAATAGTAGAAAGGAGGGCCAGGGATTTAGCTCAGTGGCATCACTCCTGCCTCGCAAGCTCAAGGTCCTGATTTTGATCCCCGCTACCAAAAATAATAATAATGATAGAAAGGATAACTAATGCTTGCTCATTGCCAGGTACTGTTCTAAACATGCATTAACTCTTTGAGAATTGTAACTATCGTCATTAACTTCTGTGACAGATGAGCAAATGGAGACAGAGTCAGGATTTAAACACAGGAAGCACGAACGAGCCCACACACTTCACCACCACACTGCATTGGTCCATTTGGCCTAATGTTTGGGCTCAACCCAATAATACATGGGATGCCAGGAAATGATTTTTATGCAAAAATGACAAAATACTGTATAGAAAACCTTCGGACAATATTTGAAAGGTGAGAGAAATCATGAATGAAATTGCTCTTTATTTTTACACAATGTTTGAGAGAAACATGACATCGTATAGTAGAGAAACTCATATCAGTGGGACTACTTCTACACATTTTGATTTTATTCTCATTTTACAAGAGTGCAGCATGGGGCCGGGGATTTAGCTCAGTGGTTCCAGTGCCTGCTTCACAAGCACAAGGACCCGAGTTTGAACCCTGGTAACCTCCCCGCTCCAAAAGAGCACAGAATGGATATTGCTCAGTGGCTCCACACAAGGTTCTGAGTTCAATTCCTGGTAAAAAAACAAAAAACAAAAAACACAAACAAACAAACAGCAAACAGTGTGATGAGAAAACATGAATATACAGGATGTGCACAAGTCTTCAGTTGTCCTACCATATTGGATCAAATCCCTGTGAATGTACAAATTTCTCATTTATAACCTTTGAACACCCCTCATGTCATGGAAACATACAAGTAAGTAACATGAAAATCTGATGTCAAATATTTTTGTATAAAGTGATTCAAAAAATACCAGAGGAGATATTCTAAAGTATCAATAGAATGTGTTCAACAAAGAAATTACTCTTAAAATAGATATTTGGGTTATGCATTTGTAAGTTCACTTGTAGAATAAATGCTGAACAATAGTATAAGAGTTTTATACTGTCTTTTTTTTTTTTTTTTTTTTTTTTTGTAGTACCAGGGATCAAACTCACGCCCTTGTCCTCAAAAAAGCAGGGTAGCAGAACCACTGAGTCAAATCCCCACCCTTATTGTCTTTTAATCTAATTAGAAGATCATGTTAGATCCACAGGTGAATTGCAGTGTGCTCCTTTTTTTTTTTTTTTTTTTTTGATACAGAGTGTGGCTATGTAGTTCAAGCTGGTCTCAACTTGGAGTGATCCTCTTTCTTCAGCTGGATGAAATGTGTTTCTTATATACCAATTAACATAGTATTTATGTAATTTGTTTTAGTAATTGTGAGGTACAAGGACATTTAAAACTGAATTTTTGTTCATTGTTAGGATTTTTCTACTAGCTTTTATTTAATTCTTGGTACATGCACCTCATTTTTCCTTTTTAGTAACAAAATAATTTTTATTACATGTTATATTTTATAATTATAATGTATACTTTAAAAAGATTTCTGTATATATGTTTTTGACAGAGGTCAACTGTTTTCAAAGAAGTTGTAGATTAGCAAACATCATGCTTTCCATAATCTGAGAAGATATATCTGTATGTACCTCAACATAATTATAGATTATATCCAATTGATAGAAACCTCATGGGGGTGGCTAGAAAGTTCAGTTTTTTGCTTTCTAACCTCCACGGTAGAGGAAATGAGATCAAAATGAGGCTGGAATGGGTGGTGAGCAAATCCAAATATCCATTACAATGAGCAATACAATGAATAAAAATCAAACTTAAACTACAACAAATAGGCCAGGGTGGGAGGTGGGGTGAGAACTAGACAATGGGGTGGCTACAGATGTGGGTAAACTGGATAAGCTATGACAAAGGTATGTTCGTGTGTCTGCTCTTAAAAAACAAACTGAAACAGGGTTGGCAGACTCCAAGTCACAAGCTGTATCTCACTCTTTTCCCATCAAAAGCTTATAGAAAACTTAATGCAATTTCAATCATCTGTAACATCCAAGGCTTTCTCTTTGGGTTCATGACTGATGTCTCATGATCTAAGTGAGTCTAGAGTCAGAGCTGTTCTGGAAATCAGAGTGAGGCAGTACATAGTTGAATATAAAAACATAAGCAGGAAACTCCACAAGGGATAGCAGACTAAGGCATTAGTTTACAACCATTCGCAATATCAACAGGAAGCTTGATGTCTTCTGGTTTCACCGCTCTTGTCTAGTGGGCCCAAGCTGGGATTGGAGTCAAGGAGGTCCCAGAGTTTTTGGCTTGCTTTGTTTGAGAGGCTGAGTGGGTAAATGCAGCAGACACCTCTTCCCAATGTTAGGAGGATATAGTGGCACAGGCTTCTTGCCCCTCTATCATTTGGCTGTTTATTATTTCAGGAGTCTGACTGAACTTTACATGACTCACATGGGCATGTCAGGTGGCAGAGTTGGGCTAGAATTGCTCCTATGCTTATGGCTGCTACCGAGATTTAAGTCCTAATCTGTGAAGTAGCACGGCTAGCCGTGTTCACTTCCAGCCAAGGTCAACTGACTAACTAAATTCTTTCCCTCTGAATCAACCGTGTGTTCTCTTCTACAAAGATATGCTTGTGCCCTCATCCCAATCCTGCCTGATTGATACTTGTTATCAGCAGGTGTCCCAAGGCCTGCCCAGCTTCCTCCACTTCTGACACTTGTGATAAATAAATCCTGGATGTCCTGGGACTTCTTTGTCTTTGCTGCCTGGAGAAGTTTAGATCAACCCAAGACTCAGTTTCTCTCAAGTCTCTGTCTCTGTGTTTCGTTTAGTTCCCACTTTCCTATCTCCTAGACCTTGTATTGTCTTGCAGGAGGCCAGGGTCACTGCAGGGGTCCCTGTCAACTCCCATTACCCTTTCCCTATAGGTAAATACTCAGAAACTATGTCATTTCAAATCAGTAGTTGAGGAATGAGTTACCCAATGAACTGAACAGAGAACCACCATGTGGTAGAAGGGGAATAGAGTTGTAGATTTACTTCATGTCATATCTCAAAATTTCAAGAAGAAACAAACAGGATTCAAGCCTTGGAAGAAAGAACTACAACAGGTAAGATCCTCATCCTGTGGTTACTCACTGTGATCCTGACTCAGACATATAAAGTGGTGCAGAAAACAACAGTCTCACTGGCTTGTGTTTGGTGGGGGAACTGAGACTGGCTGGAGACTGGCCTCTCAGAAAGGAGAGAACCACATGGGGGAAAATAAAACCTGCAAATCAAGCTCCCCTCCAATCTTTGCCACACTCCTGAACTGGACATGCACTGAGCAGAGATTTTAGGGAAGCCAAGATGAAAATGATATAAGACTGCAAAAGTACAGAGCAGAGATTTCAGGAGCTGCCTCACCAGAAGAGACAGAAAACATTGGAAACAACATAAACATTCAAAAATAGAAGATTCATTAAAGAAATTACGATGTAAGCATATAGTATAACACAAGAAACTGATTGAAAGAATGTTTGGGGCTAGTATTTAATGATTGTAGAAATAACCACATTTCTAAGTAAAAAATTAAGCAGGCTAGGATGGGTGTGGTTGGCCAAGTCTACAATCCCATCTACTCTGGAAGGAAGATCACAAGTGTAAAGCCAGCCTGAACACATTAGCTAGACCGCTCCCATCTCAAAATAAAATCAGAGCTAGGAATGTAGTTCAGTGTTCCCTGGGTACAATCCCAGTACAGCAGAGTGGGGAGATCAAGCAGGTTAAAAAACATGTTCTAAATCCATAAAATGTACAGCTGCAAGTTTAAGCCCTAATGCAAACTATGGCCTTTGGGTGACAATGATGTGTCAATTTGATTCATCAACTGTAATAAATGTATCACTAGAGGTAGGTAATAATGATTGGGGAGGCTATGCATATGTGAAGATGGGGGATATACAAGAAATCTCTGCACTTGCCCCTCAATTTTGCTATGAACCTAAAGCTGCTTTTAAAAAGTAGTATATTTAAAAAAAAAAACTATGCATAGTGTTATTCCAACATTGCATTTAAAACATGTCCCCCAAAATCCCAAAGAGATATACATCAAAATATTAACAGATGTGGGGCCGGGAATTTGGCTCAGTGGTTCCACTGCCTGTCTTGCAAGTGCAAAGGCCTGAATTCGATTCCCAGTATTTAAAAAAAAAAAAAAATCAGTTATTTCAAAGGGTGACCCACTCTGCTTGGGTGCTTTAAAAAATGAATTAACAGATGTGCTGGGGATTCTGGACCATGGATATATGTATGTATTTGATTTTTCTGCTATTTGCTTATTCTCATGATTTTTTAAGGACTACATATGTATTACTCTAATCTATATCTAACCCTAATCTATACAGGAAGTCTAATTGTTTACACAGTAAGTATATATGATGGGTCAGATGCTTTTACATATATAATCTTTCCCCCTCAAAGCAACCATTAAAACTAAGTGCATTTTTACCCTTTTTATATGTATATCAGACAATGGAGTTGAAGTTCAAAAAGATGAAACAGGCTGAAATCAAAGAGCTCATTAAGTGGAAGAAGTGAGATTCAAAATGTTTATCTGTAAAAATCACACTCTTTCCAGTTCAGGGCTGTATGTCCTTCAAAGGAGTTTAGAGTCTAAAAGAATCTCCAGGATTGTGGAATTTGAACTCCCCTTAACAGATGAGAAATCGAACCCCAGAAATTAAATGACTTGGGCAAAAGCAAATCGTTCACGAATGATGAAAAATAACAGCAACAGTGCTTTTTTGGGCAGCACATGTACAGTACTAAAATTTCCTGTGCAAGGGTGTTATGCATATCTGTGAAGAATTCGATGTTTAAAAGTAAAAAGAACAACAACAACATCAAAAAACACAAACACACCAAGCCTCCGATTGGCAGATCAGTGCCACTTTCCCTGCTTGGCTTAGATAGACCATCTGTCATTCCTGATCGCAGGTTGTAGTGATGTTTCACAAGTCTACACAACTTCGTGCAGTGTGGCGGCGAGACCCATGCACACTGGAGAATTTGGGCTGGTCACTGTTGAACAGCGACATACCTGGGAGGAAGGCAGGAGAAAGGTGGCCGTCTGTTGGTACAGGAAATGGCAAGGAGGAAAGATAGGAATCCAGAAGTCAGGATTTAGGGCAAAGACTGAATGCTTGTATTCTCTTTGTGGAGAACAGGAAGGTCTGAGCAAGGACGGCAAAGCCAGTAAGCAGGCCCATTTAATGGGGGATCAGCTGAAAATTCCCTTGTAGGACTAATCGCCGATCACCTTTAAGAAACACACTCATACTCCTCCCCATCATCCACGAAACTCACTAGAGAAAGCCATACTTTTGAAACATAAACTTTAAATTTACTTAAGAGTCATATTCAATTCAAGAGTAATAGAGATTAGAAAGAGAAAAAAGGAACCCCTCACTCCCTCCTGCTCGGGGAACCCCGTGGTCCCGCATGAAGGCAGTGTTACCACTATGCTAACGAGGAGAACAGCTGAGCTTACGAAATAGATCCCTGTGGAGCTTATTTCTATGCTTTCTGAGCACTAATGGAATCAACTGGTTGCCGACAAAATTGTATTTTCATGTCTATAACTGCACATTATAATAGAAACATGATGTGAAGTCATGTGCACTTTTTTATTTTATTATTTCCACATTAAATGTAAAAAGAAGGGATAATTTTAATAGTATACCTTATTTAATGAATGTCTACATTATTATTTTAACATAATACAAAGGTATTATTGACTAGATTCTGTTTTCCTACTTAGTCTTTAAAATTTGGTATGTATTTTACACCTGCAGACTGCACACTTCACTGGAGCTTTAAATTTTTAGAAGAAAACCATAAGCATTTAAATTTCATAAAATCTGTAATTTAAAAAAATAGATCATATATCCATTTTCAGTAGACCTTACTTGAGCGTTCTATAATAACTACACTGAGTATCCGTTCACAAACTTCCAGTTATTTAATAATTTCACTTCATGTATTTATTTCAATTGATTCACAAATTATATTTAAATTTGAAAATGCACTACATTTAGACTCAACTGACAATTTCAAGTGTTCAGTAGTTGTGGCTGCCTATGAACCTTTCAGATAAAAATACAAGAAGCTGAGACTCAGGCAAGAGATCACAGAACCTGGAAAATCCCTAAGATTCTTCAAGTGTTGAAAGTTTCAAAAGAAAAAAAATAATAAAAAGAAGGAAAGGAAGGAAATAAAAGCTTCAAAATCGAATCCTGTCAAAACAGGTCTGGGCAGAGAAAGAGCTCCATAGGCAAAACTGAAAGTAGAAAAAAGAGTGAGGTAAAGTTGCAGTTTCCGTTTTCTTTCAAGTGTGAACTAAACTAAGTGCTTGCCCCACCTGTGGTTCTGGTCAGGCACTCTAAAGTAGGGAGGAAAAATTACATGCAAATGCACTGCGTTGGCCGGGAATCGAACCCGGGTCAACTGCTTGGAAGGCAGCTATGCTCACCACTATACCACCAACGCTTCCTGCAAGTCACTTCTGGAATTATATACATAAAGTTAAGGATAATGAATTTACTGCTGGTGATAGACTTATAATTTCATGATAGGATTGTTAAAGTCTCCAGTTGCTGGGAACCTGAAAGCCAGGACCACGGGGTGTCTGAAAAAAAGCGCCAGTTTAGCTCCGCAAGGGATATTTCCTCCCCACTTGTCATCCCTGCTTCCCTAACAGCCAGACACTATCAGCTTCGCGTCGCCCCGTTTGGATCCCCTGGGTGTCGAATTCCGACTTTGGTGAGAGGGTAACGTGCCAGTACGAGATCCACCAACACCTAGCTCGGCTTCTCAAAGGAGAGGAGTGCGCGAAGCAACGCTAGAGGATATGGACCTGCAAGGTTTCAGATGATGAAAAAATAAGAGATAGGAATCAGCTATCCATGACATTTCTATTTTCTTGTTTTGCAAATAGGATCAGGAGGAGTTTTTTTAGTTGAAACAATAAACATTAAATACATTGGTGTAATTTCACATTGTGCACCATCAGTTTGTGAACAACTGAAAAGAAAGTAAAAAGGAAAGCGCAGCACATGTCAGGATGGCCGAGCGGTCTAAGGCGCTGCGTTCAGGTCGCAGTCTCCCCTGGAGGCGTGGGTTCGAATCCCACTTCTGACAATAGGATTCTTTTCCCAGGATAACAACCCTTAGAAAAAAAGGAAGCATTGATACTTTTATTTAATATCCGGATATGTGCCTAGAAGAAGATTGTTACACACTACTGTAAATGTTGGGTTAAAAATACGCAGTCGAAGCTAAGATCTTTTCTTATGAAAGAATACAATTTTTTACTTTAGACTCCAATTTCTTGGTGCCTATTTATCTAATCTTTTATCTGACAAAGTACAGTGGACCCTCAAGTTACAACTAGCCTGACATTTGAGCAACTTGGGTTAATTAGGATAATGGAAGATTCATCTGCCTCTTGTTATCTATAGAGTGTACCCAGGTAAACATTCAGATCTCAGCTGTACTGACTTAACAACCAACTTGAGTTACAACCACACCTTGGGAACCGATTGAATTCATAAATCAAGGGCCCACTGTATTGAACCCTTTCTATATGCCAAGCACACTGAGACAGGAAGTTATCAGCCTTTGATTAAACAAGAGAAAGCCTTCGATCCAAGGACCCTTGATTTTCTGTAATTACTCCGAATCTTTTCGTGCTAAGACAATGGTTTCAAGCTTTGGTGATCAGGACAGACCCCATCCACTTTCTTGACAAACCCACCCCCACCTCAATTCTAATCTTGTACGTTTTCTTTTTCACACCAGGAAAAGAAACCAACAGTTCAAATGGAGAAAAGTGATGGGGAAAATAAATTCATGAAACTGGTTGCTTTGAGAAATTATTTTTGTAGATCTCAAATCACTTTATGATTTGGGAGAAGCTGGATATGTAAAAAGCCTTGCTGTGAGGTAGAGCCTGAAATCTAAATTTCTAAGATCTACCGAATCTGCCTTTTACAAAAGCCAGGTGATTCAAATGAATATTACATTTCAGAACTGCCTTGATAATAATCTAAGTGTTTTTTTACAGCTTGATCTTTAACCTGGAACCCCTTTTCCTTGCTTCTCAGCAGGCCTTTTATTTAGTATCATTTAGCTATTTCCATTTTTTATATTTGAAAGTGGTTGCTTGCAATGCATAGGAATTGGGGATGGGGCAAGAAAATGCTTACCACAAGGTTTGATATTTTTAAATAATGGATATATATTTGGTTTAGCTTATTAAAATTGTTTTGGGAAAAAAATGGGTGACATAGTTGTGATTACAATAATCAACATACAGGTTGAGGGGAAGGGTCCTGGGATTGAATTTAGGCCTTCACACTGAGCTACATCTCTAGACCTTTTCAACATTTCAAAATTTTGAGCCAGGCATGGTGAGGCACACTTGCAATCCCAGCACTTGGGAGACAAGATTATTGCTGTGAATTCAAGGCCAGCCTGGACTGAGACAAAGTCTCCCTAAATTGCCCAATTGGCTCAAGTTGTAATCCTCCTACTTCAGCCTCCCAGAATGCTGGGACTATAGGTTGCATCACCACAACTGACAATAAGAAATTTTAGATGCCTCTTATTAAAAGATACAAATCTCAAAGAAACTAAACCAAAATTACCAACAGCAATCATTGAAAAGTAGAAGTGATTAATTTACTTAAATCTCCCTATAGAAAATTAGATACCACCCAACTGGGGAGATACGAAGTATTTTCGCAACTATTAAGCACAATAAAATGTGTTTTTAACATTTAAAAAAAAACGATAAAGGCATGTTGTGGGAATGGTAAGAAACTCCATAGATATAACTATAATCATTCCTCTTGAGAGAGAAGTACAAATAGGTTGAGATGATCAATGCTGGAAGTTGAAAAAAAATTAGGAAAACAAGAATGTAACACAGGGCGGTTATGTAACTCACCTCTATGCTCCCCCCATGCACCTCCACCTCCCTTACCCCCTTGCACCCATACCTCTCCCCTGCCAAGTACTGGGGATTAAACCCAGGGCCTTCACACAGGTATATGCTCTGCCTTTTAAATTTTTGAAACAAATTCATGATAAATTGCTCAGGCTGGGCTTGAACTTGCAGTTTTCTTGCCTTTGTTTCTTCTGTCTTTCTGTTTTGTTTTGTTTTTTCAGGTTCCTTCACATGAAGCCAGGTTGACTAGGACTTGAGCCAGGCACAAAAAAAGAGGGCAGTTAAAAATGTGAAATCACATCCAGGGACAAGTGGATTATTAGTGTAAACTTCTCTCTACTTGCAAGAGACCATCTAAGCTAAATATAGTTTACCATTACTCTAGCCAAGCCTACTGTCATTTCTGAGTTTAAAATAAAATTCCCACTGTTTATGACAGATACAGAATGGATCGGGTTGACTGGAAATTAACTCACCCAGTTTATCTTTGCTGCTATATTGTCATTTACTTGACAGTATAGGTGAGTCTCTGGATATCCCCCAGGTTCAGTCATTTGCTATAAAAATATACACAAAAGTTCACTTAGCAGTGTAAGCATACAATAAAATAAATAGTCTTTCCCTTATGGCTCAGCAGTCAGTTATATTCTAAATGCATAATCTGTCAACTTCACAGTATCTGGAGGAAGGTGTAGTAATACATAGAGTTATGGTCTGTTTGTGAGGTGCCATGCTTGGAATTTAGTCAGGAAAAACCACATTCTCAATTTCAACTTTTCCTGTCTACATTTAATAGTTTATGCAATCTTGAGTAAATTGTTTGTTTGTTTGTTTTTTGGTACAGGGATTAAACTCAGGTCCTTGCGCTTGTAAGGCAGGCCACCAAACCACTGAGCTAAATCCCCGGCCCTTGAGTAAATTGTTTAACCTGTTTAAACTTCAGAATCTTCATCCAAAAAAAAAAAAGATAACTACCCTGTAATGCTGCTGTGAGGATTAAATTGTGTATGTCAAGTAACACAACTTGATGCTCAACTAATAATTAGTAATAGCTAATATTTCTTGATAGCATAAATGCTTAGCATTCTTTGCCTCTTACATATTTTAATTGAATTCTCGCGATAATATTGAGGTAGATACTGTTGTCATCTCAGTACATGCACGGGTACATTGAAGTCGGGAGAATTTCATTTGCACAGTACAGTATTCAGTGTGATAGAGTTGAAAACCTGTGCATTCTGGGTCCAATGCAGGCAGCCACTATGCTACACCACTGTTGTTGTTGCTCTGCTCCTACAGCCATCAGCAGAAATCAGGTGGCAGCATGCTATTCCTCTCACATCAACAAGGTCAACCAACAGAAACTTCAATCACATTCACTGACCTACTCTAGCATATACTATTCCCAAAATCCATTTGGGACTCTTGTGTCCAAAATAGCAATGGGTAAAATGACATGCTTAGAAACAGTTAACAATTATGTAAACTGTCTGTGTTATTAGTATACAGACTAACAAACTAATCTCCCAACATAGAATTCTTATCTTATGATCCCACACAGGAAACTTGCCAGTATTTAAATTTCTCTCTATTCTCTGCTTTTCAACTCCACCTATCTCCCTCTGTTTTCCTGCACTGTAAGTCCTAACACCCCTCACACTGCAGTACTGATTGAATGTGTCTACCTCAAACTGCCTTATCTTGTTTTCTCCTACAGGAAATTTGTATGCAGCCTTATGAATTTTCTCATGTTCCTCCTTCAGCACCTGCTGAAACATTTTCTGCTTCTAAAAGGTGAGCCTCATTACACACTTAATTGACTGGAATGAAAACCAGGAAGGAGGTGTTCAAGTTTATGTACATGTACAACTATATTTCACATAATAAAATCCACACATGCAAGTAAAAAAATATAAATTGTATAACAAAGCAATGTTAAAGTGCCACACAAATGTTAACAATAAATCAATGACTTCTGTTTGTATGAAATTGAAGAAGAGGAATTTTTTCAAAATGTCAAAATGACAAAGACCTTGGTTATACAACATACTGTGAAGAAAGCGCTCAGCTTTAGGGGGAAGATACCTGTCACCTCAGAACCCCCGATGTTACAGGACAGAATCATAGAAGATACCCTAGAAGGCCCAAAGGCCCAAGTCTTTACAGTAATAGCAGACTTACATTAAGGAGTCATTCAATTGACTTCCTCAATGAGGTGGCCGGTACTGGGCCTCCCCTGGCAGGCTTGAGCCCCACAGCTGCTGGCTCCAGGAACACTAGACCCTCCAGAGAGCCTAGAAAAGACGGGGCAGCAGATTTGCTCTAGTTCCTTCTTCTGATACTCATATTCCTCCTTCTCTGCCAACTGGTTGTGCTCCAGCCAGGCAAGGACTTCCTGACACTTGTCTTGCACTTTGCGCCTGTCTTCTCCTGGGATCTTGTCCCTAAGACTTTCCTCTTGCAAGGAGTCCTTTACATGGAACACATGAGCCTCCAGGGAGTTTTCAGCAGCCACCCTGTCCCTCTGGGCCTCATCCTCAGCCTTGTGCTGTGCAGCCTCATGAACCATTCTCTTCACTTCCTCTTGCTCAGCCGGCCCTTGTCATTGGTGATGACGATCTTGTTGGCCTTGCCCGTGCTCCTGTCAGTGGCTGTCACACTAAGGATGCCATTGGCATCGATGTCAAAAGTCACCTCTATCTGAGGGACTCCACCTGGGGTAGGAGGGATGCCACCGAGCTCAAAACGCCCCAGCAGATTGTTGTCCTTGGTCATGGCCCTCTCGCCCTCAAACACCTGGATTAAGACCCCAGGCTGGTTGCCAGAGTAGGTGGTAAAAGTCTGAGTCTGCTTGGTGGGAATGGTAGCATTCCTCTGGATTATTGTGGTCATCACCCCGCCTGCTGTCTCCAGCCCTAATGGCAGGGGAGCCACACCCAGCAGCAGAAGATCTTGTACTTTCTCACCCTTGTCCCCAATCAACACGGCCACTTGCACAGCAGCCCCATAGGCCACAGCCTCATCAGGATGAATGGTCCTGTTCAGCTCTTTGCCACTGAAGAAATCCTGCAATAGCTTCTGCACCTTAGGGATGCGGGTGGAACCACCCACCGTGATGACGTCATGGACCTGGGCCTTGCCCAGCTTGGCATCCTTCAGGGTCTTCTCCACAGGCTCCAGGGTGCTGCGGAGAGGTCCGAGCACAGTTCCTCAAAGCGGGCACGAGTGATGGTTGTGTAGAAGTCCGTGCCTTCGAACAGGGAGTCAATCTCCAGAGTGGCCTGGGTGCTGGAGGGCAGGGTGCACTTGGCGCTCTCACAGGCCGTGCGCAATCGTCGAAGGGCCGATTTGTTACGGCTCATATCCTTTCCATGCTTCCACCAAAACTCCTCCACAAAGTGGTTCGTCAGCTGGTTGTCGAAGTCCTCTCCACCCAGGTGAGTGTCTCCGGCTGTGGCCTTTACCTCGAAGACTCCAGGGTCGACAGTGAGGATCGACACATCAAAAGTGCCTCCACCAAGGTTAGAAATAAGCACACTGGCTCTCCTGCCCCAAGCCGGTCCAGCCCATTGGCAATGGCAGCCTCAGCGGGCTCACTGATCATCCGCAGCACGTTGAGCCCGGCGATGGCACCCTGGTCTTTGGGAGCCTGGCGCTGCGAGTCGTTGAAGTAGGCAGGCACCGTGATCACTCACAGGCTGGCCGTCTCCTTCATCTTGCTCAGCACCATGGACGAGATCTCCTCGGGGTAGAACGCCTTGTCCTCCCCGCGGTGGGACACGCGCACCTGGGGCTCGCCACCCTCGCTCACCACCTGGAAAGGCCAATGCTTTACGTCCGACTGCACCGTCGCTTCCGAGAACATGCGCCCTATCAGCCGTTTGGAGTCAAACACGGTGTTGTGCGCGTTCAGGTAAGTTTGACTCCTGCGGCGTCGCCCACCAGCCGTTCGGTGTTCGTGAAGGCCACGTAGCTGAGCGTGGTGCGGCTGCCCCGGTCGTCGGCGAGGAGGATTCCCACCTTGCCACACGCCCACGCCCGAGATCGATGCCGATCGCCACCTCCCTTGGGGCTGACATGGCTGCGAGGTCCAGCGTTTAGGATAGGACTTCAGACGCAGAGGCTCCGGAGGTCTGTCGTACTCAGGCGCAAAGGGACTCTCAGCGGGACCGCCCACGCCCGCGTGCTCTCCGGGAAGCCCACACAGAATGTGCTGGGGCGCCGCCCCTCCCGCCGCCCGCCG
>NW_022900931.1:46734793-46764013 GCF_012274545.1 Fukomys damarensis
GCGCGGGCGCCTGGGCCGGCCCTGTCGGCCTCCGACTCAGAGCTGCCGCCTAGAAGCACCGAGAAAGTTCCAGAGTCTCCCGGCCGACTCTCAAGGGCTCGGCTCTGGCCGAGGCAGTGAAGGCAGTGACCGCGGACAAGCTTTCCGCCTGGCTCTGGAAAGCTGGAGAGACTTTACCAGGCGAGCAGAGCCGCTGTCTCAAAGCCGGGAGTCCACACGGTCGCTTTAGTATTTTTTAAAAGTTTATCTTGAAAAAGCAAAAAGGGTGATTTTAAAATATAAACGTAATATTTTCGAAGCGGACTCAAAGCAATTGTCTGATTCGTCTGTGGAATGCAGCTAGATAACACAGTGCTACGAAGAGGCTACTTAAACAGCCTTCTCAGTCATTAGCATTGGTGGTTCAGTGGTAGAATTCTCGCCTGCCACGCGGGAGGCCCGGGTTCGATTCCCGGCCAATGCACACTGATGTTTTTCTATTTAGGCCTTAATTTCTCGATATTTTTCTATTTTAAAATTTGTAACACTTCAACATAAGAAAGAAACTGGTTAAAGGCCTTGGGTTATTTTGTCAGGTTCCTGCTCTTTAACGGCTTTCCTCAGAGAAGCCGGACAGCGCTGAAGTGAGGGAAGGCAACCTATGGGCAGAGGAGATACAGAGTCGCCAGATGCCGCTCCTGCAGTTTTTCGAGCCCTGTCTCCGAAATTGTATCCCTAGGGGCATCGTCCCCAGAGGCCCGCTGGAAAAGCACAGTGTGCATTTTAAGAGATGGTGTCATCGGGCAGTAAAGGCACACTAGTTCCCATTAGGTCTGTGGCCTTACGAACTGAGTCTTTCTCATTTCGCTTAATCCAAACTATTCCACTTGGGTTGTTTGGTGCTTAGCCTTTGACACATGGAATAAGCCCTTGAGGTAATGCCCCTAGGATTAAGCAATAAGAACTACAAGCTCTCCACTGAGGAGTTGAACCCCAGCCTCCCACAAGACAGGAAGGGTTACTAACCACTGTGCTAAGGAGAACAAGGCTAAAGCTGGCCACTAGAGAGCATTTGATATTTTCTGATAGTATATATTTAGCGTATCGAAGGAATGCATTATTTGCTTGATGCAAAGGAAAATTCTAATTTAAAAAAAAGATATTGAAATGTCCTGTTCTGTGTGTGTGGTTTTTTTGTTTTGTTTTGTTTCTCCAACAGATTAGAAGTCAGTGGATTCCATGGGCCTCTGAAGAGGGAGCTCTGTCAGGCTACTGAGGTCAGTTCTCTCCCAGTGTTCCGGTGAGAAAAAGCAGCAGTTGGCTACTAGAGAAATTAGCAGTACTGGGAAGGTGATCAGTCCAGGAAAGAAAATGTTTGAAGTATCAAATGAATGAATTCCACAGTGGAAAAATATCAAACTATCTTCAAAGAGACATAATCTACTTCATAACTCGAAGAGAGAGAGAAGTCAGGCCTAGGAGCCAGAATCAAGAAGGCCTGCAAGAGAAAGGGCTTCACCTCAGGAGAAAAAAGATTGCCTGGCCTGGGGATCCATGTGCTGGCTTGTTCAGGGACTACCTTGTCTGGGCTCTTCTGAAACGTTCTCCCTGCCTTCAGCAGCCTTAAGATCCTACTTAGTCGGCAGGGGATGTTGCTCAGTCATAAAGCAATTGCCTAGCATGTGTGATCCCATGTACACACAATTCCATGCACTTAACATCAAAAGTTGTGGCTAAAACTCTGAAGCAGGATATCAGTATTCATGGCCTCACACCATCACACTTTAATGAGTTTGTTTTCTGATGCTAGGGATGAAACTCAGCCTTCAAGGTTTAGAGAAGTCATTTAATTGCTCAGACTGGGCTGGAACCTGGCTATCCTCCTGCCTCAGACTCCCAGAGAGCTGGGATTACACCACATGAGGCCCAGTTTCTTTCTTTCTTCCTTCCTTCCTTTCTTTCTTTCTTTCTTTCTTTCTTTCTTTCTTTCTTTCTTTTCTTTTCTTTTTTTTTTGGTACTGGGGATCAAACTCTCGGGATCTTGTGCTTCTGAGGCAGGCAGCAGAACCACTGAGCTAAATTCCTGGACCTTCTTTGTTTTTTGACTGACCTTTTCACAGAGGTTTAAGGGTTCATAGGAGAGTTTATATATATGCAGTACAAATTTTGTACGTACACTTAAACATATCCATTTGTGTTTAGTAGCTTAGTTTGGTTATCTTTTAAAATAGATCAGACAGTAAAGTAATGGCAACACATTGTGAAGTGAAAGGATGCTTATCATCCAATATTGACCACAAAATTAAAGCAACTGTGGAATAAAATTTATAGCATGGTCCACACTATATGTGAAGATCTGTCACACCAACTACCTATATTTTTAACTTTATTATTATTAGTACATACTTGTTCTTTTTACTAGTACACACTTGTTATACATGTTCATCACATGCATCATAGGTCATTTTTATCTGCACAGAATACATCAAATACATCTTACCTATATGTTTTGGGGGTTTTGTTTTGTTTTGGTACCGGGTATCAAACTCAAGACTTTGTACTTGCCAGCATGCGCAGCATCACTGAGATATATCCCAGCCCATATCTGTATGTTTTAAATCAAGTCATTTCACTTATCTGTGCTAGAGCTTGTTTTTTGTTTTGTTTGTTTTTTGGTACTGGGGATTGAACTTGGGACCTTGCACTTGTGAGGCAGGCAGCGGCACCAGTGAATGACCTTGTTTCTAAGGATTTTCCAGGTTCAAAAGGTCTCTGATTTCAAATTTTTAAGAATTTATTCATTCCACAAATATTTGTTGAATGCTATATCATGTGACAGACACTGAACTAGGCTCTGAGTAAGTATATAGTGAACAAAATAGACAAAGGTTTCTCCTGGAGCTCATATTCAAATGGGAGCGGGGGGTCAAACAATAAACAAGAAAGCATACAGTACATCAGTTGGTGATAAGTATATTGTGAAAAAATAAAGCAGGTGAGGAGAATTAGTAGTATGATGAGGAGTAGAATCATTCTAAATGATCAAACAGAACCCACTGATAAGGGGACATTTGAGTAAAGTTCTAAATGGTATTGTCTTGGTCTAATTTCTGTTGCTATTACAAAACACCTGAGACTGGGTGATTGGTAAAGAAAATAGGTTTCTTTAGCTCACAGCTCTGGAGGCTAGTCCAAAATCAGGTGGCCACATCAGCTTAGCATCTGATGAAAGCCTTATGAGTTCCACGCCCAACAGAAACATGCAAGGGCAAACAGGGTATTGGGAAGAGAGAAAATAGCCAAACTGTCATGACAGCTACAGCTTTAATCCATGTGAGAGTTAAGCCCCAGAGACTCAAACACGTCCCCCTGGGCCTCATCTCCCAACACTGCTGCACTGAGGACCAAGCTTTAAAATGAATTGGAACCATTGGGGACACAAAGAAGCATGATATAGGTATCTATAAGAAATAACATTCCTGAAACAGGAAGTAGCAAAGGCTGTGTTGAAGCACAATTCATGTGTCTTTAAAAAGGACAAAAGTAACCAAAAATAAGCATGGCAAAGCAGTAGAAAATGAGATTAGAGAGACAATGAGGAGCAAGATCACGTTAGCATCTTGCAGAATACTGCAAAGGCTTTAGCTTTTACTCTAAGTGCAAGGGGAAGCTATCTAATGGCTCTAGCAAAGAAGTGACCAAAAAAAGGTCATTCCTTAGCCAAGGCTACTTTCAAGAAGGGGCTACAGGAGAAAGAAAAGTGTGTGGCCTACAAGATGTGGCTGTCACTGCCATTGTGTCACAGGAGAAATCATTTGTCCTGAATGTCCTTGTACCATCTGACTTCAGTCTTGCAGTCTGTCATTGACCTTTGAAGGTCTCTCTTCACAAAGAAATACAGCCCTGTGTCCACTGCAAACAGCAGTCCCATCACCAGGCAGAAAATGATTTGGTACCAAGGAGGAGAGATGGATGGAACTGGGATTGCCGGACCTCCTAGGAGAGAAAGAAATAGAGAAAATGATGGTCATTAAAATAAAGATTTGTAATAAACAGTGAGGTCCCCAGTTAGAGCCTTTGTGCCTTCACCCCAGCTAGGGGATTAAGGCCAAGTCAAGAGCAGATGGGTAAGCCAGGAAGTCTTCAGAGAATATCTCTGTCTCTCTGCATTCCCAAAAAAGCACTAAATTAGCATTTGCTAAAGGGCAATTATGGCACATCTGTCTGAATTCAGAGAAGACAAAGATTGGGGGTCACCTTGGTTTGGCGATTGCCATATGAAACACAGTTTAAAAGTTTTCTGCTGGGTTTGGTGGTGCATTCCTGTAATCATTGCACTCTGGGAGGCTAAGGCAGGAGGATTGCAAGTTCTAGCCTCACCTTGACAACTTAGTGATTTACTGAGACCTTGACTTGAAATAAAAAAAAAAAAAGAAATTAGGGGCAGGGGAGAAATGTACCTTAGTGCAAAGATCCTAGGTTCACTCTACAGAACCACACAAAAAAGTTTTCTTTGCAGCAGACTTCTTAAAGCCTTTAACATGCATTGTGAATATAAAAGGAGAACAGAGTATGCAGCATGTTGTACATCAATTTCACCCCAGAGCCCTTCATTTCAAAAGGAATTACATGACTGGGGAACTACAGAATCCACATCAGTGGATCTTCACTCCCTAATGCCTCTCAGCCTAGGACTCCAACACCAGTCCCTCATAAGTACCTTGTGATGCTTCCTGAACAGGCATCACAAAGATTACCTAATGCAAATTTTTTCAATAATAGACATGGGCCTAGTTCTTTGTGGGTGGAGAAGTATTTCCCAAGTTCACACAGCTGCCCTGAGCTGCAGTTTGAGCTTAGGCTGAGAGGTCATTAGGCAGACACAAGCCTCAGAATCCTACAGGTAGAGGGATATGAAACTAAGAGGAGTGGTTGAAATGAGGTGGAAAAGAGGGAGCGTGATTGTGTCTGGTAGATGTATTTGTGGAGAAGAAAAGATATCTTCTGGGGCTGGGGATTTATCAGTGGCACTGTGCCTGCCTTATGAGTAAAAGGTCATGAGTTTGATCCCCAGTACCAAAAAGAAGAAGAAGAAAAAAAAAAAAAGAAAGAAAGAAAGAAAGAAGAAAAGATACCACCTGTTAAAACTGAGTGAGGGGCCAGTGATTTAGCTCAGTGGTTCTGCTGCCTGCCTTGCAAGTGCAAGGTCCTGAGTTACAGCCCAGATTCACAAAACAAAACTGAGTGAATGACATCAATTTGTTTGTTTTTTTGTTGGTTTATTTTTTGAGACAGGGTTTCACTATGTATTTGAGACTGACCTGGAACTCACTATGTAGTCCAGGCTGGTCTCAAACTCACAGTGATTCTCCTGCCTCAGCCTCCCGAATACTGGGATTACAGGCGTGTGCCACCATGCCCGGCTGTGAATGACATCTATTCCCATAACCCCTGCGAAACAAACTGGTTCACAGCTGCACATCCGCACAGCGGTCAGGTTAGCTAGAACTCTGACCACTCCGGAGAATGCCAATTACCAAAGCCTAAAAAGGATCAGTAATTCCCTCTCTAAGCAGCCTTTCAAAGCCTAAAGCTCCTTCAACAGCCCTGGCTCCTACCTTGGACAGTGATGGTCACAGGCTGTGATTTGTGGGATGTCTGTGCTATATGTCCTGTGCAGTGGTAATCACCACTATGACTGTGGTTTGCTCGTGGGATAGAGAACTTGCTATTGAAATTGAAAAATCTTTTGGCTACTCCATTGTGGTAGAATGTGACCTTTGCCAATGGCCTGTCACGCCAGCTGTGGCACCGCAGCGTGATGTCTTCCCCCTCCTGGAACACCAGCTGTGGGGTCTGGAGCAGCAGCCAGTCTGGAAGAAACACAGGGAGAAAAGTTTCCAAGGATGAGATACAAGGCCTTTGCAGAAGCTCAGGGCTGTGTGACTCAAAGAGCTTGAAAGAATACTGGGCAGCTGCTTCAGGGCAGGTGTGATTGTTCTTTTACTGGGAAAATGTGGGTTTTTGCCTGTGGGATCTCTGAAGTATCTCTGGAGTATCCAGAAGTTCCAAAGATGAAGAGCAGGTATTTTTAAATGTTTTTGAAGAATGTAAAACACTATAATTACATAGGGAAATTAGTGCATTTCAGTAACTGTAAAAGTTACTGAACAGGATCTGAAACATTTGATTTTTTTTTTTTTTTGTACCAGGAATGGAACTCAGGACCTTGCACTTTCAAGGCAGGCACAGTACCACTGAGCTAAATCCCTAACCCCATGAAACATTTGATTTCTTATGGATACAGAATTTGTTGTCTGGAGATTACTAATCTAATCATCACTCTCAAAAACATTTAGGAAGTGAGCCAAGAGGCTATTAATGGTATTAGCAGTGAAGTAGAGTAAAACAGTCTATTGTAGTCCATTCAGGCTGCTATAACAAACTAGTATAAACAGGGTGGCCTATAAACAACAGAAATGTATTTATCACAGTTCTGGAGACCTGGAAGTCTAAGATCAAGGTGCCAGCAGCTTTTGCATCTGGTAAGGGCCCTCTTCCTGGTTTGTAGAACTGAAGTTTGTAGAACACAGCCTCCTGTGAGCCTCTTTTTTTGAGGGGTGAGGGGCTCTTTTATAAGGAATCTACTCCCATTCATGACTCCATGCTCATGTAGGTAAATCACTTCCCCAAGGGCCCTATGTCCTCATACTGCCACCTTAGAGGTTAGGATCAACATATGAATCTTAGGGGATATCAGCATTCAAGGTCAGGGCCCTGGGATATAGCTTAGTGGTAGAGTGTTTGACTAGCATGTGTGAGGCCCTGGTTTTGATCCTCAACACCATACAAAAAACATTCAAAATTGCTCTTCATCCCCATAAGAAATGAAAATGTATGACTATTTGAATTCAATGTTCAGTTATGGCTCTGAACACAAAGTTCACTAAAGAAAGTTTTAAAGTTAGTCAGTTCTCCTTCCTTTACTATAAACACTCTTGTTCCCAGCCTCCCCTCTCTTCATTGATGGCAGAATAATCGGGCTTCAAAATTCAACTACTTTGAGCCAGCTGTGGTGGCACATGCCTGTAATCCCAGCACTCAGGAGGCTGAGGCAGGAGGATCGCTGTGAGTTTGAGACCAGCCTGGGATACATAGTGAGTTCCAGGTCAGACTCAATTACATAGTGAGACCCTGTCTCAAAAAAAAAAAAAATTCAACTACTTTGGAGGTTAAGTCTTAACAAATGCATTAACAAACTCACTAGAGAAGAAACGCAAATTACTTTGTTACAGAAATAAATACCTCAATTTATTCTTTCCTACTTAAATGAAAATTCATTTATGAGAACAGTATTCTGGATATGAGAGGCGAGATAGTGTTAGTGAGACAGCATGACAGAAATCTAAAGTCAGGATTCTTATTTTGGCTCCTGTCATGAGCTGTGCGTGTCCTCAGCTTAAATTCCTTCTACAACAGAAGTACAGAGTTAGGTGGTTTCTCTCTAGCAACTCTTTGGACCTAAGTTTTGTTGTGTACAATTTTACATTTTCATAGGAAAAGGCAGAAGTATGATCTCTCTCCGGAGAGGAAAGGGTACAAAGAGCAGAGGTGAGTAGCTGCGATGTTACTGGGCAGGTTTTTTAGTTTAACCCAATATTTATTTCTTTGTTTATTTTGCAGTGCTGGGTATCAAACCTTCTAGCCAAATGCTCTATCACTGAACTATACCTCAGCCCCTTTTCCTCTTTCACGAGAGCACCATCCACAAAAAGTGACTCCACACGAGAATCTCTCTGATACAGGGAGTCTTGAAGGGCCATTTTGAAAAACTGCCTTCTTTGTATTACAGAAGAAAGTCTAAAGCATTAGATGCTTACATGTACCACCTACAGGGTTTCTGCATCAAGTTACAGCTGAAATAAATTATTCGTATTTTCAGATGTTGGAATGAGGAAGAAATAGTATAGGAGTAGTTTCCTCTCAGAATCTATTAAACTGTATACTACTTCATATTTATGTAAACTACATTAGATAGTGTGATTCCTTGCATTATAATCATCTCATAACTTATATGATGGAATACTACTCAGCCATTAAAAGAATTAAATCCCAGGTTGGGGATTTAGCTCAGTGGTTTTAGTGCCTGCCTTGCAAGCTCAAGGTCCCAAGTTCGATTCCTGATACCAAAAAAGATAAAAGAATAAAATCCTGCCATTTGCAACAATATGGGTGGGAGTGGAGGGCATTGTGTTTTGTTTTTGGTTTTTGGTACAGGGGATTGAACTCAGGTCCTTGCGCTTGCAAGGCAGGCGGCTGAACCACTGAGCTAAACCCCTGGCCCCTGGAGATCATTATGTTAAGTTAAATGAAACAAGCACCTTGGGGAAAAGACAAGTATTATATAATCACAATCATATACAGAATACTTTTTAAACGGTTGGTTTCACCAGGCATAGCGGTGCACACCCGTAATCCCAGAACTCGGGGGGGGGGAGGCTGAGGCAGGAGGATCACCTCTAGCTCAAGGCCAGCCTGGGCTAATACTGAGGCCCTGTCTCAAATAAACTTAGATAAATAAATAAATAAAAATAAAAGGTGGATTTCCTACAAGTTGAAAGTTGAATGGTGGTTAGCAGAGGGTAGTGAGAGGAGTGGGGAGGAAGGAATGGGGAGAGATTAATCAATGGCTATTGAGGTACAGTTCGCTATGAGCAAGATGTTCTGTGTGCTGTGGCACAGTAGGGTGCCTATCATGTACCACATATTCCACCAAGCTAGAAGAAAAGATTTTGAATATTTTCCCCATCGAGAAAGGACAAATCATTTGAGGAGATGAATTATGCTTAACCTGATTTAAACATTATACAATGTACATCAAGCCATGACATCGTACCGCTAATACACATAATGTTTGGGTATCACCTGAAAAAATTTAATTTTTACCAAAACCATCGCATGAATTTTCATCACATTCAGGAATAAAAGTCAAGGTCATCGCAACAGCTTATCAGCCTCCACACCTCTGACCAGACTGTTTTCCCTGCTTGGGGTTCCAGCCTCTGGCCTCCTGCGCTCCTGGCAGAATGGCTTCTTGGCAGAGTGATCGCCTCACATTTGACAGGGGGACTCCCACTGGGGGCCTTTACAGGTCTATGCTCCCCGCATTACAGCAGGGTGCTTTTGTGAAGTACGGGCCTCCTTCTGCTCTCTCACACCCAGCTGCCTGTTTGTGGCCTTGCAGCCCTCTTGCTCAATCAGGACTGAGGTAAAAACAATCTAATATATGCTGAGGAAATTCTAAGCAAAGGGGTGGGTGAAAAGGGAAATGAGGTGCCATCGGTAGTTGTAGTGCGCTGGGAAACGGAGGCAGGGGGGATCACAAACTAGAGCCTAATCTGAGCATGTTAGCAGTTTAGTGAGAACCTGTCCGGCTGGGGATATAATTGAGTGCAAAGGCTTTATTTCAATCCCTGGTACTGCAGGACAAGGAAAGGAAAGGGAGGGAAAGAGGGAAAAGAGAGGAGAGGAGAGGGGAGAGGAGAGGAAAGGAAAAGAAACACACACCGTAAAACCGTACCGAGCACGTCAGAGTGGTGTTTCCCAGAAATCAGGCCAGCCCCCTTTCCTGCCAACATCCGCCGCGTCAGCAGGTTGCCCTCTCCTGGTCCTCCCAGCCCCCCTGTCCTCTACTGACCCGAAATCACGTTCAGAAGCACAGGGTCGCTAAGGCTGGTCCCGCCCTGCTGGCACCGGTACTCTCCACTGTTATTCGTTTCCGCGGTGAACCTGTAGCTGGGCTGGACCTGGGCGGGGATGGGGCTCCCGCTGTGGACCCACTGGGTGGAGTGGTCCCCAGGCCCGCGGGCCCCCTCACAGGTCAGTGTCACGTGGTCTCCCCGGAGCACCTGGATCCATGGGGGCTCGCGTCTCACCACAGCCTTTGGGAGATCTGTGGAGATGCGGAGAGCAGAAAGGAATGTGAATAATTAACTTTAGAGGGATGGTGGATTGCGAAGGAGCCGTGTTGTGTGTCTAGTTAAAGCACATACAGCAGCTTCGCTCTCTGGACTCTTCGGTGGATTTGGAAGGAATCTTTCTAAGAACCGATCCCAGGCTCTACTGAAATAGGGGCACTGCCCATGATGAACCGAAACCTGACTCTTCCATACCAGAGATAGAGCTCAGGACCTTACACTTGCGAGGCAGACACGGTGCCACTGAGCTAAATCCCTGGCCCGAATCCTGAGTTTTGGTGGCAGGCTTTTCCTTACAAAGTAAATACAGTGTCTTACTGTGAGGAAATAGTACCATCAAAACAAGAACACAAAAAGCAAACTCACCAGTTTGCCTTTCTGCAGAAGCTGTAAAAAAGAGAAGAGGGTGGATCAACACAAAGCAATAGAGGAAGATAACACATTTAAACTGGCCCTAGTCACACACACAAACACACGCACATGTGCACATACACGCGTATAATCCTAGCACTCTGGGAGGCTGAAGCAGGAAGATTGCAAGTTTGGGCCCAATTTGAGAAATTTAGCAAGATCCAATCGCAAAACAAATTTCTTAAGAGGACTGGGGATGTAGTTCAGTGTGAAAGCTCTAGGTTCAATCCCCAGCACACGAATGTGTGTGTGCACGCGCGCACACACACACACACACACACCCCAAAAGGAAAGAGGCAGGGTAGAGGAGGTGATTTGGGCTCCTTCTTTCCCCGTTACCCTTTCCAAGAGCATATTTGGCCAGTTGTGCTGGCATACACCTGTAATCCCCAGCACTCGGGAAGCTGACGCAGGAGGATCATAGAGAGTTCAAGGTCAGCCTGGGTTACACAGTTCAAGGTCAGCCTGAACTATATAGTGAAACCCTGTCTTAAAAAAAAAAAAGAGCCTATTTGCAGTTAATTTCCTCAGTGTTTTTTTTTCCTTACCCTCTCTTTCCCCATGACCTGACTACAAGTAATATGAGTGTCTGGAGCACCGGGAGCTTCTCAAGGATTGTGAAAGTCTCTCCAAAGTCTGACTTTAGGAATCATGGAAGCTGTAGGAATTCAGGGTCCTCTCTTCCCTTTGTCTGTCCCTAGCTTTGAGGGCCCACGCCTCCTTCTCCTTACAACACTGTCCCTGGAGTCCAGGCAGTAGGAATAGCTGAAATGTCCCTCTTCCAAAATGACCTCTACTCACCCAACAGCAGCAAAATTGTCAGTGGTTGAAACAGCCATCGGCCTCGAGGATATACATTCTGAAACATTTGAGTCTTCAAAGTCATCTCAGATCTGGGCCAGAGTCCAGTGAGGGTTAGGAGATGAGCTTAAGAAAAGAGGAAGGAAATTGTTTCATATTTTTGTACATAAGTCATCAGTCACCAGATTCTCTTTCTGCTAACAAGGCATTACCAAATCAAGGAGTGAAGCTTGCTTTACAGTAAATACCTCTATCACGTAACCCCTCGGCTTCTTGGTGAGGAAACGTGGAGACACCAGGAAGGAGACCTAAGGCTGGAGCCCAGGTCCTGGGTCCCAGTTCAGTGCTGTTCCCACTCCACTTCCTGTTTGCTCACTGGCCAGTACAGAAGTTCCACAGAAGCTTCAACTCAGACAAATCTTCTAAACCGTCAATCAAAGAATCAATGTTAAGACAACAAAATAGGGTAATCGTCTTCGGGAAACATTCAGGCCAAGAAGGTCTCTAAATATACCCCAGGTGAGACTACCCTCCCTGCCCATACATAAATCTTTTAGTGCAAGATATAAATTTGGTGTGTTTTTGCCATAGGATGTTCTGTTCAAGCAATGTAACAGTTTGTGCTGCATGCCATTTGCACCCAAGGTTTCTGTTAACTCCGCCCACCCACCTCAATGAGCATGCTTACCTGGTAGGTGTGCTCACCCTCCATCCCTGAAGATCTCTATATAAGGTTGCTTGCATTGCCGTTCAGGGCTCAGACTTGAGAGTACGAACTCCTCCGAGTCCCTTCGTCTCTCTGAGTGCCTTTCGACTTCTTTGCTGCCAGAGACCTACAGATAGTCATAACACTAGCTAAAAAGCTGAGCTGTCACACTTCTCTGTAACACTATGATCTGTGCCTTTATCAGAAACAAAAACATGGATACAAAGACAGACCCATACACAATGAAAATGCCACGTGAATCTTACAGTCCTATGCCACAAGCCAAGGTACTACGAAAAGCAACAAAGAGGGCCGGGGATTTAGTTCAGTGGTTCTGCTGCCTACCTCGCAAGAACAAGGAGGGTTCAATACCCAGTACCAAAAAAAAAAGCAACAAAAAGAGCTCTGGACCAGATCTTTACCTTCAGTCTTCAGAGCATGGGTCTGCATATACACTGAGCCTAACTTCTAGCCTCTAGAACTATAAGACAAAAAACTTCTGTTGTTACACGGGGTGTAGTGGCACACACCTGTAATCCCAGCATTTGGGAGGCTAATGCAGGAGGATTGGTGAGAGTTAAAGGCCAGCCTGGACTACATAGTGAATTTAAGGCCAGCCTAAATTGCAGAGTGAGACTCTGTCTCAAAAAGTTAAAAAAAAGTGTTACAGTTGGGGCCTGGATGTCTCCCCAGAGCCTCATGCAGTCAGAGGTAGGTGAATCTGGAATGTTCAGAGGCTGCGATCCAGGGAGTGTGGTTACTAAACCACTCCACGTGAGTGGTTTAGCCCCGCCCTAATCCCGGTAGTCTGGGCAGGATAAAGGAGGCAGAAAGAGCGGTGCAGCTCTCTCTCGTTGCCTTGGCCACCTTGTGTATGTAGTTTCTCCTCTCTGAGGCCTGTCTGCCAAAACAAAATAAGGAAACAAAACGTCTGTCATTTAAACCACTCTGTTTATGCTATGCTATTATGGCAACCCTGGAAAATTAATAATTGGGGTAAGCAAAAAATATTATAAAAATTAAATTTACCTGTTCCTTTTACTGTGTTAAATGTGGTTACTAGAAAATTTGATTCTTTATTTTTCTACTGGACAGTACTAGTGTACTTGGCAGTATTTATCCTGCCAGACTTACCAAAGAGCTATTTCTTCTCTCCCAGGCCTTCCTGTAGTAATGCTGGTCTATTCCACAGCCAGTGGAATAATAAGAAAAGTCAATCTATAATCTATATAAGCAATTGGACTTTAAACTTGTGCCTCCCCCTCCACAACACAGGACTGATCCTCGTAACTGCTAGGCAAGCACTCCAAGCTTTACATCCCCAATCCTTTTTTAATATGTTATTTTGAGACAAGGTCTCACTAAATTGACCTTCCAGGTCTCACATTTGGGATCCTCCTGCCTCAGCCTCCCTGGTAGCTGGAATTACAAGTGTGTACCATCATATTCAGTTTAAATTTTTTCATTCTTCCTGTGCTAAAGCACAGAACAGGCTAAGAAATTGCTCTACCAGAGCTTCATTTCTTTCAGCACTCACACTCCTCTCTTGAGTGTGTCCTGTGTCTTCCCCTAATAAATCCTTCTCACACCTCTTTAAAAAGAAAAGATGACCTGGGGATTTAGTTCAGTGGTTCCTATGCGTGCCTTGCAAGTGCAAGGGCCCAAGTTCAATCTCCAGTACAAAAAAAAAAAAAAAAAAAAAAAAAAAAAAAAAAAAAAAAAAAAAAGAAAGAAAGAAAAGAAAAAAAGGAAAGCTAAAAAGAAAAGAAAGTGTTCTAACACTGAGCTACATTATCAGACCTCAAATTCCTCCTGATAATCTATTTAGATGAGTTCTCTTGCTTTGACACTTGATACTCTTCTGAATACAATTCTTAGTTTTCCCTTTAAATCCATAAACTTCCAGTCATAGACTCTCTTCATGCTGCTGAGGCTGTTTTCAAGCTCTGGGCTCAAATGATTCTCCTGCCTCAGCCTCCCAAATGCTGTGACTATAAGCACAGGTCACTATACTTTGCTGCCATACTTTTTTTTTTCCAGCAGAGTATTGAACTCAAAACCTTAACACTGCTGCATCCCCAGCCCTTATTTTTTATTTTAAATCACAGTCTCATTAAGTCATTGAATTTCCCAAGATGGAATTGAACTTGCAATCCTCATACCTCAGCCTCCCAGAGTGCTGGGATTGCAAACATGCACCACTATGCCTAGCTAGTCATAGACATTTTTTGCTATCAATTTAACATCTACTCATCCATCCTGATTTGTAGGTCCATATCAATTGGACTGGCCTGCTTTATTTTGAAACTAGGGAGAACTAAACAAATGCTATATTATTCAAAAATCAGTCATTCTGTGAGAACATTCACATTGTTCAATGAGCTACAGTGAATAAACTTCACCTCAATCACTTTGATTTTTTTTAGGCAAATACCATCATGATGGTACTTAATAATACCAAACTTCAGGAATTAGATTGCTGATTCACCTGTAAGTTGATGAAAATATACCATGTTCTTTAAATTGGCCTGCAAGAAGTTCCTCTTCCTATTTCCTAATGAAAGAAAATTTATCTGTCAACCCTAAACACTAATACACGAGGTTAAATAAAATATATTATTAAAAATAAATTTTAGGGGCTGGGGATTTAGCTCAATGGTTCTGGCACCTGCCTCACAAGGGCAAGGACCTAAATTCAATCCCCAGTACCCCACCAAAAAAAACAAACAAACAAATAAAAAAGCAAGTGAAATTGGAGCCAGGTGTAGTGGTGCATGTCTGTAATCCCAGCACTCGGGAGGCTGAGGCAGGAGGATTGCTGTGAGTTCAAGACCAGCCTGGGCTATATAGTGAGTTCCAGGCGAGTCTCAACTACATAGTGAGAGCCTGTCTCAAAAAAACAAAAAAACAAACAAACAAAAAAATAAATAAATTTTAGGAGATTCAGGAAAGCAGCTGGCTCAGACATCAGATCTCCCTCACTCCAGCCTGCCTGGGCTGGTCCATGGGTCTGGGTAGCCACACCCTCCCCTGCGGGTGCCATTGCTGCTCCAGCACCAGGAGGGTAGTTCCCCCCACCAGATCTCCTGATTGTGTCAGTCCTTGAACCCACTCCACAGAGGCATGGCTGGTTATAAAGGGTAATTTTCTGAGCTCCCAAATTTGAGCATCATTAAAGAAGGGGTGGGGAAAACCTGTGGTAGAACTGTCTGGAGTTCAACCCTGCAGGAGGTCGGGGAGCTCAGTTTGGGCCTTGCAACCGAGGTCAGTCTGCTTCATGGGGGTCTGCCATTGGCTAGCTGAAATAGGTGGATTCGTTTCTGTGCATGACTGCACATGATGTGTATTATGGAAGTGGGGATGTAGTCTGAAAGAGGCCCTTCAAAGTCATTTTTTGTCCTTTTCTTTCTTTTCCTCATTCCACTCTGTAAGTTCTTTTTTCTGTCCTCTTTCACCAACTCAGTCTCTTGCTCCACCATGTCATCCCTCATCTCCCTTTCTGTTCATGCTCCTGCCCTGACTCAGATTTCTTCTTTTATCATTTTTTCTTTTTTCTTAATGTTCTGTTTTTCTATCATTGTGCCTCACTCAAGGGTCAGTAGTTTCAAGGGAAAGTGAGCCCCTATTGCTGTTAAGGGGATATATTCTTGTCCTTATACTTGCACTCTGTCTATCCCTTTTGAGTTTAGCAGTTTCCTAAAGATTGTGTGGTCATTCTGTGTCCTCTGGCTTCACTTGAAACCTTGTCCAGTTCTTTTACTTATTTAATCTCTTTGTCCTAATTCTGTCTAGGCCCCTATCCTAAATGGTAAATATGCTATGTTGAGGAGTTTGTTCACTGCAAACATATTTTGGGCTGCTTCTTGATTTTAATTTAATTCACATGGTTTGGGGGTGATGGATTAATGACTACCACAAGTGGTCAATTTGCAGGTGGTGATTGATCTTATTGTGTTGCTGATTATATTGACAGGGATAAAGGATAGGGATTGATTTGACAAGTTGTTTTCTCTGATATTGTAAAAGTGAGAATGTCTATGAGTCATTAAAGAATCAAAGGCTGGGGCACAACAATATCAGGAAGATTTAATGACCCAGAGATTGAATCAAGGACAACCCAACAACAAAAATTAAAATGAGAAAACACTTAAGCAAGACACAAAGACAGACTTCCAGTTCACCAATGGCAAACAGTAGGGCAAAGGAGGATAAAAAGTCTGATAGTGAACCACCAGGACACTCAGAACTCACAGCACAGGAAGTAACAAAACAAATCAGTCAGGGGCCAGGGATTTAGCTCAGCGGTTCAGTGGCCTGCCTTGCAAGTGCAAGGACCCAAGTTCAATCCCCGGTACCAAAAAAAAAATAAAAATAAAAAAAAAAACCAGATCAATCAGACTCTAGGAAGATTCAAAACAGAAATAATTTCCCAGACAAGCATAGAGATGGTGGGCAAAATGAAAGTCATGATTCGAGACTCTAGAACAGAAACTGACAAAAAAATAGATGAGCTCAGAACCATAATAGAAGCCATGAAGGCCCAGCATAAGAAATGGAAACAATGAACACCTAACATAGGAAAGAAATGGAATCCATTAAACAGATTCAAACAGATACCCAGGAGATTAAAAACTCTACTGAAAGTGTATGCAACAGAATAAAAGAATGCGAAGATAGAATCTCAGGTATAGAACATAGGATCTCAGACAGTGACCATGAAAAGAGAGGTCTCTTAAAAACAGTAAGGTATCATGAGAAATTGATCCAACAAATCCTAGATGATGCAAAGAAGAATAACATAAGACTGATAGGAATCCACGAAGTAGCAGGAGAAAATGCAAATGACTTTTAAAAAGCTGTTCACAGAATTAATGACAAACAACTTCCCAAACAGAGGGGAAGAATTTGACCTACAGATAAGTGAGGCATATAGGACTCCAACTAGCCATGATAAAAAAAAAAATCTACATCTAGACATATAATAATCAAGATCCCAGAAACCCAACAGGAGTACAAAATACTACAAGCAGTAAGAGAAAAGAAACAAATCACATGCAAAGGAAAGCCCATCAGAATCACAGCAGACTTTTCAGATCAAGGAGAGCCTGGAGTGAGTTATTTCAAATCCTAAAAGAAAACAACGTCCAACCTAGACTGATGTATCCTGCAAAACTCTCTTTCAAAATGGATGGGGAAATAAGATACTTCCACGACAAAGAACACCTGAGAAAACTTCATGAGTACCAAAGCAGCACTGCAAGGAATTCTAAACAATATTCTAGAAAAAGACAACGAAGGCAACAACACCATGAGGCCCAACAGAGCAAATCAAATAGCCAAGGCAAGAAACTAAAAGGAGAGGGCAAAAAATTAAAAAGTCAACAAAAGGACAATAAGAAATCAGTACATATCAGTTATAACCATCAATGTCAATGGCCTCAATTCATCAATCAAGAGAAATAGATTGGCAGAATGGATTAAGAAGCAAAATCCAATAATATGTTGTATACAAGAAACACACCTAGTGCAAAAAGAAGTCCATAAACTGAAAGTGAAAGGGTGGAAAACAATTTTCCACGTGACAGGAGCAAGGAAGCAGGGGTAGCAATCTTATTCACAGACAAAGTAAATTTCAAACCAAAACTGATTAAGAGAGACAAAGAAGGCCACTACATCCTTGTAAAGGGAACAATTCCAGAGGAAGAAATGACAATCATAAACATATATGCACCAAATATAAATGCCTCCAACTATATAAAACAAATATTAAATAACATGAAAAACCAAATAAACACTAATACAGTTGTAGTGGGGGATGTAAATACCCCACTATCACAAATAAACAGATCATCTAGGCAAAAAATCAACAATGAAATACTAGAACTCAACCAAGCTTTTGAATGCATGGACTTATTAGACATCAATAGAGTGCTCCATCCCACAAAATCAGAATATACATTCTTTACAGCTGCACATGGGTCATTCTATAAGATAGATCACATAGTAGCTCACAGAACATTTTTTAATAAATGCAAAAGAATTGAAGTTATTCCCTTGTATTATCAGATCACAGTGCAATAAAACTGGAGATCAATAGTATAAGAAACCGTAGGAACTTCACAAACACATGAAAATTGAACAACACTCTCCTGAACAATCAATAGATCACAGAGGAAATTAAAGAAGAATTCAGACAGTTTTTAGAAAGAAACGAAAATGCCAATACAACATACAGGAATCTATGGGACACAATGAAAGCAGTTCTATGTGGAAAATTCATAGCACTGAATGCCCACACTAGGAAAACAGAGCAAGCTCAAATAAACAACCTAATGATGAATCTTAGACTCCTAGAAAAACAAGAGCAAGAAAAACCCAAAGCTCGAATAAGAAAGGAAATTATAAAGATTAGAGCAGAAATTAATGCAATGGAAACTAAGAAAATGATACAAAAAATAAATGAATAGAAGAGTTGATTTTTTGAAAGAATTAATAAAACTGATAAACCCTTAGCAAACCTTATCAAAAAAAGGAAAGAAAGGGCTCAGATCCATGCAATCTGGAATGAAAAAGGCAAAGTCACAACAGATCCAAGAGAAATCCAGAGGATCACTAATACCTACTTTGAGAACCTATACTCTAATAAAATGGAAAACACAGAAGAAATGGACAGATTTCTAGATACTTATGAATTGCCAAAGTTGAACAAATATAAAAACGTTTTAAACACCCCAATTACAATCAGTGAAATTGAAAATGTAATTAAAAACTTACCAACAAAGAAAAGCCCAGGTCCTGATGGATTCACTGCTGAATTTTACAAGACATTTAGAGAAGAACTACTGCCATTACTCTTCAAACTTTTCAATGAAATTGAAAGGGAAGCAATACTTCTAAATTCATTCCTGGAAGCAAGTATCACTTTGATTCCCAAACCAGGGAAAGATGAAACTAAAAAGGAGAACTACAGACCAATCTCCTTAATGAATATAGATGCAAAAACCCTCAATAAGATACTAGCAAACAGAATACAGAGGATCATCAAGAAGATCATACATCATGACCTAGTCAGATTTATTCCAGGGGTGCAAGGATGGTTCAACATATGTAAATCAATAAATGTAATACACTATATTAACAAAGTCAAGGACAAGAACCGTATGATCCTCTCAATAGATGCAGAAAAAGCATTTGACAAAATTCAACACCCATTCATGATAAAAACTCTGCAAAAAATTGGAATAGATGGTCTATATCTCAACTTAATAAAGGCTATCTATGAAAAACCAAGAGCCAACATCATATTAAATGGCCAAAAACTGAAAACTTTCATGTTAAAATCAGGAACAAGACAAGGATGCCCACTATCACTGCTCCTCTTCAATATAGTTCTGGAAACATTAGCCATAGCAATTAGATAAGAGAAAGAAATTAAAGCAATAAAGATAGGAAAGGAAGAAGTTAAAGTGTCATTATTTGCTGACAATATGACACTCTACATTGAAGACCCAAAAACTCCACCAAAAAACTTCTTGACTTAATTGACACTTTTAGCAGAGTAGCAGGATACAAGGTCAACACCCAAAAATCAATAGCCTCTTGTACACAAATAACAGACTCACTGAGAGAGAAATTAGGGAAACAATTCCTTTCACAATAGCACCCAAAAAATGAAGTATATAGGAATCAATTTAACAAAAGAAGCAAAAGACCTCTACACTGAAAACTACAGAACTGAAAAAAGAGATCGAAGAGGATATAAGAAAATTGAAAGATATTCCCTGCTCCTGGGTAGGAAAAATCAACATAGTGAAAATGGCCATACTACCAAAACTGCTATACAGATTCAGTGCAATGCCAATTGAAATTCCAACACTATACTTCACAGAACTAGAAAGAAGAATCCAAAAATTCGTTTGGAACCATAAGACACCTAGAATAGCAAAAGCCATCCTATGCAACAGACACATGGCAGCAGGTATAACAATTCTCAATTTGAAACTATACTACAAAGCCACTGTGATAAAACAGCATGGTAGTGGCAAAGAAACAGACCTGAGGATCAGTGGAACAGACTGGAAGACACAAAAACAAACCCAGATGTACTCAGCTACCTCATCTTTGACAAAGGAGCTGACCATCCCCACTGGAGGAAAGATAGCCTCTTTAATAAATGGTGTTGGAAAAACTGGATCTCAACCTGCCAAAGATTAAAACTAGACACTTATCTCTCACCATGCACTAAATTAAAATCCAAATGGATTAAAGATCTAAATATTAAAACAAAAACACTAAACTTGCTGGAAGATAAGTTAGGCAGAACTCTGGAAAACATTGGCATAGGAAAAGACTTTATGAACAAATCCTCAGCAGCATGGGAACAAGCAGAAAGAATCAACAACTGGGATCTCATATTATTAAAAAGCTTCTGCACTGCTAAAGAAACCATCAACAGAACTAAGAGACAACCTACAATGTGAGAAAAAAATTTACCAGCTGCTCCTCAGACAAAGGACTATTATCTAGAATATATAAAGAACTCAAAACAATCAGTTCCCCCCAATATAAAGACCAGATTCAAAAATGGGCATCTGAAATGAACAGACATTTCTCAGACAAAGAAGTAAAAGCAGCAAGTAAATACATTAAAAAAATGGAGCATTCTGAGGCTTCCCAAGGGCTGAGGTACTTTTTATAAGGTTTTTCTAAACAAAGAGTCAGGGAATTCACAGAACAAGACTGCAAACACATTGCTTATCTTATGCAGGAAATGTTCTAGGGTCACCTTTTGTCAAACCATTTGCCCCTGGGCGGGCTGTTAACCAAGGTAGCAATTAGCATATGAAGAAGCACAGTCTGGCCTATTAGCATGGAGTCACTTTAGCCTATTCAAGTCTTACAATCCCCACTGATCTTAGGTAGAATCAAATCCTTGATTCATTGTTTTAAATTTTTAGCTAAGGGGTCACAGCAATTTGTAAAGGCATCTCTTAGACAGCTAAATTGCGGATTAGGATTCCCAGAGCACAAAAAGTTTTCATATTTTTATCATCTGTAGGCTCATAAACTCTTAATTTAGAAGTATAATAACTCATAACAGTATGACACAATATAAGAGTCTATATCTAGATTGTAGTTCTCCTTCTTCAGCCGTGCGTAGACTCACCAGCTTCCGGTGTGGTGAGAGCAGGGCTTTGAGTGCGTTGTCTCTTGGCCTCCTGGAGTCGGATTCCCTGGAATTCTGTTTTACTCTAGAGTGGTGTAGCTGAGTTTCAGCTACCTTGATAGCTGTGGGAGTAACTATAAGTGACTCATATGGCCCTTTCTATATAGGTCAGAAAGGGGTCCTTTTCTAAATTTTAACATCACAGGGAGGTCTTTTTTATTTTTTTAATTTACCCTTGAATATTTTTTTGAAATACTTGCACAATTTTAACTCCTGTGATTTTATACTGGATAAGCCCTAATGTAAGACCTAAAGTCTCACTTCCACTCCACGGAGCGTGAACAGCCGAAAGGCCTCCACGATGCTGGGCCCTAACACCCAGCGAGGCTCCGGGAACACGACAGAGAACCGAGAAACCCAGGAAGGAACACACCAGGCTAGATGGCAAAGAGACCTTTATTAGTCTGGCCAGACGGCACTCCCGGAGCCAGGTGGCTCAGAGAGGCAACTGCTCAGGGGCTGAGGTACTTTTTATAAGGTTTTTCTAAACAAAGAGTCAGGGAATTCACAGAACAAGACTGCAAACACATTGCTTATCTTATGCAGGAAATGTTCTAGGGTCACCTTTTGTCAAACCATTTGCCCCCGGGCGGGCTGTTAACCAAGGTAGCAATTAGCATATGAAGAAGCACAGTCTGGCCTATTAGCATGGAGTCACTTTAGCCTATTCAAGTCTTACAATCCCCACTGATTTTAGGTAGAATCAAATCCTTGATTCATTGTTTAAATTTTTAGCTAAGGGGTCACAGCAATTTGTAAAGGCATCTCTTAACAGTATGACACAATATAAGAGTCTATATCTAGATTGTAGTTCTCCTTCTTCAGCCGTGCGTAGACTCACCAGCTTCCGGTGTGGTGAGAGCAGGGCTTTGAGTGCGTTGTCTCTTGGCCTCCTAGAGTCGGATTCCCTGGAATTCTGTTTTACTCTAGAGTGGTGTAGCTGAGTTTCAGCTACCTTGATAGCTGTGGGAGTAACTACAAGTGACTCATATGGCCCTTTCTATATAGGTCAGAAAGGGGTCCTTTTCTAAATTTTAACATCACAGGGTCTTTTTTATTTTTAATTTACCCTTGAATATTTTTTTAAATACTTGCACAATTTTAACCCCTGTGATTTTATACTGGATAAGCCCTAAAGTCTCTACAACCTGTTATAAATGCTGGCCCATTGTCACTGCCTATGGAGAGAGGCAGACCAAACCTTGGAATTAAAAAAATATTATAGCTATTTTGTCAGATTTCCACATTGCCTCAAATAACTATATTATATCCTGTTTAATTTTAATAAGTGCCCTCTGCTGTGAGAAGCCCACAGTTTTATAGACTGTGCCATAGTTATATCGAGTGGCAACCAGGAATCTGTATAAACATTTACCCTCTTTCCTTTTGCCCATCGGAGAGCCTGTATGAGTGCCCATAGCTCTGCTCATTGAGCTGACCATCCAGTGGGGAGGGATCCTGCTTGGACCACTTCATCTTGAGTCATCTCTGCATAGCCAGCATAGCGTACCCAGTTTTCTATGAAGTTGCTCCCATCCTTGAGCAGGAAGGAATCAACCTCAGGCAGGGGGTCTTTTCTGCAGATCTAGATGACTGGATAACAATTCGTCAGTGACCCTGAGGCAGTCGTGGTCAGGGGGCCAGGTTCCGAGGGCAAAAAAGTAGCAGGGTTTAAGGTTTTAGCTGGAGCAAAATATAAGGGGGGGAATTTTCACAGATGAGGGCCTGATATTATGTGACTCTATTATTTGAGAGCCATCAATGTCCTGTTATTCAATAGTTCTAAAAGGCATGGGAAAACTGAATAATTTACTTTTTCCTAATGTTATCTGGTCAGCTTTCTCAATTAGCCATTACTGCAGCTGCCAGGGCTTTATAAACAAAGGAACTATCTCTTCACAGCTGGATCTAAACTCTAAGATAAATATATCACTGGTTAATTCTATGGCCCTATTCCGTCAAGGAGCACCCCTAAAGCAGTATGATTTCTTTTAGTCAGGTACAAACTAAAAGGCTGGATCACATTTAGGATCCCTGATACAGGGGGGCAGCAGAAAGAGTTAGTTTTAGCTGTTTAAATGCTGACTCTTGCTCTTTACTCTATAATAATCACTGTCTTTCTGGGGCCTTTAAAGATTTATACATATAGAGAATCTAGATCCTGTAAAAACCTTTTATCTCAAAAATTTTTTATGTTTTAATTTAAGTCCTTTTATCTCTAAGCAGCACAAACTTTATATCCTGCCTCTTGAAGCAGCATTAATACTCTCTCAATATCCTATTTAGTACATCCAAAAATTAACAATAATCATAATTTTATGTATGAAACTTCATAACCTTTAATCTAATTAGGTATCAAAAGCATTTTTATAGAACCTCTTAATAACTTTTTCTACAGAAATCCTATTTTGAAAATTGGGCACTATAAACATAACACAATAGCATATCTAGAATTTAACCCTTTGATGATAACCAATGTAAACATTCTATAACAACATATTTGGCCATGTTTACTGGGGGTATATCTTTTCAGAAGGCATTAGTGAATAGACCAGAATAAATTTTCTCTGAGTAGCTGTCTTTTTTACTATTAACAGTTTATCTAGATCTGAGTTTATACCTAATTATCTTGACAAAATTTTAACTTATAAAACCAGGTTATAGGAATTAACAAATTATTAGTATCCTTGCTGTCATTTCAATCTAGTATAATTGGACAAATACCTTTCAAACAATTGTACAGACACAAACTTGTAAGACAATTTGTGAAACTATAATACACTCAAATGTATTTTGACCAATTGAATTATAAGGCAGGTGGCAGCACCATTGAGCTAAATAAATCTCCAGCCCTAACCTCTTTTAGTTAACACTAGTCAAAACTTTGGTAGATCAATTAACAGATCTCATAGAATTAGAATCAAAAGGAATGAAAGCTCTGTTATTATAAAAGTAAACCTTCTGTAACAAACTTGAAACCAACAAGCAAATATATATAATTTTGTTAAATCACTTCCACATACCTTCTCTACATACTTAAGCCTTCTGGTCTTGTATATCTTTCTTTATATCTTTCTAACAAGACAAACATACAAAATCTTTTCATATCAAAAGTGTATTTCTTTTACCCATAGCTTTTCTACTATCTTCTTCTGTCTCATTTACTATTAACCTTCTATAGCAAACTTCAGCTATTAAAATCTTAAAGTGTTCTTTTTTTTTTTCAAGATTGTTACATCTTAAAATTTGACTGGCTATCTATAGAACAGTATTAACCTTGAGTTTTTATCAACAAAGTATAAAAGACCAAGTTAACCCTATAATTGAAATTCAAAAATTTGCAATGCACAATAAATGTTTAAAGCACACCAATTAAACTTAATTTTAATTGAAACAAAGATACATTTATCAAATAGTTAAAATTTTCTAACTTGATTTTTGTTGTAAAAATCTCTTGATGTCTGCCAAAACACAATTGCAGTTTCTCTGGCTTGCAGTTTTTTTTTCCTTATATTTTTGTCTTTCAGAATTTTCCTACCTGATTTTAATCCATTAGAGATTTTCTCATTTTAGTTCTGTTAATCTGAGTGTAAGCCCTGTTTCATCTTTTTTCTGAGTCCCATCATGCTTTCCCATTTGCATCCTCCAGTGCAGTAAGGTTAAACAACTTTGTTCTACCCTTACCTCCTTCATACCTTCTATCTTAGCAACTCAAGTGGAGGGGAGACATCTCGACCTCCTCCAAAGGGGAAACACTGGGATTTGCCTGTAACGATGTCACATTTTCTGAGAGACAAGTTTACCACAGGAAAATGGCAGATTTAGCAAGCAGGTGTTTTACAAACAAAACTAAATAGTTCTTACTAGCAGCTGATTACCACAGAGCAGAAAAGCTTGAGTAGCTCCTAGAGCACAAGAGGCTCCACATTATCAAAGTCTCAGGTAAGTAAAACAAAGGCAGATAACTTTTCTTTTGTCTAGAGTTTTTTTTTTTTTTTCCTTTGGGGCCAAGTCTGGCTTAGCTGAGACCATGATAACTCACAAAGTTTTTAAGCATCTTTGGTTGCAGTTTTATCTTATAGTCCCCCACAAAATCTGTATCAAAATTTTTAATTATGCACTTCAGAACAGTTGGTTTGGCATCAGCATTTCCCATAACTATTAGATATTCCCTTGTCCCCTGATGCAATGCAAGACAAAGGGTGGGGTGCCAGGGTTCTGTTTCAGAAAACAGCCTTGTTTATTTGCCTGGAGGGCTCTTTAAGCATAAGCCCTCCTCCCTTCCTTTTGATGTACAAGGGAAGCTACCCAGCTCTTCCCATTCACTCTCCTAACCAATTCTCTTTCACACACAGTCACCTAAGAAGTTAATACATTCCCTCCCTGGGTCCCCTTCCAAAGACAAACTAGGGAGCAACCCAGGGGATCTCACCATTCAGACAGATGATTTTATTCATTTTCCTTCTTTCTGTTCAACTATTGACGAGCCGGCCTCTGCGTCCTAGAAAGGGAACCCAGGAAATCCTGGGGGCACGCACCTTTTCCCTTCCAAGGAGGCAGACAGTCGCTTGCTCAGGTGGGACTCGGATTGACACAGGGAGCGAAGCTTTCCATGAGAGAATTTAATCCCGTAATCATCCTTCTGCTCAGGGATAAAAAACAATTTTAAAATTAGTTAGAAAGCAATCCATTGGGGTGGTCTTGGAGCTGGATGCTCCCATCTTGTCCCTAGGAACAAATTTAGTTTAACACTCAACAGATGAGACACTGACAAGACAGACAGGCGCCACACAAAAAGAAAAGCTTTGATTCTACTACCCGGAGTCCTCGTCAGGGCCGGGGTCAGGGGAGGTTTCCCGGCTCGTCAGCCACCTCGATCCTGACAAACAAGACAGTTGCAACCGCCAGCACAAAGCTTACCTCCGGAGGCTTTCAAAGGTCTGTGTCTGAGAATCTCCTGCTGGATCCAGCAAAAGAGACTCTCGGCCGGATTTACAGTTCCCGCCTGGGTATCTCGCTGGGGCCTCCAAAATGTAAGACCTAAAGTCTCACTTCCACTCCACGGAGCGTGAACAGCCGAAAGGCCTCCACGATGCTGGGCCCTAACACCCAGCGAGGCTCCGGGAACACGACAGAGAACCGAGAAACCCAGCAAGGAACACACCAGGCTAGATGGTAAATAGACCTTTATTAGTCTGGCCAGACGGCACTCCCGGAGCCAGGTGGCTCAGAGAGGCAACTGCTCAGGGGCTGAGGTACTTTTTATAAGGTTTTTCTAAACAAAGAGTCAGGGAATTCACAGAACAAGACTGCAAACACATTGCTTATCTTATGCAGGAAATGTTCTAGTGTCACCTTTTGTCAAACCATTTGCCCCTGGGCGGGCTGTTAACCGAGGTAGCAATTAGCATATGAAGAAGCACAGTCTGGCCTATTAGCATGGAGTCACTTTAGCCTATTCAAGTCTTACAGTCTATTTGCCAACTTGCCTGGTGTGTTCCTTCCTAGGTGACTCTCGCTGTCCGACAAGCTCCTGGAGCCTCGCTGAGCTTCTGAGCCCAGCATCGTGGAAGCCTCTTGGCTGTTCACACTCCAGGAGTAAAAGTGAGACTTAAGTCTTACAGAACATTTCAGGCATAAGGTAAGCAATGTGCTTGCAGTCTTGTTCTATGAATTCCCTGACTCTTTGTTTAGAAAAACCTTATAAAAAGTACCTCAGCCCCTGAGCAGTTGCCTCTCTGAGCCACCTGGCTCCGGGAGTGCCGTCTGGCCAGACTAATAAAGGTCGATTTACCATCTAGCCTGGTGTGTTCCTTGCTGGGTTTCTTGTTTCTCTGTCGAGCTCCCGGAGCCTCGCTGGGTGTTAGGGCCCAGCATCGTGGAGGCCTTTTTGGCTGTTCATGCTCCATGGAGTGGAAGTGAGACTTTAAATCTTACATTACATCCATCATTTCTACATCAAAAGGAGGCAAAAAATATAATAGTTTAACAAGTGAAAACTGCAAGTCAGCACACACCCATTTTGGGGGTGGTTGGTTGTTCTGATTTGTTTCTTTTTTTTTTTTTCTTCTCCCATTTCACAATAAGCCTGGGCAATCGCCATTCTTCTGAAATGGGTTCCACCATTACCTACAAATGGCCAAGCCACCAGACCAAATGGAAGATGAGAGAGAGAGAAAGAGAGAGCAAGAAGAAAAAGGAGGAGGAAGAAGAAGAGGGGGAGGAGGAGAAAAAGAAGTTTACTCCAGTTAGCAGACATTAGAAATCAGGAGATTTTAGCAGCTATCTGGGAAAAGCCAAGAGATTATCAAACCTACATGTGGATGGGCTGACAATGGGAGAGACACAGTGGCAGCTAGATGGGAGAGATTTCCTCCCTGAGAGGATGGGCTAACATCAGGGGAGAGAGACTTAGCAATTAACTGGGAAATGAATTAGACTTACAAAGGTATTGGAGGAACTAAGTAATCTGGAGTGACATATTCATGACTTAACTGCCCAAGGATGGTCTGGACAGTCTCCTCAGGTATGTAGGCAATTATTGGACTATTCGGCCCCAGAGGGTGACACGACATATTTTTTTAGGCCATGTGCCTCGCTTCCTGGGAAACTACTGGTATTTGTTAAAAGCAGTCTGTTTATTTTTCCTGTTGATTTAGGGCAGGTCTGACAATTCTGCCACCGAAAATACATAAATATGCACAATTCCAAAACAGTGCCATTCACTTCTCTGAGCACCTCCATTCCATTCTTGAGTGTGTCCTGTAAGCTTTCCCTAACCTGCTTCTCCTGGTAATCCCCTATCCTCTATGGGGGTGAGCAACCTAAAAATGTACTCCACAAAAGGCTTAGGTTGGAGTACATTCTCAATCTAAACATCACAAACTAATTATACACAAACCAGGGGAAGCCCCTTCATCACTAGCAATGGATAAAAAAAAGTATTCCAGTTTCTACTTGAGAACATCAACAGAAATTAAATTAGAAGATTCAATAATACTAAGATTATCAAACAATTGCACAAAAAATAAATCATGGAGCACTTACAATCTTGCCTGAAGGGAACATACTGTAAGACCTAAGTCTCATTTCCACTCCATGGAGCATGAACAGCCGAAAAGGACTCCACTCCATGATGTTGGGTCCTAAAACCCAGAACGAGAAACCCAGGAACACATCAGGCTAAATGGTAAACAGACCTTTATTAGTCTGGCCAGATAGCACTCTCTGAGCCAGGAAGCTCAGAGAGGCAACTGCTTAGGGGCTGAGGTCCTTTTACAGGGTTTTTCTAAACAAAAAGTTCAAACATAGGTCAGGGCATTCATAGAACAGAGGACAAAGACTTCAAACACACTGCTTATCTTATGCAGGAAAAGTTCTATGCTCACCTTTTGTCATATCATTTGCCCCTGGGCCAGCTGTTAGCCAAGTTAGCAATTAGCATATGAAGAAGCACAGTCTTTGGCCTATTAGAATGTAGTCACTTTAGTTTATTCAAGTCTTACAATACTACACAGTCCAGAGAGTATACAAATGGATAGGTAAGATCATACAATGACTTCACTTCAAATATTGAAAACATAATTATTGCAAAGTACTATGTTTACACATTTTGAAAAGAAAAAGGAAATAACCCATCCGCTAATGGACTGAGGCCTGGGAAAGCCGAACAAGGAAGGCTCCGAGATGGAGGAATAGGTTAGGGCTTCTACCATCTACAGGGCTTGAGAAAAAGGTCCCATGGTTTTACGGTGTCCCCTGAGTGCACCCCATTCCAAGCCAGGGGACAAGCCAGAAAATCTGTTATCTCTGCATCTGTGCACTTGTCAGAGTGGCTGTGAACAAGTGTGCGCGTGTTTGCAGACACCACCAGTGCCCTGGCCAGGCAGGGGGAAGTAGAGGAGCGAGGCCAATATCCAACAAGGACAGGGACAGGGAAAAGGCCATCGGCATGGGATTGGGTGAGGATGCCAGAGAAACGCTGGTACTGGGCAAAATGGAAGGAACGCCTGCAGATATAAACTAGAAGTGGCGCTCTCTACTGTCCGCTTAAAGCGGTACAGAAAATGTCCTGGAGTGGAGGCATTCGCCGAGAAGAAGAAAAAAAAAAAAAAAAAAAA
>NW_022900931.1:46764513-46764714 GCF_012274545.1 Fukomys damarensis
GGGTGCGTGGAGCGGGGAGCCGGACACCTCGGGGCACCTCACGCCCGGCTGGGGAGGCACAGGCGTGAGCGGGAAGGAACCTGGGGAGATCGGGTGAGCTGGACCAGCCGGCAGAGGAAGGGTGAGGAGGGATGGACGTAAAGGGGCCGGTGGGCGACAGCCCACGTCCCGCATCCCACTGCCCACTGCCCACTGCCCACT
>NW_022900931.1:46765205-46767414 GCF_012274545.1 Fukomys damarensis
TCCCCCCGAGCGGGTGGCTTGGGCGGGGTGGGCGCGGCGGGTGCGTGGAGCGGGGAGCCGGACACCTCGGGGCACCTCACGCCCGGCTGGGGAGGCACAGGCGTGAGCGGGAAGGAACCTGGGGAGATCGGGTGAGCTGGACCAGCCGGCAGAGGAAGGGTGAGGAGGGATGGACGTAAAGGGGCCGGTGGGCGACAGCCCACGTCCCGCATCCCACTGCCCACTGCCCACTGCCCACTCCTAGGTGGAGTGTACTGGGTGTAGCCGCAGGTGTGTTCTTTTTTTAGGTGAATATTACCTAAGCGTATTTGAGAGTGAATGATCCACTGTAATGTGTAAGCATTGTCTGGATTTTCATTACTTATTAAAATTATTATTTTTTTTTTTACTGAAAATACCTGGTATGTTCTCTGTTAAAATTGAATGACATCATGCAGGGCGTGGCGATGCTGCTTAGTGGTTTTGCCACCTGAGTCGCAAGCGCAAGGTCCAGAGTTTGATCGCCAGTACCCATAAAAACTTAAAATGAAATATCCTCTGCTTATAAATGCGTGATTATGTAGAACTCTACCTCAAAAGTGCTATCTTTGAATGTATATTGTTTATGGTATGGGTAATCCTTGTTTATTGAACCTCTTCAATCTCTGGAAATTTCCTATTTTGTCTTACTGTCTCATGTGATATTTAGTATTTTCCCTCATTCTTGGGTGAACTTCAGAACTCACTGCCATGCAACTTATTTGAACAGATTCTCAGTTGTGGGTCTAAAATTCAGGAAGAAGTGATGAACCTGGACTCCACAGAACTCTATAGAAATAAAGTCCCCAGGCTCACCTCCGGCGCGGATATCCCCAGTTCAACTTCGCAGCGAAATATTTTCCCAGTGCTCTCATCCTGTCTTCGTCCCCACTTCCTCAAGGTAGTAGTGGACTTGCTTGGTTTCACTGGTTACCGGCCTCAATTTTAGGAAAAAAGTGGCCATCTTTCTGTTGGTTCCAATCAATTAGGGAGAAAGAAAGCAAGGTTTCAAATGACATACTGTGGAGACTGCTTATTGTTCGGAGTTTTAGAGTTGATTACCCAAGTCAAGCCTGAAGTAGAAATTGCAAGAGGAAACAAAGTGGTAGCAACCTAGTGGAGCTTTATAAATATCATAGGCGATTGTTGCCCCTCCATTGGCTTTGTCTCTATGGTGCATTTGGTTAGCGCGTTTGGCTGTTAACTGAAAAGTTGGTGGTTCAAGCCCACTCAGGGACTCGTAAGAGTTTTGCAGTTGCCATCACAAAAGATTTCTCTGATTTCTATTTTTCGCTTTGCTTTCCCTTCTGTGACTGTAAAGTTCTACTTCTAATGCTGAAACTTAAACATAAGTTGTCTAATAAAAGACATTTCGCACTTCATCCACCTCATCCCCAATGTACAGGCACCGTGTTTTTTCCTCAACAAGCTAATCCAGCCTCTTCCATGCAGAATCTCAGCCAGTGGCCTTTGCAGGTGGAGTGTGGTACTGCAGAAACAGCCCTATGGTCCTTCTTTGGTCAATTAATTCTCACAGCAGATGCCAAGCAGCTGGAGAAACCCACAGACCTCTGGACCATTTCAAAAGGTATAGACCTGGTCACCCCCTTATAGTGATCAGGGTCTTGTTCCTTGTAACTCAGGTTAGCGTTTGGTCTCTCTTCCTCTACTGCAAAACGGAAAAGAGACTTTGAAAAATGGGACATAAGGGCCAAGGGATTTAACTCAGTGGTTCTGCCACTGTCTTGCAAGTGTAAGGTCCTGAGTTCAATCCCTGGTTCCAAAAAACAAAAACAAAAACAAAAAACCAAGAATGGGACAGAAGTCAAGACCTCACAGCCGTATCAGTGAGGTATTGGGAAATAATTTTCTTTTTTCTCCTTGAGGAAGAAAAAGGTTTTTTTCATTGGTTCCCTAGCTACCAGGAGGTACTAATTCTGGACAAGTGCCACTGCAACAATGAATCCTTAGACAACCTGAACCTTTCAACCCCAAAAGGTGGAAATGTACTGTTTACCACTGCTATATCTGACTGGTATTTCAAATGGAATTTGAAAGGGTAAATTTGTTAAACCCATTAAATCTGTGAGTGGTGATATTTTCCTTTCATTTTAAGAGACTAAATATGGGGTGGGAGGGCAGATGTTAAAACACTTGTACTTTTTTTTTTTTTTTTTTTTTTTTTTTTTTA
>NW_022900931.1:46767703-46799766 GCF_012274545.1 Fukomys damarensis
TTTTTTTTTTTTTTTTTTTGTCTTTTGAAACAGGGTATCTTTCGTAATTCAGAATGACCTTGAACTCACTGTGTAGCCCAGGCTGGCCTGAGGTGATCCTCCTGCCTCAGCCTCCTGAGTGCTAAGGTTACAGGCATGCACCACCATGCCTGCCACACTTGTAGAATTTTAGTATACTTTTTTTTGTACCGGGAATTAAACTCAGGACCTTGCACTTGCAAGGCAGGTGGCAGAACCACTGAGTTAACTCCCTGGCCCTTAGGATTTTAAAATGTCACAATTAAGCATGAGCTGGTTTCCCACTGAATGTATAATGGTTAATCTGGAAATCATGACCTTAAGGTATATATTTATGGAACACATGACTTTGTCTTAAGGAATCTGATTATACTTTTGAGAGATTAGCTCTGAAATTATTCACTAAAAAAGTTTGGATTATATGATTATAAGTGTTTACATTTTATGAAAGAACTAGGGTCTGTTGTTTTCTTTGTTTGTTTGGTACCAAGGGTCAAACTTAGGACCCTGCACTTGTGAGGCAGGTGTGGTTGGTGTCTGTTGTTTTAAAGTCTATTTGTACATCTCTACTATATATGAAGAGAGAAGGACCAGCATAGATTTCAGTGTATTCAATTGCCATTCATTTATCAGGGAAAGAAATTAAACATTTGGTTATCATAACCTTCATTATGTGTATGATGATATAAGGAATTAAAAATTGTTGCTGAGAATTGTGATACAAAACAAGGAGAGAGGCCTGGCATGGCACATGCCTGCAATCCTAGTACTTGGGAGGCTGAGGCAGGAGAATTGCCGTGAGTTCCAGGCCAGCCTGAACAAAAAAGTGAGACCATGTTATAAGTTTCCCCTGAGAATTCAGCTCTTGCTTTTATTTTATTATTTTTAAATTTTTTATTATTATTACTACTACTACTGTTATTATTATTGTTATTATTATTTTAGTACCAGGAATCAAACTCGGGTCCTTGTACTTGTGAGGCAAGTGGCAGAACCACTGAGCTAAATCCCAGGTCCTCTTGCTTTTAGAAAACAGTGTGAAGATGAGAGTGATCTTTTTGCACCTCCTATTTTTCAAGTGTGTTTACCTTAGTCAATATGCTGCAGTGTTCTATTTTTAACTCCTTCAGTAGCCAGTACACATTAATATACCCTAATTTATCTTACTATTCACTTATAGTTAGAAACTGCTCTTATACATAGAGCTGCTTCTAGAAATCTTTTAAGAGCTTTATTCTTTTCCCCAACTTTCTCCCCAAATATTATACCCTCTTTAGGTAATCTCACCACTCCTGTTCCTGCAGTTATACAGGCAACTATCAAATTTGTGTCTCCAGCATTTCCCTGAGTTCGCAACCCATCTATGTGTCCACCTGCCTGCTCCACACAATCTCTTATCCCATACTAGGAGGACAAAGGTCTCCAGAAGGCCCACATATTAGGCAGTCCCAGGGGTGCCATTTGAGGTTCTGAGGTTACTGGAAGTGTGCCCCAGAAAAGAATCATGGGACCTCCTCTCCAATTCACTTTCTTCTTGCTGATGTAAGATACAAGTCGCTCGTGATATAAGATTTGCTCTACCATGCACTTTGGCGATGGTGTGCTGCCCTTGCCAAGGTATTGTGGCTGATGAGCTTGAACTTGAACTGCCACAACTGTGAGCCCAAATAAACCTCTCTTTGCTTTATTAGTAGGTGACAAACACAACCCATGAAATCACCTCTCAAACAGAGTCAATCTTCTTGCTCTAAAAAGCATCTCTCCCAGGAAATGAGCCATCCTGTAGAAGGGCATGGAAAGTCCTTGAGGTCTTTTTCCCAGGAAATCCATTTGTTATCAAGTCCTTTTCATTTTAATTCTCTGCCTTCTCTTCCTTAGTCTACAGCTGGTTTCTCTGGGAAGTGGAGCCCTGTCTGCCCGTGGTGTCCTGGAATAGCCTGTGTAGCCTGAGGAAGGTGCTCTCAGGACCTGTCTACTTTTGTTCCTGCACCAGGAACTCCAGTGGAGCTGGCCTTTCCCCTCAGGCAAAGCCAACTTTTTTGTCTCTAAGATTTTGTTCTTAGCTCAGGAGTTAGGAGCTGAAGACCACAGAATGCAAAAACTTTCTCTTTTTTCGGTGGGGGGAGGGTACGAAGGATCAAATCAGGTCCTTGTGCTTGCCAGGCAGGTGCTATGCTGCTGAGCTAAATCCGCAGCCCTAGACAAAACTGTCTTTATAACTGACCGGTCTCAAAGGCTTTTAGGAGAAAGTGAAAAATCCAGGCTTATCCCTGGTCCCTACATATGAACACATTATTCATCTGTTCATATGTGCATCTGTCCATTCACTCGTGATGACTGTTATGTCGTGGGTGCTCTGCAGAAGTCAGGAATAAAATTATGAGCAAGAAGAAAGATATAGTTACTATGGTTATTCAGCTCTTGTACTCCTGGCAATAAAGACAATGTGAACTGATTACACTCCTTGGGGAACTTCCACCACAAATCAGTTCAACAGCCCCTAATTCTCTTTTCTTTTTCTTCCATATAAAAAGTGCTTGAGGGCTGGGGATGTACCTCAGCAGTGCCATGCCTGTCTGGCAAGTGCAAGGTCCTGAGTTCGATCCCAGGTACTGGGGGGTGGCGGGGAAGAGTGCACAGAAAGTGGCAAAGGTTACGAGCTGTGCTGTGCTGTGCAGGTACCCTATATTGGCTGAAAGAAAGGAGCTCTTGGGATCACTTCAATCTACTTGGCTTTCAGTACCAGGATCACACAGCTATGTCCTTGGCCACAGAGTTAAGTCCCCCGGGTGCTGGTGGTGGGACCTGACAGTATCCCAGGGTAACGCTTCGTGTTTGGCCACAAATGATTCAACAGGAACTGGCAGCTAGTGGACTTTACCTGAGCTATATAGTATAGCAGTTAACTAAAAGTCCATCCAGAGACCACTGCCCTTTGAGACACAAAACACTTCCTTTGGCCCTAGGACTTCGTGTTCGCCATCTCGTACTCATCTTCCCTTTTCTTTCAATTTTCTTTTCTTTTTTCTTTTTTTTCCTTTTTGGTACCAAGGATTGAACTTGGGTCCTTGCACTTGCAAGGCAGGCCACTGAACCACTGAGCTAAATCCCTGGCCCCAAAAGCATTGCAGTTGCCTGGTGGTCTTTTTCTACCATCAGGAGAAAGCTCCACCTGGCTCCACCTGTTGTATCTCTTTGTCTTTTTGTTTTGTTTTGTTTTTTGTACCAGGGATCGAACTCAGGTCCTTGAAGCCTGCAAGGCAGGTGGCAGAACCACTGAGCTAAATCCCCAGCTCAATTTTCATTAGTACATGTTTGCAGGACATACTGATCATATTCAATGTGGGGAGTTGGCACATGCACATAATACAACCTAATATTCATCCTCTGAGTTGTCTGATATAGATGAGGCTTCTTGGATAGTTTCATCTTGATAAGAGACTTCAAAAAATAGTTAACTGACCCCATGCCTGGTTTTGCCGTATGAGGGCAGCCATAGGTTAACTGTTACATACACTCACACTGCAAAAGGGGAAACAGGAGGTGCACAGTGACCAGTAGTCCACAGCAGACAGGTGTATATCCAGACAGGTATGTATCACTGATCTTTTCTTTTTGGTAACGGGGATCAAACTCAGGTCCTTGTGCTTGTGAGGCAGGTGGCAGAACCACTGAGCCAAATCCCTGGCCCACCGGTCTCTTGTTAAGGCCTAATGAATACTGCTCTCTGGGAATGATCCTCTGTGGCTGTCCATTCCACCTCTTTAATTATCCGTACTTTCTCCTAAGAGATAGCCAGTGTTGCAGCTGGCTTGATTTCCTGCCTGTAGAAGTTTAGAGGTCAAGCTGGGTGTGGGGACACATGCCAGTAATCCTGGCATTCTGAGAGGCTGAGGTAGGAGGCTGGTAAGTCTGAGCCTTGCCTGAGCAACTTAGCAATTTAGAGAGACCCAGCCTCAAAATAAAAAAGACCTGGGGATGGGCTTCGGATTTAGCTCAGTGACACCTCACCTGCCTGGTAAGTGCAAGGTCCTGGAAAAAAAAAAAAAGACCTAGGGGATGTAGCTCAGTGCAAAAGTCCTGTGTTCAGCCTGCAGTACTGCAAAGATCTCTTTTTTGTATTATGCTCATACTACTTATTTCCCTTTTAATCCATGATAATTTCTTTAAAAGCTTTGAGGGTGACCACTCTATCAATTTATATTCCACTTACTAGACAAATGCCACACAACTAACTCTTGGAGACACATCCTTAATACCTCGGGTTCCTGGCGATAGTGCTGTGTGTCAGTACCATTAAGACTATGAAATGCCTCATTCTCTAACAGAAAAGGTCCATGAGGCCCTTGAGGTTGACACAGAGCCTCCTTTCTGTTTGGAAGATCCCAAGGGGAACCACTTTCATCTCCTTGGGGAGCCCCAAAGGCACAGCCTAGACTTCACGTTTCTCCTGGAATCACATTTTCTAAACTGTTCTGGCTTCAATTTTTTTTTTTTTTCCAGAAAGACTGCTCCTTCTTTCTTTGAGAACCATTTGCTGGATGGAAACCATTCCAAGAACTTGTTTTCCCTCCAGATTCCACTTGAAAATGGGATGGTTTGTTCTTAGTTCATCTCTCTTCTCATGCTTTGTTATAGAAAGTTAGAAGAAGCCAATCATGGAAAATTACTTAGCTGGGTCACTGAACTCCTTAAGTACATTTCCTCTTTCCCACATTACTACAGGCAGTCGTGCAGATGTGCTTTCCAACAGCACAAAGCTAGGGGAACTCTCATCTGGCTTCTAACAATATAGTCTTCAATTTATTTAAACCATCACTATCAGTCTTCTTTGGGGAAGGGCGTTATAACAGGTTCTCACTATGTAGTCCAGGCTGGCCTCGAGCTGGTGGTGATCCTCCTGCCTCGGCCTCCTGAGTGCTGGGATGACAGGTTTGGACACCGCACCCAGCTCTATCAGTCTTCCTGACAGTCAGCCAGTCAGCTCTCAGGACAATGCCACAATAGCTGTACCTGTTGTTATGGTGACATCCCACCTCCAGGCATCAACTTCTATCCTGTTTATCTATTTCTGCATAGAAAAACCACCCTAATTTAGCAGCATACAGCAAGCTCAGTGGTACTATGCCCATGTACTCTGAGAGGGCACAATTCAGGTGCAATTTCTATCAACCATTCAAGAAACAGAACTTCCATCTTACACAGAATCTCGGTGAGACTAGAAGAAAATGAGCAGTTCCCATCTTCTCTTAGGCAGTTCTTAGAATATAGCTAATAATAAGATTTCAACACAACACGGCATGAAAGGACAAAGTGCAGGTATAGTAATTACCTCTGGGAGGAATAAGGGGATCCATTTAGTGAGAAGGATAAGGGTTTCAAAGGCATTGATTAGATTATATCCCATGTCATGAAAGATGAACATCTTAGTTCTTTTAAAAATTCTTATGAGTGTGGTGGCACACACCTGTAGTCTCAGCATTCGGGAGGCTGAGGCAGGAAGATCGCCAGGAGTTCAAGGCCAGTCTGAACTGCATAGTGGTGTGCCCTCCTCAAGAAAGTCTGAGGACCACAAATCAGAAAGCCTAGCCATAATTGCCTCCAGGAGAAATTCCTCCTGCTGCCAGCTTCCCAGCACCAGCTTCTCTATCAGGATATGCATATCTAGAAGTGAATTAAAAATAGTTGAGTCAGTGTGTGCAGTATTTCCACTGTCTGGTAAGGGACAATATATGTGCATTTAGGAGCTATGAAATATGGGGTGATTTTTGGTTTTGTTTTGATACAGGATCTGCTGTGTAGTTCAGGCTGTCCTTGAACTCACCATGTAGCCCAGGCTGACCTTGAACTTGAGGCGATCCTCCTGCCTCAGTCACCCCAGTGTTGGGATCACAGGTGTGCTCCACCATGCCTTGGACTGTATAATTTTAGTGGTTCTGCATATGAGCTAAATACTTTTTATATCTGTAAACTGTATCTGTGGTTTATACTTACATATTTTCAGTTGGTCTGTTAATTTATTATTTTATTTTTTATTGGTACATGTTTGCAGTACATACATAATGTTTACACTCATTTTAGGGAGTATGTACATCTATTTAACATATCTTAATCTTCTCACCCCCCTTCCTTACATCTCCCTCCATCTCTAGATCCTCTTCCTATTTGCAAAGGATCTATCTCTATTTACTATCGTCTTCTATTTTGTTTTTTAAAATTATTTATACTTATACTTTTGGTATCTCATATACGAAAATTTATATTTAATTTTGTGCATCTCATTTATTTCACTTAACATTACGGTGTCAAGGTGCATGCTACTTATTTTAAAGAGCTATATTTTAAACTCTTTTTTGTTTGTAACAAACAAGATGGCCTTCCACTTGCTACTACAATCAACTCTAAAGCAGAGGCATTTCATCCATTAATTAATAAACACATATTACAAAAATTTTAAAGGTAAAGAGTAAAATGCAAGCCTCCCTAACAACTTTTCTCCAAGCACCCAGTTATCCCCAGAGGCAATTACTATTAATAACATATTCTTTTTTTTTTTTTTTTTTTGAGACAGGGTCTCACTATGTAGTCAAGACTGTCCTAGAACTCACTATGTAGCCCAGGCTGGTCTCAAACTCACAGTGATCCTCCTGCCTCAGCCTCCTGAGAGCTGGGATTACAGGCACGCGCCACCACACCCAGCTCAAAAATGCAGCTTCTTTTTTTTTTTTGGTACCGGGGATCGAACTCGGTTCCTTGCACTGTTTTTTTTAAGAGTAAGAAAAATTTATTGAGCGAAAGATAGCTTCTAAGAGAGACAGAGGGGGACTGGAAAGTGGCTGCCCCACTAGCATATTCTTCATCCTTTCTGATAGATGTGGGCATATTATGATTCTTCCTTTGAGCTACTGTGTTTTCTCTTGTGCTGAAAGACATAATACCTGCCAGATGTGCTGTGCACCCCTGCAGTCCCAACACTTGGGAGGCTGAGGCAGGAGAATCGCCACAAATTCAAGGCCAGCCTGGACTATATAGTGAGTTCAAGGCCAGCCTGAGCTACATTGTGAGACTGTCTCAAAAAAAACGCAAAAGGTCCGTTGTTAAAGACAAAAACCAAAAAAACAACCAAAAACCCCCCAAATCTAATTTCTTTCTCTTGTGTCAGAATGTTCTTTGCCAAGATAGGCTAAAACAGTGACAGTTGGCTTCAGTGTAATAATCCTTGTTATGAATGTGCATCTCTATTTTTTTCTAATTTAGCCATAAATATCGATCTCACGAAAATGTTGGTGCCCTGAATGGCTGCGTGTTACCCATGGCATGGCACATGCTAGGCAAGGACTGTACTTCTGAGCTGCGAGCTGCACCCCCAGCCTGGCACTGACTTTGACAATAATCACCTATTCACTGCGGAGAGAAAGGCATCAAGAAATGGGTTGCCCTGCACTGCTGTGGTTTCCCTAAATTGGTACTATCTCTTCCCTTACTCCTGCCATCTTTATGGTTTGTGTCTTTTTTGGTGCCAGGGATTGAAGTCAGGACCTTGCACTTGCCAGGTAGGCACTTATGCCGCTGAGCTACATCCCTGGCACTGTGGTTTATGTCTTTTTAAAAATGCAAACTGTGTTCAGGATGTGCTCAGTGGAAGCATGTGTAAAGTCCTGGGTCTGATCTCCAGCACCACCCACCCCAAAAACATCATACCCAAGTGCATGCCTGCGATTCCACCTCTTGGGAGGCTGAAGCAGGAAGATTGTGAGTTTGAGGTCAGGCTGTACTCCATAGCGAGACCCTGTCAAAAAAATAATACAGAATCAGATATAGTTATCAAATAGTTCTATTTCATCACATCTCCTAATCATGGACATGCACAACAACTGTTTTGTTTTTGATAAGCTATATAACACCAAGGTTAAGAGATTAAAGTTGAGAAGCCATAAAAGCTTGTTTCAAAACTGGAGTTATCTTCTCTTTCTCATCAGATTACAAATTTAATATCTAATTTTCTTCCTGAAATTAAAACTCCTCCACTGGACCAGTTTTAGAACGTCTTGCCTTCCTATCACCACCACCATGGGTAGCCCGAAGGAAAAATTCCTTTCCCAGTTGTCCCCTTTGTTACGCAGATATCAGTGTCAGGAGAAGGAAGAGGAAGTGGAAGACACAGAAATGGAAGAGCAGAGTCAAGGGCAGACTTAAGGTTTGCAAGGAGGTGGGGGATGAGAGACAGGAGAAGCTCCCAAGTTCTGCGGCCCAGCGTGGGGAGAGAACCGAGCTTCACGCTGAGGTGGATTCCCACGGCCTCTTCCCAGGAAGACGTGACACTGCTGTCGCCGTGACTCAGCTCCCCACAAGGCAGTGCCTTTGGAAGGAACCCTGGCGAGGACCTTGAGGAGGGGATGAAGACGGACTGTCCTGAGCCAGATAGGGCAGAAGGGGCCAGCTGCGGGCCACCGCCCACCCCTCGGGACGGCCCCACCGCCCACCCCTCAGGAGGTCACAGGCCCGGAAGCTCTGCCTTCTCGGAGACTGACAGGAGGGAAAGGCAGAGCACAGCCTCCTGGGCTCTTGGTATAGAGGGGCGGGGACTTGCCTACACTGGGGCTTTTGGGGGTACGGTGAAGGGTGCTTGCGTCTTGGATTATCCTAGCTGTCATATACCACATATAAATCAAAAGAAATGAAATGAAATGAAAGTTAGTAGAGAACTCCCTTAGGGAAGCCATTAAATTGGTTCCTTCCCTATCGTTTACGCCAGTTCCCAAAGTACATTTCATTCTTTCTTTTTCTCAGTTACATTGTGGTCTTACCCTCTCTAGAGAACGTTTGTGGTTGCCACCTCGGAATACCTATGTCTTTTCCATTTCGGGGATATCTGGAATTTGTCAGCCATGGTGTTCGAGTATGGTTAATCTAATGACAAAGATTACACAGGGACAGGTCCGTTCATTAATGACTTCTGCAATAAATACACACTTTTTCCTACTCGATGTGGACAAGGGATCCTATAATCCAAGTTGCCAATCGTGGGTATTTTAAAAACATGAGTAGGCAAGAGGTGGAGGGAGGCAGCGGTGGGGGAGTAAAAAGACTCAAGATGTGCTTTGTGCATGTACCGACTCCCCACGACGTACGGAATCACTGTACTGCAAACATGCACTCATAAAATTTTTTAAAATTAAAAACAAAGACCATGAGTAGATAACCTGCCAGAGAATGGAGTCGACACGGAGAAACAAGGACCAAGAGAAGTTTTTGGTCCTGTGTAAAACTTGCCTGAGATCTCATCGACCTAGCAGAGCCTAGTGAGACCGGAGTTTCCTTCATCATTCAGGTCAACGGAAGTGCATTTTCAAAGTGGCTTAGCTTGGTAAGCTCACTAGTGTCTGCATTCAGTCCGTAGACACGGCGGAGGTACTTTCTGCACATCCTGAACCCAACAGTCAGCCACTAATCGCGCTGTTTCCCCGGGAGGTGCCACGGAGCGATCCAACACTCGCTGGCTCTCTCCGGGTGCTGCCTGACGCCAGGATGGGCGGTGCTTGGCGAGGCCTAGACACACTCGGGATCCATCATATTTCAAGAGTAGTTCGCACAGTCGCTGTCACCAGCCGGTTTCCGTAGTGTAGTGGTTATCACGTTCGCCTCACACGCGAAAGGTCCCCGGTTCGAAACCGGGCGGAAACAGGAGTTGCGTTTTTCTTCTGGTTCCGTGAAAATCCGGCAAAGGAATTGGCCAGCAAGCTCTCAGGCGCCCCCTGGGTCCAAGTTCGGTTGCAGACACACAGACGCGGCGAGCACAGACGATGGCGCCCCCCTGCGGCGCCTGGCGTGACTTGGTGCCCTGAGCTGTGCAGGCTTTTCAGGCCCGCAGGAACGTGGTGCCTTGCTTCTTCACCTTCTAGTCTCTTCCTTCTCTTCTCTTTGCCTGTTTTCCTTTTTTTTCCTTTCTGCCCTCCCTGCCTCTTTCTTTCTTGAAGCAAGAAAAGTATGACCTATTATTAGGAAAATTGCCAATCAATAGAAGGAGATTAATACAGATACTAAAGTTAGCATATTAATATACTTCACATATTCAAGAAAGTAGAAAGAGATATGAACACAGTAAGAGATATGGAAGAAATAAAAACATACAAATGAAATATATTGGCTAGGGTTCTCTACAGAAACAGAATACATTTTTAAAAATATATAAACCGGGCATGATGCCTCATGCCTGTAATCCCAACACTCAGGAGGCTGAGGCAGGAGAATTACCACCCATCTGAGGCCAGTCTGGGCTACACAGTGAATTCAAGGCCAGCCTGAACTGCTTCATTTTCCAGTGCTTTGTTTACCTCAAACCAACCTCAGTCTGAAAGTACTAAGTGGAAAATTCTAGAACTAAACAGCTTGTAAGTTTTAACCACTTTTATTACAGTTGACTTATAATTATTCTATGTGATTACTGTTTTGTTTTGAAACAAGGTGTCACTATGTAGTTCAACCTAGCCTTGAATTCACTATGTTTTTTTTTTTTTTTTTTTTTTTTTACCAGGAATCCAACTCAGGACCTTTGCTCTTGTAGGTGTTACTGTGCTGAGGCAGGTGCTATGCCACTGAGATAAATCCCTGGCCCATTACCTATCCCAGTCTGGCCTTGAACTTGTGGCAATCCTTCTGCCTCAGCCTCTTCAGTGCTGGAATTACAGGAATGCACCACCAGCCTGGCCAACTGTTGTTAATGTCTTACTGCACCTAATTTATAAACTTTAAAATTATATTATTTATAAATTATTAAACTTTATCATAAGTATATGTTATGTATATATAGGGAAAACAGTACACAGTTGGCTCTGTGTATCTGGGTTCTTTCTGTTGTTTGTTTGTTTGAGACAGGGTCTCTTTGTGTAGTGTATCTGGGTTTTGAGCATACAAAATCTGCTCAACTATGGACTGAAAATACTTGGGGAAAAAGTAACACCTGTACCGAACATGTACAGATTTTTTCCCTTGTTATTTCCTGAACAATACACTGTATCAATTATTTACATAGCCTTTACATGGTTCTCAGTGGTATAAGTAGCCCAGGGTTGATGGTATAGTATAGGAACTGGGTAGGTTGTATTCAGACGCTATGCCATTCTACCATAAGGGACCCCAGCACCCGGATTCTGGCGTCCACAGGGACCCTGGGAGCGGTCATCCTCCTCCATGTAGAGGGCTCAGTGCTTTCCTGATTCAGCATCCACTGGGGACTTTGGAATGCCTTCCTTTGGATAAAGGGAGTCTATCATACACTTTGGTGTCTGAACTTATTTTTATTATGTTCACTTATTACCTATTAAAAAATGTACAGTGTTTGCAAGATAAAGAAAAATATCTTGAAGGCTACATAGAAATGTGGGAGGTGAATGTGGCCTGTGTGAAAATATCCGAGCAACCCAACCTGGAGTGGACAAACGACTCCAAGATATATGAGGAGAGAAGTCTCGTTAGATAAAGACGAGATCAAGAGTGCGTTTTTAAATTCTTCGTTTCACAGACAAAGAAAACAGAGGCCGCGTTTTCCCTCCAGCTCCTGAGAGCTTCTGGGCCCCAACCCAGCACCGCTCCCCACTGCCCTCCCGCGGGCCGGGCGGGGCGCTACTCACACCGGGGGTCCGGGGACCTGCGCTGAGTGGCCCCGCACCTGGGCCATCGTCGCCGGCCCTAGCCACACACCCGAGGAGGGGAAGCCTGAGGCCGGAGACCCGGAGGAAGAGCGACCCAAGGGGCCCGGGATTTAGCTCAGCGGCGCCGCCTGCCTCGGAAGCGCAAGGTCCTGAGTTTGATCCCTGGTACTAAAACCAAGCAAACCAATTATAGGTGTGTTATTTATGCTTTCTGTGAACATATCAGCCAAGGAACTTCTGACTTCAACAGTTAAGCAGTTCTCTTTAATTAAGTAGCTTCGCAGGTCTTTAATTTGCTAATAAGCACTTTCTGATCATAATGATTAACGTTTTACACTTGCTTTGTTTCAGACTAATTCACAGTGTCATTTAGTCCTTTTAATAATCTGTCGGAATAACCATTATCCTGAAAATGCTACAGATGAAAAAATAAAGTTATAAAGGGACAGCCTAAGACCCCATTCCACTCCAAGCCCTGGGCACGTACACGGAGTGTCCCCTTACAAGGGAATACCTTGTAACAATGCTCTTGAAAAATACAACTTGTCACAGGGCAGAGGAACCATGTAAGACCCAGCCTTTACCTACAGGAACTGAATAACTTCTAAACCCTGTATCTTGGTTTGAGTTATTGAAGGAGTCAGACTGCCACCACCCTAGGCTGACCAGGGACCACCTCAAGCCTTTTCCATCCAGCTTTGCTTCTGCTCATGCTAAGGATGTATAATCAAGGGTTAATAAGGCCCAGAGACCTTGGCTGTGCCCCATAACTCCCTTCATGTTCGACAGGCTGCTCCTGGCAGGCAGCCGCCGCTCCCTGTACTTCCTCAAGCCTTGTCCCTGGCAGGCAGCCACAACTCTTTTCTCTGAACTCTTCCCCTCGAATGTCCCATTTCGAACTTTTCCTTCCACTGCCCCCTTTATGCCCACGACCCTAGACAAGACTCATAGCCTGTGCGAGGGTTGCTGGTCTGGTGTAAGAGCCAGGGCCCTCCCTATTAGGTTTGTCCTAACAAATCTGTCCTGACGGATGAACTCGTGCCTTCGTTTTTCCTTTTTACTTATCTATTTATTTTTGAGACAGGGTTTTGCTATGTAGCTTGGCCTGGCCTGACAATGCTGCCTCAGCCTTCCCAGCGCTGGGATTGCAGGAATACACATCACTCCCAGCTCATTCACCTTGAATTGAGTAAGCGCATGACTAAGACCGAAGTGATATAAGGTCAGAAGAAGGTGTTACGTCTTCCACGTTGTTCTCTTGGGATGCACTCAGAGTCCAGTCTTACTGGATGTGGGGGAGCAGGGACCTCATGGAGGAGCCACATGTTGAGATCCCAGCCCTTGGCCGGCGTGACCTCCAGACATGTGACTTGGTGGTTCCAGATGACACCAGTCCCCAACTGTCAGTCACCTCCTGCTTCCAGGTCTTCCCAGGTGAAGTCCCTGGGACATGGGAGGCTGAGGCAGGAGGATCTCTGTGAGTTTGAGACCAGCCTGGGCTACATAGTGAGTTCCAGGCCAGTCTCAACTCCATAGTGAGACCCTGTCTCAAAAAAACCAAAAAACCAAAACAAAACAAAATTTTAGTGGCTTAAAATAATAATTTATTTTTCATGGGTTCTCTTTGTTGGGTGGGGCTCGGTCAGGGCTGTTCTGATAGGAGTATGACTGAGGCTGGAACTTCAAGATAGCTTTGGTCCCCTTCCAGGATCCTTTATCTGTGGCAAAGTAACACACTTCTTGTATGGTAGCTGACTTGGACAGGGGTGCTCCAAACAGCGAAGGCAAAAGCTACAAATGTGTCAAAACTTGGCCCTTAAAGTTACATAGTAGCACTTCCTCCTTATATGTTGGCTAGAACAGGTCAGAGGACTAAACCAGATTCAAATGGACAGAGAACTTCTCCCTCCCCTCCCCTCTCCTCCCTTCTACTAGGGATTGAAACCCAGGTCCTTTGCACTGAACTACACTCCCAGCCATTTTCTTTTTTTCTTTTTCTTTTTCTTTTGTTTTGAGACAGGGTCTCACTGTTGTTGAGACTGACCTGGAACTCACTGTAGCCCAGGCTGGTCTCAAGCTCACAGCAATACTCCTGCCTCAGCCTCCCGAGTGCTGGGATTACAGAGGTGCACCACCACGCCCAGCTCCTTTTCGTTTTTAAATTTTGAGACAGGTTCTCATTAAATTGCTAAATTTTTCAGACTGTTCTCATATGTGCAGTCCTCCTGCCTCAGGCTCCCAGAGTGCTGAGATTATGCTACCTCTTGAGTAACTGTCCAGGTCACACTGCAATTGGATGGGATGGGAAATATTGCTTTGGGCATCTTTAGAAACAATCACCACTGCTTTTAAATAAGCAGAAATTATGCTATCTTTCCCTGGGTAGTTTAAAATTTCTTCACTTCTCCTCATATTGTAAGCTAGAGACCTGAGAACAAGGTTAGATCAGTTGTGAAATATGCCACTTTTGCCCCCTACATGTCTTAATATAATTAGTAATTTGTTAGTCATTTCATCTCAAAATACTGTTCTGGACTACAGAGTCTTACTCTTAAACAAAACTGGAGAAAAAGTTGGGTCAGGATAGGGAATAGGAAGATTAACTTTGATTTTGCTACTAAAGCTTTGGTACTCTATCATATATCAAGTGATCACTGAGACCTTTAAACATAACTGCTTTGCTCTCCATTTCCTTTGTTCCTACTCTGGTCCAATCTCTATTCGTCCCTTGATAGAGAAAACTTTTGTGGATGACCAAGACCTACAAAATATTAAGAAAATGTAGAATGACTTCTGCTGTGTCTGACAGCAGTCCGCTTTATTTAGTTCAAAATTAACAGACACCTGGCCCCATGCTGAGATAACAGGGCACATCAAGACCTCTGAGCTCCAAGGTTTTGTAAACTGCATAATTGTATAGGTCAAGATAAAAAGAACCATTGTTAACCTAGCCCTGGGCTAGAATAGCTAGGTAAATCCTAAAAGAATTGCTACATCTGGGTTAAAAGTTAACTGTCTTGTGATTGTGGTCGTATATCAATAATTGTAAACTGAGGAAATACATTGTAGCCACCTGAATGCGATAATGGCTATGAAACCCTAAAAAAGAAGGAGCTGTAAAACAGTATGGGGTCGATCACTGGCACTGCTCTTTGTGCAATTGACCTTTGGTTGACAAAATAAACCTTTTATTATTTTACTTCGATTCTGCATCTTTCTGTGTGTGTCACTTACCTATTCCTTCTGTAACACCCTCCACTGTGGTCTTCATCTAATGCCTGGCTGTATTTTGATATTTAAATGCCTGGCCATAAAAATATACACCTTCAGTACAAAAATATGATTACTTCACTTCTTATTAGTGATTTTGCTATAATGTTTTTAGATGCTGAAATTTAAAAAGGGGCTGGAGATGTGTCTTGATGGTAGAGTGCTTGCCTAGCTTGTGTGAGGTCCTAGGTTTGATCTCTACCAGAAGGAAGGAAGGAAAAGGAAAGGAAAGGGAGAGACAGAGAGAAAGGAAGGAAGAAAAGAAAGAGAAGGAACTTGGGGACCAACCCATTCATTTTAAGAATGATGAAATAGCCTCGCAGAAGCTAAACTGCCCAAAGGCATAGCGGTCAGTAAAGTGGCACAGATGGAACACAACTTCCTAACCTGGTGATCTTCTCATTCATCACATTACCTTTCGAGTAAAGAAGGGATGCACAGTATTATAATACTATATTCTTATAACCCATATTTATACTGTTCAATACCTTTACCTCTTTAAAATCTGGTTTCATCCTTACAGCAATCTTGTGAAGTAGGCAGGAGAGATGTTATTATCTTCCATTTGTAAAATGGAATACTGAAACCCTCTGTGATTTTTCTAGGACCATAGAGTAAAGTTCTTCGGACCACTCTGGACTTTACATGTCTTTTCTGTAGTACTGGGAATTGAATCTGATGCCTTTGCATGGGACTGCATCTCCAGCTTTTTTGTTGTTGTTGTTGTTGTTGTTGTTTGAGACAGGGTCTCACTATGTAGTTCAGACTGCCCTGGAACTGTGTAGCCCAGGTTGGTCTTGAACTCACAGCGATCCTCCTGCCTCAGCCTCCCGAGTGCTGGGATTACAGGCGTGATCAGCCCTTTTTTTTAAAAAAAAAATTGTTTTGTTTTGTTTTGGAAACAGGATCTTCTTGCTAAATCACCCAAGTTCCCCAGGCCTGGCTCAGTCCTGCTGCCTTAGGCCCCCAGAGTTCTGGGATTACAGGTATATACAACCATGCCTGGCTTTAAATGTCTTTGTAGAAAACTTTTTGTTACCAATATTTGTAACAAACAACATTTTTGTAAACAAGAAATGGAAAATGAAACTTTCTTAAGCAAGAATAATAAAATGGGAACCCTAAAGGAAAAAACATTTAACTAGTTAAAAAATATATAAAATACATTAAGTTAAAATTGGAAAAATTCTCAAAGAAATAATTTCAAAACATATAACTAATAAAGAGTATCTCTAACATACCAAGAGTGTCTAAAAATTGAAAGAGAGAGAGAGAGAGAGAGAGCTGGGCATGGTGGCACACCCCTATAATTCAAAACCAGAAGGCTAAGGCAGGAGGATTGCTGTGAGTTCCAGGCCAGACTGGCTACACAATGAAACCCTGTCTCAAAAAAAAAAAAAGCCAAAGATATAAACTTAGAATATAAATTATAATTTTTTGTTTTTGGATTTTTTTTTTTTTTTGTACGGGGATTGAACTTGGGTCCTTTGTGCTTGCAAGGCAGGTCACCAAACCGCTGAGCTAAATCCCCAGCCCTATAAATTATAATTTTTAAAGGTAATCTGGCAACACCTACCCAGTTCAAATACACTGCCGTGGTATGGGCAGGTGCCCCCCAAAGGCTTGGTGCTGCTGGGGATGTGGGGAAGCCTTTGATAGGGAGGGCCGTTCAGAAGGCCTTCCAGTCACTTCAGTTGTGCCCTTGACGGGGACAGTGGCCCACCTTCCCTTTTTTGCCTTGCAGGACATGCACAGGTTTAGTATGCCACACCCTGCCACAGACCTAAAGAAGGAGGTGGGTCAACTGATGGGGACTGACATGTGAACAGGAAGTAAGCTTTCTTTTCCAAATTGATTACTTTGAGTGTTTGCTATAGAGTAATAAACACTCACTTCTGCCCAGCAACTACACTTTTAAGAATTTAGCCTACTGAAGTACAATGATCACTGAAAGATGTTTATTATAAAATCGCAGTGATAAAAAGATGAAAATGTGAATGTCTACAAATTATAGTATATCTCTATTCTGGCATATTTAAAAGAATGAGGTAAAGGCCTGGGATTTGGCTCAAAGGTTCTGTTGCCTGCCTTGCAAGCACAAGGACCTGAGTTCAATCCCTGGTACAAAAAAAAAGAAAAAAGAAAAAGAAAAAGGAATGAGGTAAATCTCTATATATTCCTCAATTGAGTAATTCTCAAGAAAATAGATTTTTGTTGGCTATTGAACATATTCGCTGTTTGGAGGTTCTCCTTCCACCTTATAAAAGACAGCTTTTCTCCTACCCTCAAACCCCAGACCCTTGCTTTTCTAGCTTCTATTGTAGCTGGACACACTGTAGATTGGATGCATGAGTTCCACATCTTGAGCTGGAAACAGGTGAGCAGCAACAGCAACATCAAAGACACCCTATCCCTTCTGGTGAGGTTACAGTAGCAGGGCAGCTTCACCCAATTTCCAGAGATTGCAGGTAGGTAGTTATTCAGGTACTGTTGGGCCTGAAGGACAAAGGAGGCTCCAAAATAGCATGGATTGGCAGTTAAGTAAAGAAAGGCATCATAGTATAACATATGTATAATCATTTGTTAGGTCTCAGACCTAAAACCATCCTGCAGAGCACAGTGACATCTTCAGGGAACACATTGTGCCTGGTCCTTCTTATACCTGGCCCACTGGCCACCTAACTGCTGAATAAAGCACCCAGCACTCCTGGGTGCTACAGCCCAGTGATAATCAGTAAAGGTCTTTAAGATCCTCTTGCTGTAGGACCTGATTTAAATTAAAAACTTTGAGCCAGGGATTTAGCTCAGTGGTGCTGTGCCTGCCTCGCAAGTGCAAGGTCTTGAGTTTGATCCCCAGGACCAAAGAAAAGAATTTAGCTTTTCCAAATTCCCTTTCATCAATTCCTTACATGATTAAAGAACCTGAGGAAACAATGGCTATCTAAAAGGGACAGGAAGACATTTTGCAACTCTAAAGTAACTTCTAAGTCAAATATTGACTTAGCATATTAAAGTTTTCTGAGCCCCAGGAACAACTTCTGTATGTATAAAAATGTATCCAGGCTTGCACCAGTGCAGACAGGGCGTAACTCTCTCTGTATGTACTTTACAATAAAGTCTACCTAGATTTCTGCATAGTTTCCCATGTGTCTTGACTGAATTCTTTCATTGATGGCACAAAGAACAAGTGAGGGGCAGTCTCTTTGCTATGTCAAGACCTGACTTCCCAGTGAGAGTAGTGACAGTGGCTCTTGCAGCAGCAGCCAATGACCAGAATGCAGGACCAGCCACATAATCTATGGGGCCCACTGTAAAAAACAAAACAAAACAAAAAGGTAGGGCTCTTTGTTCCTTCAGGGAATAAGAGCACTGCCCACCCAAAAGACGGGCCCCTGTGATGTGTACCCGTGAAGCCAGCCATGGTGGCACCAGTCCATCATGCCTGTAAGACTCCTGGTTGTACCAAGAGGCAATGGCAGTACACGGGACCCGTTCTGGATGTTAAGAATAATTTAAAATTCAAGTTTAGGGGTCAGGGATTTAGCTCAGTGGCACTGTGCCTGCCTTGCAACTGCAAGGTCCTGAGTTCAATCCCTGGTACTGCACCAAAAAATAAATAAACAAATAAATAAATAATAATCCAAGTGTAGTTCTGCCTTGCAAAACTGTATTAGCTACTTTTTGTCCTTTGAAAGTTACTTTTCTGCTTAATTAGCTAGTAAGTTTATATTGCTTGCAACTAAGGACTCTGGCAATGATACCTTAAAAGGGCAAATTGAAATGTCAATGATATAAAACAAGAAAACCACATGGAAAAACTATAACAAGCCAGGCTCAGGGACCCACTCCTGTACAGTAATTTCCTGACTTACTAATGAGTTCTCTTCTGAAGAACTGTTCATAAATTGGATTCTTTGGTAAGCCAATAAAATCAGTCTTATAAAATACACCTGTCTGGGCCAGGGATTTAGCTCAGTGGTTCCACTACCTGCCTCGCAAGTGCAAGGACCTGAGTTTGATCCCTGGTACCGGGAAAAAAAAAAACAAATTTATACCTGTCTGATGCATGTCTGTAATCCCAGCACTTGGGAGGCTGAGGCAGGAGGATCACTGTGAGTTCAAGACCAGCCTGGACTACATAGTGAGTTCCTGGTCAGTCTCAACTACATAGTGAGACCCTGTCTCAAAAAAACAAAAATCACCTGTGAAAGTTCACAATTTATAAGGTTCTACAGTAAGTTGAAAACTTACTATAGTTCCAGCTACTCAGGAGTCAGTCTCATACATAGTGAGACCCTGTCTCAAAAAAACAAAAATCACCTGTGAAAGTTCACAATTTATAAGGTTCTACAGTAAGTTGAAAACTTACTATAGTTCCAGCTACTCAGGAAGCTGAGGTAGGAAGACTGCAGGTTCTAGGCCAGCCTGGATATATAAGATTTCATCTCAAAAAACAAAACACCATCACCACCACCAACAACAAAATACATAACAAGTATTTTGTTGTTGCTGTTGTTGTTTTTGTTTTTGTACTGGGGATGGAACTCAGGACCTTGCTAAATCCCGGCCCTTCATAACAAGTGTTTCTAAATTTAGTAATAGAGAGTTCCCTGAAAGTTTCCTTTTCTACTTCCACAGTAACAAAAATTTTTAGTTTGGCATATGTCTACTCAGGATACAAACTTATTTTTTAGCCAGGTGAGGCGACATTCACCTGTAATCCGAGCACTCTGGAAGGGTGAGGCAGGATAACCACAATAGAGTGCACTGACTGAGCAATTTAGTGACTTGGCAAAACGCTGTCTCAAAATTAAAAATTAAAATTAAAAAGGCCTTGGGCCAGGGATTTAGCTCAGTGGCACTGAGCCTGCCTCACAAGTGGGAAGTCCTCAGTTCTAACCCTGGTATCAAAAAAGAAAAAAAGGGTGGGAGGAGGCTGGGGATTTGGCTCAATGGTTCTGCTGCCTGCTTGTAAGTGCAAGGGCTCAAGTTTGATCCCTGGTACCAAAAAAAGTCCTGGGATGTAACTCAATGCAAAGACTTAGAATTCTAGTTCGACCTCCAGTATAACTGGTTGCATTCTTGGACAAATCATTAAGTTTCTTAGTATCTCAATTTTTACAACTTTCTAAGTGAGGAAAAATAATTCAATCATTCCCTAAAAGTAATTTTGAAAGGCAGATAAAAACAACATTACATATTACATGCAGAGTTTGACAAAATTTAGGCCGAGTTCCTTAAGATGGTCTATGAAAAATAAATCCAATGACTAAATGAGTTGAAGGAACTATGCATGTTAATTATATCCTTCCCACAGTCTTAAAGAACCTCAATGCACACTAGGAAATGAAATATCTGAGAATTCTCACAGGAAAGAAACCTGTTTCTCTCTGCTTACTCAGTCAGATTAAATGAGGACTAAAGATTGCAGATTTCAGGATCTGGGCTTTCAAGAACAGGTCGCTTTGGTGGTTTGCCAGAACACCTGGGTTGAAACTGGTTCTGCAACTTATTAGCTGTGTGCTCTTGGGGAAATTAATTTTTGTATGCTTCAGTTTTCTCATGTGTAAAAATGTACTAATAAGCCTGACATGAAGCTATCATAAAAAGAAGTTAAAACACTTTGACTATATGTTAATCGCTCAGTGGGGATGTGAGAGCAATAACTGATTTAGACTTTTTAGGAAATTCCCAACCCTGTGCCTGGTTTCTGACGAAAGAAAAAAGAGTTAGTGGAATCTGGGTTGGTCAAGGCAGAGGATTAAGTGATCCTCTCGAAGGAGAGAGACAGAAGCTTGGAGAGCAGCGTTCCCCCTGGCAACTGTTACAACGAGAAGCCACTTCATTCCGATATCAGCCCCGGAGCCTTGCTGCACCGCTTCTTCACAGTCCTCAGGAAGAGACACCCCCCCATTATTAGTAGTAATTATTATTATTACTATTTTTGGTACCGGGGACTGAGCTCAGGACTTTGAGCCTGCCACTAAGCTAAATCCTCAGCCCTACCACCCATTATTTTTATTGTGGTAGAACACACATAAAATGCACTATCTTGACCCTTTCTGACTGCACAGTTTAGGGACATGAAGTACATTCAAATTGTTTTACAATCATCACCATCTATCTCCAGACCTCTTTTCATCATATAAAACTAAAAGTCGCCGCAGCCTGGCGTGGTGGCGCAAGCCTGTAATCCCAGCACTCAGGAGGCTGAGGCAGGAGGATCTCTGTGAGTTCAAGACCAGCCTGGGCTACACAGTGAGTTCCAGGCCAGACTCACTACATAGTGAGACCCTGTCTCAAAAAAACAAAAAAACAAAAAAAAAAGAAAACCTAAAACTGTGTCCATTAAGCAATAACCCCTAGCCCTTGGCAACCACCATTTGACTTTCTGTCCCTATGAACTGGATTACTGTGAAATGCTTCATGTGAATAGAATCACGCAGTGTTTGTCTTTTCTGGCTGGCTTGTTTTATTTTGTATAATGTCCTCAGATTTCATTCATACTGCACCATATGTCAGAATTTTCTTCCTTTTGTGTGCGAGTGTATGCACACATGCGGGCTAAGTACACACTCACTACTGAACTGTACTTCCTGTCTGTCCTTCTTTTTTTGGAGTCCAGGGTCTCACTATGTAGTCCAGACTGGCCTCAAACTAAGTGATCCTCCTGCCTCAGCCTCCCAACTGCTGGGATTACTGGAGTGCACCACCACGCTGGGCTTCCTTCCTTTTTGAGGTTGAATAATATGCCTCTGTGTAACAATGTATAAAGTTCTTGCTGCTTTTTGCTACTTTTAGGAGTGATGGCCTGGGGGCTATCCTTAGCTACCAACACATTTGGGGAAAGAGCTATCTTTCTTCTTCTCCTATGTCCTTTGGTGGCGGACTCCTGGAGCATTTACATTATGCACCCACCAGGGTTAGCGTACCATATTAGCCTGATTTTTTTCCCCTACATAATTTCCATGTGTCTTGAAATTCATCTTTTAAAGAGAGGTGAAGGCAGAACAAATAAAGGTGTGGGAATTTGCAGAAATAATTATTCAAACGAGTACATCTTCTCAAACTAGATACATGTTAAATTAAATTAAAGTGGGGACTAGGCCCAAAGAATCCCTAAGCAGACAAAACCACTGAGACCTTGCTCAATTTGCAAATATTCAAAACTTAACTCGAGCTTTTTCCTGTAAATGTCTGTAGTAAATAAAAACAGAACTTGACTTCAAACTATCAGCAGCAGCCAAAAACTTACATAGCTAGGGACTTTCCCATGAAATTGACCAAGGAGGCCAGGGATGTAGCTCAGTGGCTCCAGTGCCTACCTCACAAGTACAAAGTCCCGAGTTTGATCCCCAGTACCACAAAAGAAAGAATGGATGGAAGGAAGGAATCGACCAAGGGATTATACAACTAACACCAATCAAAAGTTTTCTTTTCTTTACTTTTGTGTTCAATAAAAGCTTCCCTCTCACACTCCCGAATTGGAGCTCCAGGCCCCTTCTGGTTTGGAGTTGTCCAACTCATGAGTTTTGTTTACTTTGGTGTTTTATTTTTTGAGACAAGGTCTTGTGTTATAGTTTAGACAGAACTTGAACTCAGTATGTAGCCTAGGCTGGCCTTGAACTCATAGCAATCCTCCTGCCTCAGCCTCCTAAGTACTAGATTACAGATGTGCACTGCCACATTCAGCCATAATTATGAATTCTGTTTACTTAAATAAACTTTTCAAACTTTTTTGTGCTTCAGTTTCCTTTTTTAATTTTCCTATTACTAGGGATTGAACCAGGGCCATTGCACTGAGCTACATTCCCAGCCCTCTTTATTTAGAGACAAAGTCTTACTAAATTGCCTGGGCTAGACTCAAATGTAGCAGTCCTACCTCAGTCCCCGAGTTCTGGGATTACAGGTATGCACCACCATGCCCAGTTTCGATTTATTTTTTAACACAGTAAAAGAGCAGAACCACAGAGCTGAATTAAGGAATTAAATTTTATAGGATCAGAAAGTGAACTTAGGAAACTCGACTTTTTAGTGTTTTTTTCTTACACTTTTAGCAGAAACTGTAAAAGGGGTGTGAGGTTCATGCTGGGTTGGCAATCAGCAAACAGTAGAACCACAGGCCAACAGGGAATAGGGAAGAATGTACATTTCGAAACTGGATTAGATGTCACTTTGCTGAGTAATGCACACTGCCTGAGTCACACGACACCCAGGGAAACCCAAGCATCCTCCATCACCCTGCGAGGCCAGCTATTGGGGGTGAGGCCGCATCTCTGCCCTTCCATACTGGGAGCTGAAGATGCCATGAGTCTCTGAGAAGTCAGAGCTTCCGGGCCTGTGACCTCAGCCTCAGGGAGACAGTGGGGCCGTCCTGAGGGGTGGGCGGTGGCCCGCAGCTGGCCCCTTCTGCCCTATCTGGCTCAGGACAGTCCGTCTTCATCCCCTCCTCAAGGTCCTCGCCAGGGTTCCTTCCAAAGGCACTGCCTTGTGGGGAACTGAGTCACGGTGACAGCAGTGTCACGTCTTCCTGGGAAGAGGCCGTGGGAATCCACCTCAGCGTGAAGCTCGGTTCTCTCCCCACGCTGGGCTGCAGAACTTGGGAGCTTCTCCTGTCTCTCATCCCCCACCTCCTTGCAAACCTTAAGTCTGCCCTTGACTCTGCTCTTCCATTTCTGTGTCTTCCACTTCCTCTTCCTTCTGCTGACACTGATATCTGCATAACAAATCTGGCAATGGAATTTTTGTTTTGCTTTTTTGTTGGTGGTGGTTTGTTTTTTGAGATAGGGTCTTGTTATATATTTCAGGCTGGCTTTGATCTAGCTGCATCCTCCTGCCTCAGCCCCTTGGGTGCTGGGACTACACACATGGTACCATACCTGCTGCCAATTCATACAGGAAACAAGTTCAAAGGAAATTGTGTGTGTGTGCAGGGTGTGGGTATTAGTCTAAGATTAATCTCCACTTAGAGAAACTTTCAAAAAAGAAGAGCAAAAGATGAATATGAAATTTGTTGTGCTGAAAGAGAGAACAGGTATTAACTTGTTTATATAGCTTTTGTATCTTACTGTAGGGTTTATACTGTATTTTAAGGTCTTTGGAAAACCTTTTTGTTGGAAATAAAGAATTCTTTTTACATTTTAGGAAATGCTGTTTTAAAAACTTAATTTTGGGGGGGCAAATCACTTTATTGGGGGGCTTTGGGGTGGGGAGAAGGCACTAAAAAATACACAAGATGATGAGATCCAACATCCTCGGCAGGGCTGGTCTCTCCCATGCTGCTGTCCCCAAAAGCTTAATTTTGTTTTATAATCATGTAAAATACTTAGATGGTTCCAAAATCAACTCTGAAAAACGAGTTACACTCAGAGAAGTTTATTTTCTAGCCCTGTCCCTTCCACCTCATTTCTTCTCTCTCCAAAGGTAATTAATTTTAATTATAGAGTATATTTTCATATAAGAAGATATTTATATGTCCCTTTTTAGGCAAATAGCATACCATTCATAAGTTCTATATTTTACTTTCTTCCTTAAAGTATTCTTGGGCTGCAGATGTACTTGGCGGTACAGTGTTTCCTCAACAGGGCCTGGGTTTGATTCCCAGCATAGAAACAAAAACATTTCTTGTCAACCACTCCCCAGCAGCATTTAAAAGTATTCTTCATTGTTGACAAATTGCCCAGGCTGGGCTTGGACTCAAGATCCTCCTGCCTCAGCCTCCGAGAGTGCTAGAATCACAGGCCTGTGCTAATAGGCCAGACTTCCTCACTGCGCTTCTAGCAGCGAAGTCCTCCATGGTGGGGAGATCTGTAGTCTCTTTCTGACAAACGGGTTGTTTCCAGTCTGTAACTGTTACAAGTAACACGTCATCGAGTAGCATGGTGTGTACTTCTTTTCCTATTTTGCCAGAGTGTCTTGAAGAGATTCCCAGAAATGGGATTGCTCAATCAAAGGCATGTCTACTTGTCTGAGCCAAATATCATCAAATTCCCCTCCATCACGGAGACTGTGCTATTTTAGACTACCTGCTTTCTAACAGACTGGTCAACAGTACGTTTAAAAAAGAGTTGATTCATGCTCATCTCATGGGTAAGATACAGTATCTCCTCCATGTTGTTTTAATTTCGATTTTTTAAAATTATGAGCAATATTGAATAACTTTTAATGTGGTTAATAGCAATTTGTGTTTATTTCTCTGTGAAGTGTCTATCTATATATTTATATCCCTAGCCCAGTTTTCTCTAGAGTTGTTAGTCTTTTTCTTCTCTCTCTCTCTCTGAGAATGTCTCACTTTGTAGTTCATGCTGGCCTCAAATTCATGGCAATCTCCCTGCCTCAGCTCCTGGGATTATAGGTGTGTGCCACCCACCTGGCCTTTTCTCTGTTTTTATAAGTTTTTCAAATAGGAGATATTAAGAAAAGATTATAATATAAATTATTTTTCCAGTTGTCTTATTTCACTTTTTGCTCTTGTCCTTATGCCACAAGTTTATCAGTTTCAAACTCACACAAGTGACACCCATCTGGTTCCAGAAAAGGGGGCGTTTCAAATGTATACTGAAGAAAAGAACACCTCTTTAACAAATGGTGCTGGGGAAAATTGGATATCCCTATGTAGGAGATTGAAAGTAGATCCCTGCCTCTCACCCCATATAAAAATCAATTCAAAATGAATCATAAAACCTGAAACATTGAAGCTGCCAGATGAAAGCCAGGTGTGGTGGTGCACACCTGGAATCCCAGCACTGGGGAGCTGAGGCAGGACCGCAGTGAGTTCGAGGCCAGCCTGAATTATACAGTGAGTCCCTGTCTCAAAAACAAAAACACCTAGATGAAAACGGGAAACATTTGAAGCCAAGGGCACAGCAAAGGCTGCCTGGACAGGACTGCAACAGCACAGGAAATAACAGCAACAAATGGGACTAAGTAAAATTAAAAAGTTTCTGAACAGCAAGGAAAACAACCAACAGAGGGAAGAGACAACCTAGAGAATGGGAGAAAAGCTTTGCCATCCACTCTTCCAACAGAGGGTCTATATCCAGAATATACAAAGAACCAAAAAAAAAAAACTTACTTAAAAAAATCCCTCAGTCAATAAATAGGCAAATGAATTGAGCAGACACTTCTCTAAAGAAAAATGGCTAATAAGTATATGAAAAAAATTTCAACATCTTTAGTCACAAGGAAAATGCAAATGAAAACTACAGTGAGCTACCCTCTCACCCCACTCAGAGAGGCTGTACAAAAACCACTGCTGGTGGGAATGCAAATTAGTACAGCTACTAGGGAAATCAGTGTGGAGCTTCCTCAAAAAACTAAAATAGAGCTATTGTTCAATCCATCTCTAGCATTCTTTGGTATATACCCAAAGGAGTTAAAGTCAGCATACTATGGGACATGCATCCCCAGGCTTATGGTGGCAAAGTTCACAAAATAGCCATGCTATAGAACCAGACTAGGAGCGTATAACAGAGAAATGAGTAAACAAAATTTAGAACATACACAAAGGAGTGTTAGCTGTAAGGAAGAACAAAATGTTGTCATTTGTAGGAAAATGGAAGGAACTGAAGATCATGTTAAGTAAAGTAATCCAGATTCAGAAACACAAGTAGTAGATGTTCTTCCTAATACAGTATATGAAATCTAAGAAAGATGACATAAAAATAGGAGGGAATGTGCATGGAAACCTACTATTTTGTAAAATTAATAAGCACTAATAACAAAGGAAAAATATAAAACAAAGATAAATGTTTTACCTAATTTGAACATTAAGATGTACAAGTTGTGATCAAAATATATGATGAATGTTAAATTTTTTAAAATTATCACAGTAAAAGACATATCAGCATTAATCCCCTTCAAAATACTTTTCCTCACTTGGAACATACTAATGCTATCATTCTTGCCACTTTCTGAAGAAGTTCTGAAAGCCCTCTTTTGTAAGTGTCTTCAGTTGCACCCTCATGGCTGAATCTATTTAAAATGTTTACCTTTAATGACCATTTGACTTTGAGGGAAGAGCCAGAATTTGCATGGTGCCAGATCTGGTGAATAAGGTAGACGAGGACACTCCGCTATGTTTTTATTTGATGGAAATTACCATTACCATTTTTAATTGACTCAGGACATTGAAGCATCCAGGAAAAAACGTTCATGACAGAGGACTTCTAGACTTTTCCGAAAGTGACAAGAATGTCGGAATAAGTGTGTTCAACGAGAAGGGGTAGCATTTTGAAGTAGATTAATGGTACTGTGTCTTTACTGAAATGGTTTCAGGGGCGGGTTGAGACAGGGTCTTGCTGTGTAGTAGAGACTGGCCTTTGAACTTGCGGCAATCTTCCTGGCTCAGCCTCCTGAGTGCTGGCATTACAGGTGTGCACCACTATCCCTGGCTGAATAAATTTTTAAAATGTAAACATTCACCATATATTTTGACCACACCTCATATGTATGTATGAGAACATCACATGGTACGCCATTAATATGTACAATTTCTATGCATCAGTTTAAAAATGACAATTTTTTTAAAGTAGGAAGATTATAATGAGATAAAAGGGAATAGGGGGATGGGACTATTATGGAGGGTAATAGGGTAGGGATATCACCAAAATATACACATTGAAATCCAGTATTTGTAAAATGAATACACACTAATTTTGAAAAAGCACTGAAAAAATAGAATTCTTTTGCGTTACCTAAGGGCTGCAGGGAGATGTAACAGCAATCTCCGTTAGAGGGAGCCTTAGTCTCAGGAAAGAAAATGAGCTTAGCTGTTTAAAGAGAACTTTTATATTTTTAGCCACGCATCTCTCCCAGGCTGACCGTGTACAGCACTGTGGTTTCAGATCCGATGAGGAAATTACAAAAGCCAGGTGTATGAATAGTTCAGAATTGAGCCAGCAGCTTGGTTGGATGAGATTGCATCCAAGAAAAAGACAAAAGCCAGGTCCCCAACCCAGCACGGATCACTGCCCCACACACTGGGAGGTACCAGGCAGGGCACCTCATAGGAGCCCTGGGAAGAAACCTGGAGAGCTGATGGCTTTCTTGTGGGCAGTTACCCAGGAGGTCAAACTGTGCAAGAGACGTCTGAGTCTTTATTAATAGGTACTCGTCATTTTTCTGGTTTAAAAATGTGCCGTGAGAAGCAAAGCACATTAAAAGTTTGAGTTGTGGGCCAGGGATTCAGCTCAGTGCAGCTGCCACCTGCCTCCCAAGTACAAGGTTCTGAGTTTGATCCTTGGTAACCCCCCGCAAAAAAGTTTGAGTTGGTAACCTTTGGCTCTTACATATTAGAAAGCACTATGGAAGTTTATCTAACAATACAAAAATTTGAATTCACAAAAGTTTGTTAGACAAGCTAGCATAGTTAGTGTTTTTAATATCTGGGAAGTTGTGCGGGATGAAAGCAGAAAAGTTGGGGCATGAATCAATCTAACAAGGCTTCGAGGTCTGCCAGAGAACTACATGGCTGGGCAGGAAAACCTCTGTGGAAGGCAACTTGGAAACATCTTTCAATACGCACACACCCTCGACTTCATAATTTTTTTTTTGGAGACATAATCTCGCTGTGAACTCCAGGCTGGCCTCGAACTCATAGTGATCCTCCTGCCTCAGCCTCCCAAGTGCTAGAATTACAGGTGTCTGACACCACGCCTGGCTCTTATCATGATTATTATTTTAAAGACTTCTAAGTCAGAACAAGAAAGAGCAGGAAAACTTTGTTCTTTCTATTCTCTCCTATTAGTCAGACTCTCTGGATTGTCACAGCTCAGTGGTGCTCAACTTGGGAGCCAATCATCTTGGCTGGCTTGCAGAGCAATGAGAATGACCGCAGTGTGAGCCGGGGATTTAGCTCACTGGTGCCACCGCCTACCTTGCAAGCACAAGGACCCAAGTTTGATCCCTGGTACAAAAAAAAAAAAATGACTGCAGTGAAAAGGAGATGATTGAAAAAAAGAAAGGCCACCTACCAGATCTTTCTTTGTATCTTTTCAGGCCCAAAGCGTACTACTTTTGGAATGTGAAGTCCTCCCATAACTTTATAACACCCCCGCCTCAGGCAAACTGAATAGGTTTTTCTTACCAGACCATCACAAGTCAATAACAATGCTAAAATTATTGAGCACTCACAATATATCAGGCACCATAGTAGGTGTTTTGTATATATTTAAAGCTCAAAAAGATTATCTTCATTTCACATATAAAGGGCCCAGAAAGATTAACTTGTTCACGTTCTCCCATTTAAGGTAGAGCCAGCATTTCCTAGGCAATATGACTCCAGGACTTCTGCTGTGGTTGCTTCGCTTAGGTCCAGTGGATACACGGCCTATAAATGGACGGTAGAGTGCACTTCCATGGTGGTAATCACAACCTACACTAAAGATTTCCTAGTGGTCCAACTTGAGGCATCAGAAGCAAGTGATGAAAACATGTCAAGGCTCATTTTTGAGATGGGACCTTAATGAGCCCTTCGAACTTTGGAAGAATTAAATCTGATGCTAGTCACCTGAAATCAACCACTTCATTTGAAGAAAGGCTAAAATTCAATACCTTTTATGTCGTGTTCTAGACCTAAAATGCCCTCTAGAGTTGCAGGATGCAAAGGGTATTTGGATCATGGGGGCCCTAAACGTGCTGTTCCTGTAGCAGTGGGGTCTGACAGGAGGTGGTGCAACCCAGAAGGCTATGCTCTTGTCCCTGGCTCCTCCCTTTTCTCTCTGCTCCAGGCCACCATATGGTGAACAGCTTTCCCTGCCATGTAGTTCTGCCAGCCATCAATAGAACACACTGAAACTGTAAGCCAAAATAAGTTTCTTTCTTTAAGTTGCAGGTGTCAGGTATTTTGTTGCAGCCACAGGAAAGTGACTAATACATTTTATTAGAAGGTTAACAATTCCTGGTACCCCCCCCAACAAAAAAAAATAGCCTCTTAGGTTAAAACCAGGTGTGGTGGTGTATACCTGTTACTCCAGCTATCTCTTAGTATCATTTTTTTTTTTGCCCAATTTTTTTTTTGTGTTATTGGGGACTGAACCCAAAGCCTTTATGTTGAGCTACATCTCCAGGTCTCCCTCCACCTGCCTTCCTTCCTCTTTTTTACCCTTCCATCTTCCCTCTCTCCCCTTCTCCTTTCCTTCCTTTTCTCTCCCCCCACCTTCTAATCTTGAGATAAGGTGACACTAAGTTGCCTAAGCTGGGCTTAAATTTGTGATCCTCCTGCCTCAGCCTCCCAGAGAGCTGGGATTATAGGTAGGGACCACCTGCCCAGCTACAACCTTATTTCTTAGTATTTTCCTTTTGACACCTTATAATTGACAAAGCAGTTCCACTTTGTTAATTGTCCTTACTGCCTCAGGAAATAGGCATTATAATGCTTTGGATGAATCAGAGAGAGATTGCCCGGTCCTGCTGATATTAGGCTTGGGTCCTGGCACATCCACGTCACTGTAAACGTGCTGCTTTCCTCTCGGTTTATCTCGCCATCCCCACCCCACCTCACCTTACCAGCAGCCAACACTGTGTCCCAAGGCTCTGCGATTCTAGAAGATGATGGAGAGAGGAATCATTTAAGGACCAAGGACAGGATATAGTTTTCCTCCCGGGAACAAACTTGAATCACTTTTTAGATACTGTTCCTTTGTTATTCTGAGAAAATAAAATATTGGGACCTATAAACAATATTTTACCAGTTGTATTAGCTTTCTGCCCTCTGACATACAATCCCAAACACCCAAACTTAAATGGAGAGGTTTAATTTAGCTTGTGATTTGGGGGGATTCAGCCCATAGGCAGCTAGAAGGCAGAAACATCATGATGGAGGTCACCTCCTAACAGCTCCGAGACAGTGCAAGGGAACTGGAAAGGAAGAGGTGAGGGATAAGACAGAGGAAAGGACAAGGGACCAGACATAGATGACACCCCAGGCCATGCCTTGTGCTACAGTCCACCAGCATGGATCCCAAAGCCAATCAAGTTATACCCTCCCCTAACTGCCAGTGTTCTATTGCTATGCTATGACACTATCTAGACACTTTATCTCAATTACCCTGTAAAAGCAGGCTCTTTATTTCCACAGCAAATGAGTCAGATGCTACTAACTCAAGTGAAACCAGTTCCTTAAGGCCATAGAGCTCCTACGTCCCCATGCTGAATGAACAAGAGCTCCTGTTTCTGGCTCTCCAGTCTGTGGTACATTAGGACACATTGCCCAGTGAAAACGACCCTCGGGATTCTACAGTTTAAGTGGTTAAAGATGAGAGTCAAGGACAACTTGGGAGTTTGAAACGAAAGTAAGTTATGCTAGAAAAAAAGGAGAAAGGCACTACTCAGCTAATTTTCTCATGTTTATGCAATCCCTCACATCTCTAAAATAAAAAGACGCTCGAGTCTTAGAGAAAAAGGATGGAAGCTGTAATGAGCCAAGGAAGAAATAGGGAGCCACCTTCTGCTGATTGGGAGGTAGACCCAGAAGGACCGCCTTCTGCTGTTGCCAGGCAACAAGTGTAAACAGCACAGGATCATGGCCACGAACTACAGTGCAAACCAGGTAAGTTCTTCTCTTCTCTAACACACTCCTTTAACATTTGAACTTGCCTTCTAGACTCTATGTATATTTGGACTGATATCAGATTGTGATCATTGGAGAGACACTGAGAATGTTGGAGATAGTAAAAGGTTGGGAGGCCCCAGAGACAAGCAAGAGGCGTCTCTGGGTTGTATTTGTGGGTTACAAACCAGAGGTCAGCAATTCTTTTCTGTTCAGGCTGGACAGTAAGTATTTTAAGGTTTGCAGGTCAACTAGAAAGTTCAAAGATACTTTGTAGATACTTATATGAGAGAAGATATTTTTCCATAAAACTTTGTCAAAATTCAAAATATAATTAATGAGCACAACTTTTTTCATTACACTGTGAGAATGGAATTCTTTAGGGTGAGAAGCTACTTTGATTGATTAGAATTCAGTTAGTGCATCCTTTTATTAAAAAAAAAAATTGGGATATAGCTCAGAGGTGCAGTGCCTGCCTGGCAAGCACAGGGACCTGAGTTTGATTCCTACTACCCCCCCAAAAAGAGAGAGAGAGAGAGAGAGAGAGAGAGAGAGAGAGAGAGAGAGAGACATAT
>NW_022900931.1:46799847-46815153 GCF_012274545.1 Fukomys damarensis
AGAGAGAGAGAGAGAGAGAGAGAGAGAGAGAGAGTCATATGTAATCTAGTATGGCCTTGAACTTGCTATATAGTCCTGACTGGCTTCCTTCATGCATATCCTTCTGGCTCAACCTCCCAAGTGCTGAGATTGAGGCAAGCACCACCATGCCCAACTCAATATATTTAACACAGTCAATGCAAAACATTTCAACTTTTACTCAAATTTTTTACATGATGATTTCATATTTTACATCACTTTGGTTCTAAGTCCTCAAACTCCAGTGTGCTATACCAAGCCCCTCAGTTTGGACGAGGCAAATTTCGAGTGCTCAACAGCTACACGTGGCACTGGCTGCTCGTGGGACAGCACGGACCTGGGCCAGACCACACCTCAGTAGAGTCAGTCAGTGTCCATAAGGTCTGAGTCTTTGGTCTTCAAGTGTAAGGAACTGTGCCACATCACTCCCTGGGCTGGGCTTTGGCCTCACAGGGCTGCTCATCTTTCTCTCCGCAGTATGAAAAAGCTTTCTCACCCAAGTATCTGCAGAACTGGTCTCCTGCCAAGCCGGTAAAAGAGGTATTCTAGATTCAGCACCCCTACAAGGCCAGTGTACGGTTCTTTACATCGTGTTCTTTGTAATTCCCTGACACCTAACTCCTTTTAGCTTTAAGTGTTCATTTTCTCCTCCCCCCTGCCCTTCATTCAAGGCCCTCGGATACTTCTTCCCGTTTTGTTGCTGTTGTCTTCTTTTCACTCACAAGCACTTACTTCTCCCCCTTCCTCTACCCCAGAGGATCTCTTCCCACGAGGGTTACACTCAGATTATCGCCAATGAGCGTGGTCATCTGTTGCCTTCTGTGCCCCGTTCCAAGGTGAGACATCTGTTCCTACTCCCATCAGAAAAGGTAAAGAACTAGTGGTTCCGCCGCCTCCCTCACAAGCCCAAGGTCCTCAGTCCGATTCCCGGTACAGGGCAGAGTTGTGCTTAGCACACAGTCCTTACACCGATGAATGATCTGCATTTAGAATGTCTTCAGGTGATGATGCCTGTGCAGTGCTCCTCTGCCACACAAGTAGCCTTAAAATGTAGAATTAAATTTGCTGAGGGAAGGAGATAAAAAATATCAGGGTAACCTAAATGAGGGAGAGGAGTGGGGGAGATTTACTTTCACCTTGTTTCACTACCATGTATTCCCAAAGGTTTAAGAATGGCAGTATGGTGAATAAAGTCCTGCCAATGGCACAGTGACCACAGTGAGAAGCCTCTGAGGAATCCCTTTTCCTTTCAGGCAAGTCCTTGGGGTTCCTTCATGGGCACCTGGCAAATGCCTCTGAAAATACCCCCTGCTCGGGTGTCCCTGACTGCCCGGACAACTGCTGGTGCCGCCTCGATTACCAAATGGATACAGAAAAACCCTGATTTACTCAAGGCCTCTAATGGGCTGTGCCCTGAAATCTTCGGCAAGGTATCTACTCTCATCTAACCTCAAAACCTCTTGTCTCCATCTCCTTTCAACCTCAAAAGATGTCTGTTATGCCACCTCTCTCCTAGCAGGGAGAACCTCCGACCAAATCCGTTTTATCTAATCCCTAATCACCTTCCCAGGCCTGACGGGATAAACTAAGGACATTTTACTTTCCCTCCCCCATCACAGAAAATAAGCTAATAGCAAGGGAAGGTTAGGAGAATCAAATTTAACTATTTTCCCATGGTACGAGAAGATGGAGTTAGAATTATGTGGTGGACTGGGAGTCATCTGGATCTGGCTAAAACATCTCTTCCACTCTACCCGACAGCCCCATGATCCAGACAGTCAGAAGAATCTCAGGAAGAAATCTACCACAAAGATGATACAACAAGCACCGTGTCCAACCATAATTCCAAGTTCCCCATCTGCTAATCCTGACTCCCTAGATGAATCCAGAAGTTCACACCCCTCTGCAGGTCATACTCCAGGCCCCCAAACCCCATGCAACTCTTCTGCAAGTCCACTGGGAAGCCCTGTGTGCCTAGAAGCAGGTCCTACTCCAGCTGGTTCTGCAAACCTGGACCTTCAGAGTGGATCAAGGGCCCACCCTGAGAAAGTCTGTCCCGTCTGAACTGAAGTAAACATGATCCCTGGGTCAGAATGTGGAACAGAAATTACTGGGATGAGTAAAGGCAAATTTGGATAATAAACATTGTTGACTCTTACTAGATTTTCACCTGCTACGGCTGCCTCTCACAAATCAGTTACGAGGGTTGGGGAAAATAGAGTAGGGAAAATAACACTACAGTGGTTGAGGTGTAACACATTTTAACAAGGATTGAGTCAGTTATATTTCAGAAATGACCAAGAGAAAACCGGTCTGGTCACAGCAAAAAGGCATTAAAGAATTAGTCCTTTTTCTTAAACCATTCATTTTTCATCCTGAGTATGCACAGCTAACAACTTCAAAATTAAAACTGTTTAGGAAAAGTGTGTAGAAGGGATGCAGGAGCTGGGAGTGTAGCTCTATGGTACAGCACTTGTCTAGAATGTGTGAGGTCCTGGGTTTGAACTCCAGTACAACCCCACCCCACCAGATCAAAGCCAGAAGACTCTATCCTTGTCTATTTAAGACTTTACATCTAAGCAAAAGTACATATGCTTTGAAAACCGAAGATATGGAATGAATAGAAGACACAGAAGTAACATGAGATGTTAAGTAGAAATTTAGGGCAGAGAAACACTATACTCTATCTACCCCCTTCCTCCTTCAGTTGCTTGAATGGTAAAAAGCTACCCCAAAAAAGTCAAAATGTCCCCAATTTTCCACCTCCCAAAATATGTTTATCCCATCCTGCATCTTCCTGGCACTGGCTGTTACATTTAATGTCCCTGCCAAATGTTTTCCCAGTTCTAATACCAAAGAGTTCCCTGTGAACACTTGTCCCTCACTCAGAGGACAAAGTAGAGGAGAGTAGGTTAAGCGGGAGGGAGACTACCAGAGACCCATCTATCAATAAGGGCTAGCCAGGCATGGTGGCGCACGCCTGCAATCCCAGCACTCAGAAGGCTGAGACAGGAGGATCACTCTGAGTCTGAGACCAGCGTGGACTACACAGTGAGTTCCTGGTCAGTGTCACTACATAGTGAGACCCTGTCTTAATCAATCAATCAATAAAAAATAATAATAAAAAAAAAGGGCCAGACTCTGTGGGATAGAATGGGGAGGCAGCCGATCCCACTATATTACCTTAAGCAAGGTCTTCTTGCCCAAGTGACAACAGCTAATGCCACAGTCATTCTTCTCCAAGCCACAGTTAACTAGCTGGCCAACTCAGAAGGACAAGAAGATAGATCTCTTCTCGAGTTTGCAAAGATTATCAGGACAGTGCCCCTGCCAAGGGACTGAGGGACCCAAAAGCCCGACCTATATGGATTATAAAAGCAGCATTTTCCCATTATAATTTTTGCTTGTTTGTTCTGAGACAGGGCCAAGGCCTCACTATCTACTTCAGACTGCCCTGGTACTCACTGTGTAGACCAGGCTGGTCTCAAACTCATAGCGATCCTCCTGCCTCAGCCTCCCAAGTGCTGGGAATACAGGTGTGCACCACGACACCTGGCTTTGCTTGTTTTGAGATAGGGTCTCGCTATGTAGCCCAGGCTGGCCTCGAACTTGCAGACATCTTCCTGCCTCAGCCTCCAAAGTGCTGGGATTACAAGCGTGCACCACCATGCCTGCCTGGCCCATTATAACTTTTTGATATGATTTCCATAATCCTTCTCTCCTCATATCTATTAACCTTAGATAAGCATCCCTTTGCTATTACCTCCACTGACCCTATGTCACCCTCTAGATAATTTGCTGAACTACACCAGGAGGCATATAATTGATTCTCAGTGGGACTATGGAGTCTGCAATAACCTAAAAACTCTCTAGATGCTTAACTTTTTCTTCGTCTTGCCTTTTCTGAGGCTTCTCCATAGTTAAATCTCTGGCTACCTGTATCTGATTCTCTGAACATTTTTCCAGTGGGTCAGTTGTAGAACAAACTGTTTCCCTCTTGGGAAAGGACCTGGTGGGGGGGGGGTGTGCCTGAACTATCCTCTTGATTTCTGGAGACTTAAAGGAGAGTCAAAGATAAAATAAGTATTTTAATTGTTTCAGAAAAGATGGAACATGAATTTGGATTAGAAAACACGACATTAGAAGGGTTTTCTTTTGATAAATGCAAAAACAAAACAAAAACCAACCAAAGAGACAAAAACACCTTAAAATAGCTAATGATAACTTTCTGGATCTTCCTCTTCCATCAGAAGCCAGATATCTTCTTCCTAGGCACCTGCTCTAAGAACCAATTCCTCTTTTTTATCTCCCTCTGGCTGGGCCTGGACAATTCCCTTCCATCCCCACCTCCCCTCTTCCAGTCATACTGTGTGGGTGCTAAAGACCCTGCACTCTGACCAATGAACAGAACCGTCCTTTAAGCCAGCAACCCACAGGCAGTGGCACCCAGAGCCTCACTCCCAGTCCCTGTGGCAGAAGCCACAGAGCTGGCATTGTTTCCACTGTCCCAGGAAGAAGGAGCCAAAAGCTGACCCTCAGCACAAATCAAAGCCCAATGTAGAGAGAAAATAAGGGCTTCAAGGCCCAGAGTAGGCTGTCAGCTGTGGGCAAGAAAAGGGCGTTTTTATAGCCATTCCATCGTGAGAAACAAGGGAAAAACTGGACCCTTTTTATTACTGTGGTTTTATAAGCCAGTCTGAGCTCCAGGGGCATCTGCAAACATAAAAGGATAGAAACAGATCAGATAACTTTGTTGGCTGGAGATGAGTGATGAACAGGAAGGTAAAGCAGCCTGTGACAATCAATTTGTAGGAAGATGATGCTGGGACCTTCAGCTCTTCACATGGCTGCCAGTCCTGCAGAGGACAACACAGTAAGAACCAAGATAGCCACCCCTGACTGGTAGAGGTGGGCAGTCTTCAGGCCTTTTCCTAGGTCCCACATCTGTAGACAAAGGGAAAAAACAAACAAATATCATTAATCAGGACCCTGGTCACTCTCGCAGTTCCTGTCTCTCAATTTCTCTACCTATTTCAACTAGCTCTCCCTGTAGGCATGATTCTAGAGAAAAGCACTCATATCCATAAGTTTTACCTTCATTCTTTTCAAAACCCGCAATACTTCACCCACTATGCCAGTGACAGAAAATCTAGTCTTATTGTGTGGTGGGGAATATTTTCTAGAATACCAAGCTCTATGTACAAAAGTTTCCAGACTAAAGGACACAACATTTCCTCATGATAACACACCTAGGTCAATGTTTGCTCAAAACGTGTTTCCCCAAGATTTGGGTTTTTTTTTTTGTATTGGGATCAAACTCAGGACCTTGCACTTGTGAGGCAGGCGGTGGCACCACTGAGCTAATCCCCGACCCTTGACTTGGTTTTGTATAATGCTGTAAGGCCTCATAGGGGGAAAAGTTCTGCGCTCATACAACTTTGGTAAGCATTTAACGGCCAGACTCTCAATTTAGGAAAGCACACCACCAATCTCCAAAAAGGAATGTAATATTCATGATATAGTCACTCACAGAATTCCTTTTTAAAGAGAACACTATTTCTCAAATTTGTTTCAACCATAACCTAAGAAATATCTTTTAAACTGGAACCCTGTAGAGATGAATACATAATGTAGCAAAAATTCATGAAACAATAAACAATATTTACCATTACTAATATGTGCTGCATTCTGTATTTTCTGTTCTATTTTCATTTCTTTTTTTTTCTTAGAAACCCACTAATCTAGACTCCCTTGTGCTCTGGGATTATTAATACAATACAGTGGTACCTCAGTTCATGAATGCTTTTGTTTGGGAAGAATTTGGTTTTTCATACGAAAGTGTTTAGAAAAATTTTTTGTTTGTGAACTCTGCATCATGAGACAAACACAACTACAGCCATCTTTCCTGCACAAACATGGTCATCTTTTCCAGAATCATGGAACAAATCAATTCATGAACCAAGTTACCACTATATAATCTACAGCACTAAAAGAGCCCAAAGGGCAAAAGTAAAGTGTTTAGGTTCCACATTTTCCACACACAGCTGCCTCAACACACACACACAAAGCCTGTACGATACTCTGCATACAAAACTGACTGACCTAGGAGTCACTTTAGAGAAAAGCTGTGGTGGTGGGGAACAAGGTGAGAAGATGTCTTCACCCTGATCCCTAGGTCAGATCAGGAGTCAAGCATGTTCCACAGAGAGCTGATTTGTTCCTGGAGGCAGTGTTTTACAACAGACTCCTACAAACTGACCACTGAGTAGAGGTGGCAGGGAGAAAAGTTTCTAGAATGCACCCACTTTTACAACAGTTCTACTCTCCAGCCCCCGTTAGCTCTGCTGGCAAAGAGATTTCTGAGCTCAGAGGCCAAAGCCAGACTTTCCCAGGAAACAGTAAGTCTGACCCATACCCAGAGCCAGTCCTTGTTAGAAGAAAAAAGCAGATTTAAAGGCTTAAGAAAAACCTTTCGTATCCTCACTTATCTCAAGAAAGAGATTACCATCATAGACAGAAACTGGGGCAATAAAGCACAGACTGAGGCCTGGGATTTCATAAAACCTCTCTCTCTTCCCTCCCCCCATACTGAGACAAAAGCAAACATATGGCAAATCGGTGGCTGAGCTGGGATGTGAACAGAGGAGCTGATCAGCTGATTTTCTTTGGAGAGCTTTGTTCTGTGGAATAAGAAGTCATTAATGGAAATGCTCTCCCTCTCCATTCTCTTCCCCCAGGGAAGTGAGAAGTCCTTTTAAATCAAACCAAATACCACCTCAGGGAACAATTGATAGATACACTTAATTTAATTTAATAGGTCATTTAGATGCTGTTTTTTTTTAATGTCACTAAGTTTCTATTGGACCAGACTGAAATCCAGAAGTGCCTGTCCCTAAGGCTGTGATGCAGAAGTTATAAAGGATCAAATTAAGGCAAAACAGATGGCTCAGAATCAGAAGTAACAGAAAAGTAGTAAGAAGAAAATTTTAATTGTCTTCTTGGGGAAGGAATAAGACTGGGGTAGAGAGACTACAAATTTGTGAACTCTTAAAGTACTGAATGATGGACTGATCTTTACCTGGGACAGGTCTGATTAAGAGACACAGAGACATCAGTTATGGACTGACACCAAAGTCATGCAGGAGGTAACACAGACAGTTTTCAGTCCACCACAAGACTCCTAGACCCAAGATTAAAACCTGGGCTCAGGGCTAGGGATTTAGTTCAGTGGTTCCAGCACCTACCTCACAAGTGCAAGGACCCAAGTTCAATCCCCGGTACCAAAATATAAATAAATAAAACCTGGGATCACTGATACCTGGTCTCTGTTAAAGTTGTTCCTGTTTTCACAAATCAAGCAAAAGGAACAGAAATGGTTAACAAAATCTAATATTAAGATAACAAAAGTTAATATATTTGAGTCCAGGAAGACTTGTTACTCTGAGTTGATAGGAATGTTAGGTTGAAAGCAGCACATGTGTGTACGGAGCTCATAACTGACCCTCCAGTGTCTAGAACAGTGCTTGACACATAAAAGTACCAATTCATATTAACCTAATAAATATGCCTTCTATGCCAGACATATGACCTAGTTTCAGCGGTTGCTTTTAATAACATCCCTCTTCAGACTGGAAAAGTTCTTAATGAGACTGTAAATATCTGCTTGACTTATGCCCATTAAGGTAAAAAGGGTTTTGTTTATCTTTTCCCAAGATGACCTTGAATAAAGGTTCAGCACAACCAATCTTATAAATAACACTAGGTACGGGTGGGGGGAATAGCTAAGTGGTACAGCATTTGCTTAATTAGCATTTTTGAGGCCTGGGTTCAGTATTCACCTTGTGCACAAAAAAAAAAAAAAAGAAAGAAAGAAAGAAAGAAAGAAAGAAAGAAAGAAAGAAAGAAAAGAAAAGAAAAAGAAAGGAGGAGGAGGAGCAAAAAAGACGGAAAAAAAATCCTCCTAGCCTTTGTCCTCTCTTCACCCAGAATTATTTTTTGTTTTATGAGTGTGCATATTTATTTGTTTGAGAGAAAGAGGTTCTTGCTATGTAGCCTAGTCTGGTCTTGAACTCACTATGTAGCCCAGGCTAGCCTTGAAGAAAAGTGATCATCTTGCTATTATAGACAGACAAGTTAGGTAGAAGACAGAAGGCAGCTAGAGAAGCACTAGGCCCAAGGTAGAGAGAGTCAGGATAACCACGCCCTCGTCAGGTGCCTGAGGTCAAGAGTTAAGAAGAACCAGGGGGACAATTAAGTCCAGGGATGTAACAAGTGAGGTAATAAGCAAGGTGATGGGTAACCACTGTGACAACTTCTGCTCCTACCTATCTGGAAAATGGTTTCTCCTTTTCACTTTGTTCTTTAATAAATCACTTGTATAGGAGAGTGACCAAGAGGCACCTGCAAACATACATTTGCTACATGCCTTGACTCCTCATAGGCACATTCTAGAGACAGGGTCTTCTATGTTGCTCAGGCTGGCCTCATGGCAAACCTCCTGCCTTAACCTCTAAAGTGCTGGGACTGTAGGCATGTGCCAGCACACCCAGCTCATTTCTAGTTTAAGCTTGTTTTAGTCTAAAAGGTTGACCTTAGTTTGACTCAGAGCAGTGTGAGGCCCTACTCGTCTTTTCATATAAAAACTCCTCGACAAAGTCCCCTTGGGGTCCCATCCTGGCTATTGGGATCTATGTCTCTCTTCTTAATAAACATTTCTCCCATCTACCTCCTTTGTTCTTGAATTCAATCCTTGACTTTCTGTGATCCCAAAAGATTACACTGTTACACTGCCTTGGCCTCTTAAATGCTGAGATTATAGCATCACAGTAAGTGACTAATACTTCCACTCAGAAAATATGCAAATCCACAATTAATTTACCAAGTGACGGATCCCATTCCAGGTGTGATACATAAGTGGGAAGACAAGCGCAAACTTAGCTGTGTAGATCAGTGCTGGCCCCAGACACAACGACTTCACAAATTCCAAATAAGACTCAAAATTCCCAGGGAGCAGCAGTGCCGACACACCAAAGAGAGAGACCCCTGAGGAGAAAAAACAGACAGCACATCACACATGTCCTCCAGTTACAATTAACATTAACATAGGGCCAGAGATTTAGCTCAGTGGTGCTGCTGCCTGCCTTGCAAGTGCAAGGACCCAAGTTTGATTCCCAGTACCAAAAACAAGCAAACCATAACGCGCAGAACTGGGTTCTATGAAAGCCCCTAACACTCATAATATTCTAAACCATTGTGAAATAGACAAGATTGAAAGTTTTGCTCAAATTTAGAGTGGGAGATAGGATACTGGGGATCTGATGGTAATCTCACTTGGCAATACACCTGGTGCCTTATTCCTCCTTTTGGCCTCCCTCTGGGTAATAAAGAGTAGTTTCTTTTTCTTTTTTTTTTTTGGTACCGGGGATCAAACTTGGGTCCTTGCTCTTGCAAGGTAGGTGGCGGAACTGCTGAGCTAAATCCCCAGCCCAGGATAAAAAAAGAGTAAAAATAGGATATTCAGCCCAAGGACAAGAGTGAGACAATATTTTACATCACTCAAATCTCTATCAATAAAAATTTAGCTCAAAAGGAAACCTAAATGCTGTAATTAAAACTGTAAAACCCTAAGAAGATAGTATAGAACAGTCTTTCTGATCTTGGATTGGGCAGCGTGGTTTCTTAACCATGACATTAAAACCAGAGTGACAAGATGGGCATGGTGGTGCATGCCTGTAATCCCAGCACTCGGGAGGCTGAGGCAGGAGGATTGCTGTGAGTTCGAGACTAGGCTGGCTACATAGTGAGTTCCAGGTCAGTCTCAACTACATAGCGAGACCCTGTCAAAAACAAAAAACAAAAAACAAAAACAAACAACAATAACAAAAACCCAAAAAAACACAGAGTGACAAAAGAAAAAATATATATTGGAATTCACCAAAATTCAAAAATTTTGTGCTGTAAATACTATCAAATAGAAAGGGTAAAACCCTGCATGAATGGGAGGAAATATGTATAAACCACACGTCTGATGGGGGACCTGTGTGTTTACCTTTACTTGTTCCAGCACTGGACAGAGATGAGAGATGCTTACTTTAGAGAACAATATAGAAGCTCTTCAAAATGTTAAATAGAGCAATCAAATATGATGTAGCAATTTCACTGGGATTCCCAGCCAAAAAAAAAAAAGAAACATGTCCATACAAAAAGTTGTATACAGATGTTCACGGCAGCATTATTAACAATTACCCCAAAGTGGAAAAATCAAAATGTCTATCAAATGATGAATGGGTACGTTAAATATAGTATAGTCACACACCAGAATGTTATTTGGCCAAAAAAAGAAATGCTATATACAACACAGGTGAACTCTGAAAACATGCTAAGTCAAAGGAGCCAGTCACAGATTTTTTATCATATAATTCCACTTATAAGAAATGTCCACAGGGCTGAGCATGGTGGCACAAGCCTATAATCCCAGCACTTGGGAGACTGAGGCAGGAGGATCACCTTGAGAGTTTAAAACCAGCCTGGGATACAGTGAGTTCAAGGCCACGCTGAACTATACAGCAAGACCTTGTCTCAAAAAAAAAAATTGTAGCCAGGCATGGTGGTACACGCCTATAATCCCACCACTTGGGAGGCGGAGGCAGGAGGATCACTGTGAGTTCGAGACCAGCCTGGGCTACATAGTGAGTTCCAGGTCAGACTCAACTACATAGTGAGACCCTGTCTCAAAAAAAAAAAAAAAAAAAAATTTACAGGATTCCCTGGGATGGAGGTACATGCCTGTAATCATGGCACTTGGGAGGCTGAGGCAAAAAGACTGCACTAGTTTGAGGCCACCCTGGGCAACAGTGAATTCAAGGCCAGCCTGAACTACAGAGTGAGACCCTATCTCCAAAAAATTTTTTAAAAATCTTAACAGCAAAAAGACCTCCATATCACCATTAAAAAAGTCGGCAAGTGGGCCAGGGATTTAGCTCAGTGGTTCCACTGCCTGCCTCGTAAGCACAATGTCCTGAGTTCGATCTCTGATACCAAAAGAAAAAAAAAGTGGGCAAGAGTCCTAAATACCTAAATAGACATTTCTCAAAGGAAAACATATAAATGGCCAATAGATTTATTAAAAATGATCAACATTGCTATGGGTAAATGCAAATTAAAATTACAATGAAATGTCATTTATACCTACTAGAATAACTTGTCTAAAGGTGAAGGTAAGCTTTAGTAAGGGTGTGGAGAAAAGGGAACCCTAGTATGCAGCTGGAGAGAATGTAAATTAGTACAGCTATTTTGCAAACCTGCATGGAGGGACCTTAAAACACTAAAAATGGAAATATCATATGACCTAGAAATCCTATTTCTGGTTATGTACCCAGAAGATGTGAAATCAGCTTGTCAAAGAGATGTCTGTACTCCCATGTTCACTGCAGCACTATTCACAAGAGCCAAGTTATGGAGCTGACCTGAGTATCTCTCAAGAGACAAACAAAGCAAATCTGGTGTACACTATAAACACACAGTGGAATACTAAGTGGCCTATAAAAGGAAATTTTTAATTTGAAGCATGGATAGAATTGGAGAACACTATGCTAAGCAAAATAAGCCAGGCATAGAAGGACAAATGGCATAATTTCTCATTTATATGTGGACTCAAATAAAATCAATGCAGAGAGTAGAATGGTGGTTATAGAGGCTAGGTTTTCAGGGGGCTGGGAGATAATGGTCAAAGGGTGTAAAATCTTAGACAGACGGAGTAAGTTGTGTTTATGTTTGTTTTTGAGATAAACTGCACAGTGTGGTCAATGTAGCTCATAACACCTGAGTGTGGTAGTGCATACCTGTAATCCCAGCTACTTGAGAAGCTGAAGCAGAAGGACCAGCATGGGCAACTTAGTGACCCCGCCTCAACATAAAAATTTTAAAAAGCACTCCCTGGGTTCAATCCCTAGTACTAAAATATGTATGTGTGGGCATGCATGCTAGCACCTGTGTGTAGTTAACAATAGTATATTGTACATTTCAAAACTGCTAAATTTCAAATGTTCTCATCACAAAAAATAATATTTAAGGTGATTAATATAATATGTTAATTAGCTCAACTTACCTATTCCACATTGCATTCACATATCACAATATCCCACTTTTAACCCCCTAAGTATATACAATTATAAACTGTCAATTTATACATTTTTTAAAGTTAAAAGTATTCAAATCTTATCAAGGGCTGGGGATGTAGCTCAGCAGCAGAGCACCTGCCTGGCAAGCACAAGGTCCTGAGCTGATTCTCAGTAACAGAAAAAAAAATTTTATCAGGGTCAGGGATTTAGCTCAGTGGCACCATGCCTGCCCTGTAAGCTCAAGATGGAGTTCGATCCTTAGCGCTGGGGTGGGGTGGGGGTCTTAGCAAGGAAATTTAAGGGAATTCAAAGTGACAGGAGTGTAATTGCGATTTTTTAACTAAGAAAGCTTATAGGGCTTTTGTTTTTTGTTTTTGTTGTCCTTTTTTTTTCTTTTTTTTTGAGACAGGGTCTTGCTATGTAGTTTGGGCTGGCCTTAAACTCAACTATGTAGCCCAGGCTGGCCTCAAACTTGCAGTGATCCTCCTACCTCAGCCTCCCAAGTGCATGTGCCACCACAGCTTATCATTAATACATAGTATTATTATTTTGTTCTTAAAACAAAATGACATTTGTTAACATGACAAGGTTGATCTGCATAGCACCTATAAAAAAGTAGGTCTACCAGAAAAAGTTAAGTAGTATATCCCTAGTATTGTTCAGAAGAAAACATGTCTTATACTAGATCCAGCAATATCAAGTACACATAGCAGAAATGTAGAGTAGAAACAGTTACACAGAATCAATGGACCTAGCCACTAAGATCAACCAATTCTTGCTTTGATTACCTGCTTATCAGACACCTTAGGATTATAACATGGTTTCCCACACATTTGCCTGTAGGAAGAGGATGCACTTCTGGAAACAGTACTGAGTAATTTCTCACTGTAAGTTTTCTGTTTGTTTGAGGTGCTATGGGTCGAACCCAGGCCTATTTCCATGTGAATACTTATGCTGAGTTACATACCCAGCCTCCTCTCATGGTAAATTCATAAACTGACTTTCTGACTAGAGTATCAAGTTTCCTAGTGAATCAGTCCATACAGCTGAACAAAGTTGTTTTTTGGGGGGTGCCAGGGATCAAACTCAGGACCTTGCTCTTGCAAGGTAGGCAGCAGCACCACTGGGTTAAATCTCCAGCCCGAGCTGAATAAATACTGACTAAAAGAGTCAAATTTCTTAAACTACAGAGCAGAGGATCAGCCCTAGTAGTAAGCTAGCCTTCTTTCTATACCTTCAAAGTGCACAGTATGAAGAAAGACATAAAGTGAAACTGACTAAAGGTGCCAAGAAAAAGGAAGGTGCACAGGAAAAAGGAAGTACATATTAACTACCCTGCTATCCAAAAGAATACCTCTTTTTAAAAAATTACCACTGTTGATAAAGGCAGAAGTCTTTCTTAAGTCTTCTCTGCCTTAAACTACAAGTCACCACTAAAACATGTTTGGCTGTGTAGTTTGTTCATAATGTTTTGTTTCTTTTCAGTGTTCTTTGTTTTTGTTGTTGTTGCTGTTGTTGTTGTTTTTCCAGTACTGGGCATTGAATATAAACTATTCCCCAGCCCTTTTTAATTTCTTTCTTTTATTCTCAGGTGAGGTCTAAATTGTCCAGGCTGCATTTGAACTCGTGACCCTCCTCCCCCAGCTTCCCTGAGTGCTGGGATTACCTGCATGCATTACCATGCCCCCCTAATGGAATCTACTTATACCCACAACTCTATCAAAAATGGAGAAGAAACCAGGTATGGTGGCACATGCTCATGATCCCAGTACTCTGGAAAACTGGGGAAGAAGATGTTTGAGCACAGGCTGGGAAACTTAGTGAGAGCCTGATTCAAAATGAGAAAAATAGAAAAGACCTGGGATGGAGCTCAAAGCAAAAGCCTCACTCATGTTCAATCCAAAATACTTCTCTCTGCTCCAAAAAGTGGAAAACAAGCAGATGAAAACTATGTACTTCACTTAAATTGCTTCTTTTATCTACTTTCTCATTTAAGTTACTTGTCTAGCCTGTACAGGTTTTGAGCTTTTAAAGTGATATGTTCGTATTTTTCCAAAAACAAATAATAAAGGCTGATATAATCAGCCCTAAGCATTATATTTTGCTCCAGCTTAGTTTTGATACACCAATCTAATTTCATGTATACCCAAATTTGTTTTTCTTCTCCTGCATCCAGCTTCTACTAATTTGCATGCAATCTGTTTTGACACTTTTCCTAGCACTTCCTTGAGCAAGCTGGGAGTCAACCTATAGGAAATCCTGAAAACACACTGGTTCAAAGTAAAAAGAGTAAATAAAAGAATAAAATTATATTTAGTTGCAATTTTATTTAGAGATAGGTTCTCATTATGTGGTTCAGACTGGCCTTGAACTATGTAGCCCAGGCTGTTCTTGAACTCACAGTGATCCTCCTGCCTTAGCCTCCTGGAGTGCTGGGATTACAGGAGTGTACCACCATCCTGGTTTAGAATTACATTTATACTGCTAAGAATTTAAGCTCTGAAATGAATGGTAGATTTGGCAGGGCTTAGGAAACATTTTTTTTCTCATATTGGGGATGGAACTTGGGTCCTTGCACTTGCGAGGTAGGCGGCGGAACCACTGAGCTAAATCCCCGGCTCAGGAAACTCTTGATAGAGAATTCTGCCTTCACTACTACCTATGTAGATAAAGACATCACCAGGCCAGGGGTTTAGCTCAATGATGCCACCGCCTGCCTCCCAAGCACAAGGTCCTGAGTTTGACAATTAAGAATTAGGGATTTATAAGCCCTTAGGGAAAAAGTATGGCATTAGTGGACAGATTTCTGAGTTCAGGGTTCAAGTCCCAGCTTTATCACTTAATGCTGTATTGGGTATACTTAGATAAACTTGTTTTTGAGCTTCAGTTTCATCAGCTGTTAAATGGGGTAGTCCTAGTTTTTAGACTATTATAAGGACTAAATAATTAATAAATGGTTAATAAGTAGTGGCTGTAGTAATAATTGTATTTGAATAGGTAGTGTTTTTCATATGGGTTGAATCTTTAAACAAAAAACCCAAACATAGGGGCCGGGGATTTAGCTCAGCGGTTCGGTGGCCTGCCTTGCAAGTACAAGGACCCAAGTTCAATCCCCGGTACCAAAACAACAACAACAACAACAACCAAAAAAAAAAAAAAAAAAAAAAAA
>NW_022900931.1:46815165-46835177 GCF_012274545.1 Fukomys damarensis
AACCCCCGGCAAAAAAAAAAAAAACAAAAAAAAAAAAAAAAAAAAAAAAAAAAAAAAACCCAAACATATATATAGCTTAAATAAAACAAAGCTCCTGGTACCAGCATGGTGGTGAGTCCTGACGGTGCCACTGTGGGAAACTTTTCTAGAATTTTTTAATTCTCTACAATATGTTTTTGTAGTCAGGAAACAAGTTTTTTAGACAATGTTTCAGGGGGTGGTCAAGGAGATTTGAGATCATTACACAATTCTAATTAGAAGACAGATCATGTTGGCTGGCTGAAAACAAAGCTCCTGGTACCAGCATGGTGGTGAGTCCTGACGGTGCCACTGTGGGAAACTTTTCTAGAATTTTTTAATTCTCTACAATATGTTTTTGTAGTCAGGAAACAAGTTTTTTAGACAATGTTTCAGGGGGTGGTCAAGGAGATTTGAGATCATTACACAATTCTAATTAGAAGACAGATCATGTTGGCTGGCTGCCTTCACATTTTTTAAAAAATAAGGCTCATTTCTTCAAAAAGGAATAACTTCAATCAAAAGTTACTTTGCCCAAGCTGCTCCTCCTTATGTCTGAAAAACATGTAAGAAGAAAATAAATGAGATTTACTAAATCCTTTCCTGATGTCCAGTATACTGGGAATCAGGAAATAGCTCCTTTAAAATGGGAAAAGCAGTCACTGAAACTGTCCTGTATAATCATTTAGAAAAATTAAATGGTGCTTTTGCTTGGCTGCCAAGACCAGCTCCTGCTGATTCCACCATAGTTAATTGCTATCTATATACAGAACTGTGCACACTGTCAGTAAATTCCACTGCCACTTCCAAAGCCCTCAAAAGCTCTTTCAGATACTTCTTGGTAGCAAGCCCCTGTAGGTGTCAATGCAAATGAAAATGAAAGCATCCACAAGAGTCCAGGTGAAGCTAAGTGATTATTAAAACTCAGGTTGAATCGCTTCTTGGCCTTTTGGCTAAGATCAAGTGTAAAACTCAGGTTGATAGCAGCAGATTGTTCTTTTATCTCAAGGGTTGTCACACTAATCTTACCATGATGTGTTCTACTATCTGCTCCTCTACAATCTCTCTCAGGGTCACAAAGTATTCATGTGCTGAGGTGCAGTAAAGCACTTCTGAGCAGTATTTTCTCTTCTGTGACAATCAGAAAAGCAGTCATGAGGTGCAAAGGGTTTAGAATGAGATTTTTAACTACAAATGGTTGGCATTTTCTCAGAAGTACGACTATTTCTAATTATTAACTAATTATTATAAAAATAATAATCACCACCAGGACTGTATTAGGAATTTTAAATTCTCACAATCGTAAGTATGAACTACTGTAAGGAGAAAAGGAAATGATGAAACAGCAGAACTGAAAGGCAACTCACCTTTCTCAAGATCTTTCAAGGGCTCTCAAAGACGACAAAAATTCTTGATGTCTTTTCTAGTCAATGGCCTACCTGCTCTTCAGTCTTATTCTCAATTAAGACTAAAGTACATAAAACAGACAGCCATGAGCTAATACACTGTGGGATAGTTCTACAAATAACCAAAATCCAAGGGCTAGAAAGCCAGTTTAAAAATTAGCACATCAAAAAATAAGAAAAAATTTAGCATATCAGAACAAACGGAAAACAATTTTGAGGAAAATGTCAACCACATTAAGGTAAGGCTGGAAAATAAAAATCACCTACATGTTGGGGCCAGGGATTTTAGCTCAGTGGTTCTGCTGCCTGCCTCACAAGTTCAAGATTCCAAGTTCAATCCCTGGTACCAAAAAAAAAAAAAAAGACAAAATCACATACATGTCACAACAATCTACTTTTTCACTGACCAGAAAATCTGTGTCCTCTAGTTTCAGTGTCTTTTCCATAGAGTTAAGAATAAGCATTCTTGAGCTGGGAATTTAGCTCAGCGGTGCTACTGCTTGCCTTGCAAGCTCAAGGACCTGAGTTTGATACCTGGTACCAAAGAAAGAATAAATATTTCTAGACAGGGCGTGGAGGTGCATGCCTGTAACCCCAGCACTTGGGAGGATGAGGCAGCAGGATCAGCAAATTTGAGGTCAGCCTAGGCTACATATCAGTTTAAGATCAGCCTGAACTACATAGTGAGATCCTGAATAAATTCATCATTCTCTTTTTGGTGAGTATGTACGCAACAGATTATTTTTAAGACTGAAAGCGTATTTGTGAACTTCATAGTACATGATTCATTGCTCAAATTCTAAGCTCTGCTTATGTATTTTCTCATAAAATGATGCTGTGTAAACCTTTTTATGTTTCAGAAGACAATGAATGTGAAGTATGGCTGTATAATTGAAAATGTGGAATAAAACATAAAGCTTTTAAACAATAAAAAAAAGAAAAAAGAATAAACATTCTCAACACCTGGTTCCTTGGTCTTCATTTTCTTTCCCCTTTCTATGCTCCTGACCTACCCATTCCACTCGTCATCCCCCTTATTCCCCTCCTACAGGAAGGGCAAACACAAAGCCTATAAGAGCTACAAAAATGCCTATTAAGTGGAGCTCGGCATAGTGGCATACACCATAATTCCACAATCAGGATGATGAGGCAGAAGGATCTCCGCAAGTTCAAGACCAGCCTGGACTACATAGTGAGATTAAGGCCAGTCTGCACTACAAACAAGAACCTGTCTCAAAAACTAACAAAACAAAACAAAAATGTTTACAAGGGCTACACTAATGTGTGAACCAAGTAGAGCCCAAGGCAATTCAGGGAACACAGACTAATGAGGTTCAGAAAGAATTGTAGGGATAGTTAAGTATGACCCCCCCAAAGGCATTCAATTCTTTTTTTCTTTTTCAAAAGTTTTATTATTCTTAACTAACACATAATAACTGTACATGTTTATGGAGTACAGTGTGATGTTTCGATGCATGTGTGTATAGTGATCAAATCAAGGCAATTAGAATTTCTAACTTATCATTTCTTTCTGGTAAAAACATTCAAAAGTCTCTCTTCTAGCTATTTCAAAATACAAAATATCTTATTGTTAATTATAGTTATCCTAACCCAAAACTTCAAAACTCTTGGAATAAAACATATCTGAAAAACACTTTATGACACTGGTTTGGGCGAGAATTTTTTGGATAACACCTCAAAAACACAGGGAACAAAATCAGAAAGAAGCTGGCTGTGGTGACCCATGCCAGTAATCCCAGCATTTGGAAGGCTGAAGCAAGAGGATTGCTGCAAGTTTGAGGCCAGCATGGGCTACATAGAGAGTTAGTTTGAAGATAGCCTGAACTACATAGTCAGACTCTGTTTCAAGGGAAAAAAAAAATGCAAAAAGAGACAAATGGGATTACATCAAACTAAAAAGCTTTTGCAACAACAGAGTAAACAATCAACAGAACAAAGAGATAACCTACGGAATGGAAGAAAATATTTGCAAACTCTGTTATTAGACAAGGGATTAATATCTAGAATATACAAGGAACTCAACAACAAGAAAACAAATAATCTAATTTAGAAACTGGCAAAGGACTCAAATTCTATTTTTTAAAAATTCTATTTCTTTTTAATCACAGTACAACCAAACAAAATACATTTGTTAATCAAATATGGCCCACAGGCTGCCACTCTGTACGCTAAAACAGAATGTAATACTATCAACCAGATTTCTTCCTTCTTTAATTTCAGTCACATTCTGGTCCTATGTCTCTAACACACTTATCAGGTCATCTGAGTTTAGTTGGATTTGAGGTATAAGTGATACACAAAAATGTACATATTTAACAGATACATCTTGATGGGTTTGGAACTTTGCTTGATGTTGTGAGTTGCACTACAATACTCTGACATAGTCATAAACTTTCAGTTTATTCCAACAGACAGCAAAACATAGATTGTGTAAGAATTTATATTAGTTTCATGATTTCTAAATTTTAACTGTTGCTCCCAGGAATAGCAAAAAGGTAGTATCATAATGAGGACAAAAAAATTTGAGGCTCTGGGTAGCCAAATGACTTGTCCAACATGTGACTGCTACTTAGTGACAGAGTCAGAACTAAATTTAGATTTGTCTCATTCCAGTTTCTTTTTTTCCCTTTCTCGATATTGTATTGCCTTACTCTAGAATCTCCAGGATTTCTAAAGTGTAACAGATCACATCTGAGAATAATAAATAAAAAAGGAAAAAAAGGCTGTTTTAGAGATCATTAGTTTCTTTATAAACAGATGTAATTTGGCTTTTCTAGAAAAAAAGGTTGACTGCCTGAGCAGCAGGTTCACCTATGAATTCAGGAAATCTCTTCCTGGAGTTCTGATTCTCTAACCTGTTTTCAGTAACTACACAACATTCGACCCCAAACATTCTTATAGCCATTCATTAACTGTAAAAATCAGTGAGAGTTGCATTCAATATCAAAATATGTAATGTCCCACATTCTTATTTTCTCTTCTAAATCTCATGCTTGTTATTGTTGTATGTTTCATCTTGTTATTCACCCTATTCATATTTCATTCATTACTGCAACTCTGGCTATCTGACATTTTCAAGAATTTACCTTATTTCAACTCATCTAGACTTTTATACAGTCATGAAAATCCAGAATATTTAAATCCCTACAGAACCTAAGCAACAGTAAAGTGGTTAACCTCCTTTTTTCCATTTTTTATTTTAAAGCACTGTTTGTAAAGTTCTTTTTCAATAATATTATTTTAGGGTCAATATCGTTTTTTTTTTTTTTTAATTTTTTTAATTTTTGAGACAGGGTCTCACTATGTAGTTGAGACTGACCTAGAACTATGTAGCCCAGGCTGGTCTCAAACTCAGTGATCCTCCTGCTTCAGCCTCTCGAGCACTGGGATTATTTATAGGCATGCACCACCATGCCCGGTTTGTTTTTGTTTTTTTGAGACAAGAGTCTGCTATGTAGTTCAGGCTGGCCTCAAACTCATAATAATCCACCTGTCTCAGCCTGCCAGGTGTGCACCACCATGCCCAGCAGGTCAACACAGTTTTAAAAATTTAGCTAGGTGTGGTGGTCCATGCCTGTAATTCCAGCACGTGGGAGGTTGAGGCAGGAGGATTGCCATGAGTTCAAAGGCAGCCTGGACTACAAAGTGAGACCTTGTCACAAAATTAAGATGCATTATTCATACATATGTACCACCCCCCAGAGTAATGTGATTATTGTATACTACAAATATGTATTACAATAATATTTTTATTAAAGATTGCAAAGATACATAATAACAAATGAAGACACTAAATAAAAATTTCAAATATAAATATATGACAGCAAAAAAGGATATGAAATAAACAAGAATTTATGTAACAGACTAATCAAAATACATTAGTTTGATATGATCCTCAAACATTATGTTCTTTCTCATTTTCTTATATTTTTGAAATAATGTAATTATAAATAAAACAAAGTTACATATTATAGTTGAGAAACTGTCCTCAAAATTTTATGATTTATAAACTCCTTGGTTTTATTAATTGATAAATACCATGTACTTGTTAACTGTACCACTTACATTTTCTAACAAAACTTCCCATAGAAAAAAATATACTTACATTTGAAATCCAAAAGCAACTAAAAAAATTCACATTTTTAAGATCAGATTTTTCTGTTTCTATTTTATTATATCCCAATACTTATTTTTATTATATTTTTATAAGCATAATGATAGAATTTAACACCAATAGATATGTAATATTCTTCCCAAACGAATGACTATGAATTAAGTCAAGCATGTAATTTAAAGAAATCATAAGGCTGCCAGAGAAACTATCAATATGCCAAATGTGCACAATCCTACCACATTCATGCCCATGTTTCTCATTTAATAGTGCACATATATATGTAAAAACATACCCCCCACACATATACACAATGCATATTTTCTACAATACAATATATACTTAGGTATAATAAAACAGTGCACTGATGTGTGGAATGTTGGTGATTTGTATAGTTTGAGAAAAAACAAATACCATCTTTGAGGGAGTTGGGGAATTTGTAATATGTACCAGATACTAAATGATATTAATGATTAAGTATAGTTATAATAAAATTTACTTAAAAATTAATATTCGTCATCAGTAGAAAATAGGTACAAAGATACATTGATAACATAACAACATTTATCTTAACAAATTTCCAACCAAACAAGCTGTAGTGACAGAAAAGGAAGTTTGTAGAAAGCAGAGATGAAAGAGGAAAATGACAGATGGGACTTAATAATCATCTATACAGATTTCATAAATTCTCAAATAACAAAGCAAAGAAAATGAGAACCAAAATAACTCATCAATTTGGTAGACCAACATATAGAGACAAAGATTAATGTATTGATAAATTTTAAAAATATGAAATGTAAAGCCTGAGATTTAGCTCAATAGTACTGTACCTGCCTAGCCAGAACAATGTGCTGAGTTTAATCCCCAGCATCAGAGGAAGAAAAAGGAAAAAAAGAAGAGGGGGGAAAAAAAAACATATCTACTTTCTGACATACTCAATAAATTAAAAATAAATTATTTGTTATCTCTTCCTCTTGAATTGTTCCCTTCACAAGGATGTAGTGAACTTCTTTGTCTCTTTCAATCAGTTTAAGTTTGAACCTTATTTTGTCTGTGAATAAGATTGCTACCCCTGCTTTTTTCGGGGTAGGGGAGCTCCTGTTACATGAAGACATTTTCTGTCCTTTCACTTTCAGTCTACGGGCTTCTTTTTACACTAGACGTGTCTTGTATACAGCATATTATTGGATCTTGCTTCTTAATACATTCTGCTGGTCTATTTCTCTTAACTGGTGAATTGAGGCCGTTAATATTGATGGTTATAACCGATATGTACTAACTTATTGTTATCATGTTTTGTGTTTTTTTTTCACCTTCTCCTTTTAGTTTCTTGGCTTGCCTATCTGATTTGCTCTGTTGGGCCTCATTGTGTTACCTTCATTGTCTTTTTCTAGGATATTGTTTAGAATTCGTTGTAGTGCTGGTTTGGTATTCATATGTATTTTAATAATTTTTAAAAATCTAATAAAAATGTATTACAATAATTTTTAAAAATCTAATAAAATTTATATATTAGCCATAAAATCTCTGAATAAATAACTCAGATCTATCTGGGCCAGTTTGTCCTGCTAGTGTATCAAAGGAAGAGAATAGCAACTTTCGGCCTTCCACTGTCTATAGGATCAAGTTCCAACTCCTCAGCACAGAAGTGAAAGTTCTTTGCTGTCTGGCCACTTTCCAGCCTTATCATCTGCCACTTCTCCCACTAACATCAGTTTCAAGCAACCAGACATCATCATCATTACCCAATGACTCCAAGTGCTTTCCAGTTCCTGTTTCTCAGCATAAGGAAATGTCTCTGTTAGAATGCCCCGCTTCACCTCTTCTCTGCAAACTCTTCCTTCAACCTTATTTCAAGCCATTCAACTCCTTCAAAGTACCTGCTGGTCTCTCCTCTGGGTCTCCGTATCTCTCATTACATTATTTGTTTTTCTCCTTTCATGCCACTGTCTTGAAGGTAGAGATTACACATTATCCCTACCTACTTTCTTTTATTTTTCTGGTACCAAACTATATCCCTGGCCCCCCTATCTAGTTTCTAATGCATAACAGGGATTAATGAGAAGACAGGAAGAAGCCAAGCATGGTGGCTCACACCTGTGATCCCAGCACTCTGGGAAGCTAAGGCAGGCGAACTGCAAGCTCAGGCCCAAACAGCTATACAGAAATTTAGTGAGACCCTGTTTCAAAAAAGGTCTGCAGGTTCAGCTGCAGATACTGTTGACCTCTCCTAAGGATAGGAGAGGGGGTAAAACACTGCCCCCTCCCTTGTTTGCACACAGGGATGCTGATGCCCGCAGTATCCCCAGGGCAGAACAACATCAGCCAAGGGCTAAAAAAAAAATTACATATCTGGATATGGGATTGGTATGTCTCTCATTAATCATTTACAGTTCTTTCTTCCTACAATTGCATGTTTGCTACATTGCCTTGTTTAACTAGTAAAAATGGGACTTTCCAGAATCTTTGTGCTCTAGTTTTTCTAAGACAGGAGTCCCCTGTCCCCATTGCTCAGAAATTTGTCTTTGCCTCTTTATTCCTTTATTGTAAACCCCCTAGGTCGGTTAACAGGCTGGCTCCTACAGTGGGGCATGTAGCTCAGGATGAAGGCCCTAGGTTCAATCCTCAGGACTGGAAAAAAAAGGGCAAAAAAGAATGTGAAGCAACCACTGTGAAGACAGTAACTTACCCAAGTACTCATTCAGTAACTAAAGATTTACTAAGCATCTCTTTAGTGCCAGAGTGCATGAATGGTAAATACGATAGATGTACCCAGACTGGACAGTGTACAGTCTAATGAGACTGACTTACACGTTAGCAAACAATATAACTACCAACTGTATAATAAGACCTATGAAAGAAACAACCAGTACAATAAGAACTATGAAGGACTAGTGCTGTGGAACAGAAAATTCACAAGGAATTACAAAATAACAAATCTAGTTTAGATATGGTGGTAAGCAAAGTACTCTAGGACAAACAGAACTAACCATGTACACTGCAGCAAGGTATTCCAAAACAAAGCAATAAAACATGCAATGGCTCTGGAACAAGAAAGTTTTGCCTGCTGCAGCAATGCAAACACCAGGGCCAGGGATTTAGCTCAGTGGTTCTGCCACCTGCCTTGCAAGCACGAGGGCCCAAGTTCTATCCCAGCTACCAAAACATACACACACACACACAAGAATTCAAAGATTCAAAAGAATTCAAAGTGCTTGAAGATCAATATGCCTGACATATAGTAAGTAAGGTGAGGGATGGAAGAAAGGAGTTAAGCAAAGGCCGGATATGGCAGGGAAAGGCTGTGGTGAAGATTTGAATGTTTTGTTTTGTCTTGTCTTATTTGAAGCAAGGTTTCAACTTAGGCTGGTCTTGAACTCACTGTGTAGCCCAGGCTGGCCTAAAACTCCTTGGCCATCCTCTTTCAGCTTCCTGAGTGCTGAGATTATAGGCATGAGCTCCACACTCAGCTCAGAGATCCGAATTTTTTTTATTTATTTATTTATTTATTTATTTATTTATTTATTTATTAATTTTAATCTAAGTGCAAAGGCAAACACAGTCATTGAAAGAGGCTAAGCAAGGCAGTTAACATGATTATTCTATTTCTTTCAAAAGGTTTTTTTCTTGTGTAAAAAAAATGGAAAAGAATGCCAGAAAAATGAAATTATCAGTTTGCACACATTCCCAGGCCACATCAATCATTTCTCGTTTTGTTTTTTAAAACAGGATCCTGATATGTTAGTTTACTCAGGCTAACTTTGAACTCACTATGGAACTCAGGCTGGCCTTGAACTCCTGGTGATGCTCCTGCCTCAGATTCCCAGGTGCTGGGATTACAGGTGTGCACTACCACACCTTACAGTAATTAGCAACTGAATGTTATACCTTGTTCTATCAGTTCAGTATAAGCAGGTTAAAAAACAGGAACCACACATGGATTTTTAAGCCACATCAATCACCTTTTTTTTTTTTTAATTTTATAAGTCATGATTATGCCTGAATTCTATCATCCCTTTACCAACCAAAGGAATGACAGCTCTTAGATAGGACTTCCCATCCTTATTTATCAGCAGTACTCTCTCTGTACTACATGTACATACAGATGTATGTATATATAAATATAGTATTCACATACATATGCATACTGTATTATGAACAGCAGAGACTTAGCTTAAGGTAATTTCTATTAATGCCTCAGCAGCAGCTCCCTAAATACAGGATCCCTACCCTAGAGCCACTAGCCCTGCAAAAAAGCACTTCAATAAAAACAGTTTAAAGAAGCACAAAAGGAGCATCGAAGGACTTGAAAAAAGAAAGGGTACTTTTCCTTCTTTCTACCACCACATCACCAAAAGAAAATTAAGAAAAATCTCTTTCCTGCCCTCACAGCTCTGCTGGCATCAAATTTCTGAAGCAAGATCACATTACATGCTAGGCCCTGAAGGCTGCCATTTGCTCTATGTTGTACAAGTGGGCCATCTCCTTGAAAGGTAGTAATGATGCCTGATGTGATGAAAAAACTTGGGCTTTGCTTCCAGCCTTAAGTATCAAGAGAAGAGACAGAGAGGCTTGGAATTTTCATAACATAAAGCAGTGGGGCCGGGCATGGTGGCTCACGCCTGTAATCCCAGCACTCGGGAGGCTGAAGCAGGAGGATCACTGTGAGTTCGAGACCAGTCTGAGCTACATAGTGAGTTCGAGGTCAGCCTCAACTACACAGTGAAACCCCGTCTCAAAAAACCCCCCCCAAAAAAAGCAGTGGGACTTCTGTCTCTCAGGTATATGACTTCATACAGAATATAGGCAAGATTATTTCCTTGACATTACCTAGGATGAGCGTAAAGGCACACCAGGGAACCAACCATAGGAAGAAGAGTTTGTACACATGGCACAGATTTATATGCTATTCTAGTCGTAAGGCCATTTTCCTCTGCCAGCAAAGGGCCTAAGACTGGCAGATGAGAACAGAAGGCTTGCTGAATATGTGCTAATAGCTCATCCAGGTATTTCTTTTAGAAAGCACTCCACCACTCTTGGTTTGTATTTGCTCCCTTTGTAGATATATGTAAGAGCTGGATCACCTTGGTTAAGAGAGAGCACTGTTTCCTGAATGTCTCAAGGAGACAGAGAACAAACTCAAGATTTACCTATGCAGTGCTCTAATGCCTGATAACCTATTCTTGCTCCCACTGAATCAAGTAGCTCTCAGTTAATCTAGCAATCACAGAATCCAGAAATACCAGTGTTGAAGTACAACACAAGTAGTTTTTTAAAAAAACATTTACTAGTTTACTATGAATAATACTATAACTGATGAACAGCCAGATGAAAAGGTACATATGCAAGGGTTAGAAGTGTTCCAAGTCCAGGAGCTGTGTGCATCTCCTTCTCTTCATGTGGATGCGTTCACTACCCCAGAAATTACATAGCTACTAAAAGTCAGCATGGAGGAAGTAACATAAGCCATCTCTAGAACTTGAAAACATGATTACACACTGAGCAAAAATGTAGAAAACGTTGCTAGGGGTATAGCTCAGTATGTTAGATCACTTATCTAACATGCTCAAGGCCCTAAGTCTGATCCACAGACTGGTAAAAAAATTCAGGAAAAAACATGTACTAACAGAAGAGGATACTAGTATTCATTCTGCAAGTATTTACTGAATATCTACTGCATTTTAGGCACCATGCTAGGTTGACAAAAATGCAGACAGATGTAGTCTGAGCCCTCACAGAACACATACAATCTAGTAAGAAAGAATGATAATGAGCAAGTAAACTACAACTCTGATTAAGTATTATGAAAGGGAAAGCCAGAATGCTTTGAAAGTATGTATTTAAGAGAACCTAATCTGCCTTCTGTTTTTGGTGAGAGTGGGGGTACAATACATGCTATAATCTAGAAACAGAAAACTATAAAAGCAAAATACCTATCTACGTCTCCAGCACTCATCTAAAGAAACTTAAGCAGTCTACTGATTCTCTTGTATATTCCTGTGAAAAGATACATCAGATCCCAGAAAATGATTTTAATACGCAATCCATACAATAAACTTTCCTACCTAAAAAGGATGTACTGGGCCAGGGATTTAGCTCAGCGGTTCAGTGGCCTGCCTTGCAAGTGCAAGGACCCAAGTTCAATCCCCGGTACCAAAAACTAAACAAATAAATAAAAAGGATGTACTATCTTAAGAACAATATACAATTCACTCTGTGGCTGTATTTCACATTATATGAGTGAATAAACACACTCTGGTCTGTATGACAAGACTGTGTTAGATTAGTTAGCGAGTTAGTCTTCTCGACCATGGTAATTCCAGGCAAAAGAGAATGGATGCTAAAACTGAGGTTCTAGTAGAATCTCAGAAGGCTGATGACTGATCTTGGATTGTTTCATCAACCAGCTCTCAGCTTGCCCATCTCTATTACATTTCAATCTCTGCTGTCATTTTAATAAATATAACATCAGAAAATACTAGGAAATGAATTTAAAATCTGCTAAGAAAAGAATGTGAGGATAATGGAAACTCATAATTAGTTGTTAAAGGAATGAAGTTTAAAGGCACTCATCAATCTCTCTACATCAAGTTGCTGAACTCCCAAGGGGGCACTGAGAAAAGCCATATATTTCTTCTAAATGTGTGTGCATGCGCACTCTGCGTGTATATAAAATAGTCATAGCCGGGTGTGGTGGCGCATGCCCGTAATCCCAGCACTCGGGAGGCTGAGGCAGGAGGATCACTGTGAGTTCGAGACCAGCCTGGGCTGCATAGTGAGTTCCAGGTCAGTCTCAACTACATAGTGAGACCCTGTCTCAAAAAACCAAAAAAACAAAACAAAACAAAAATAGTCATACTTACCTCCACTCAAGGCCATACCAGTTCCACGATGGCAAATAGACATCATCATGGGAAGAGACCAACTACAAAGAAACACACAGACAAGTTTTAAAAAGAAGAAGATGCCAGGTGTTTAATCCTAGCTACTTGAGAGGCTTCAGGCAGTAGCATTCAAGTTCAAGCCAGTTTGGGTAATTTAGTAAGACCCTGTTTCAAAATTTAAAAAAAAAGAAAAGAAAGGGTGGGATATGTAGCTCAAGGGTAGAGTGCCTCTGGGTTCCATGACACATACACACACAGAAAAAAGACCTCATAGCAGAGAATGATCTTGGTAAAAACAAAATAAAAAACTAAATAAGCACTATTTAATATTTCCTTTCTTTTTTTGTTTTTTGAGACATGGTCTCGCCATGTAGTTCTGGCTGGCCTTGAACTCACAGCAATCCTGTTGTCTCAGCCTCTCAAGTGCTGAGATCACAGGTGTGTGCCACCACACCAGGCTTATTTAATATTTCTGTGGCTGGGGATTTAGCTCAGTGGTTCCACCACCTGCCTCACAAGTGCAAGGTCCCAAGTTCCCAAGTTCAATCCCTGGAGAGAGAGAGAGAGACAGAGAGAGAGAGAGAGAGAGAGAGAGAGAGAGAGAGAGAGAGAGAGAGTGTGTGTGTGTGCGTGTGTGTGTGTGTATTTCCATATTTCTATTTTTAAATTTGAAATAATGGGCTGGTGGTGTAGCTCAGTGGTAGGACATTTGCATATCTTGCATGAGGTAGTACAAAAGACAAAGAAAACTGATTAATTAAGAACTGTCTTGCTGGATGTCATGGCGCATGCCTGTGATCCCAGCATTCAGGAGGCTGAGGCAGGAAGATTCAAGGCCAGGCTGAGCTGAAGAGACCCTGTATCAAAAAAAAAGACAAGAAGTGTCTTTCTCTTTTTACCAAACTGCATTATTGTTAGAGCTGAGAGAGAGAAACTACCCCTTTTACATGAAGAAACATGGGTCACCATGTTGACATCAATGAAAGTGGGGACAGCTAGAAAGTAATCACCAGAATACAACCAGCCAGGTCCTTCTATTTTCTAGTCATAACAATGAAGTAGAAGAAAATCTGATGTTTTATTTATCCAGTTTCATAGAAATATACAGTCATTCTTAAATTTTCCTTATATCCCCCAAAACATCCATATTTAACATACCATTCACTCTTCCCTATAAGTTACCTAGCCCACAATTTTACATCTAATTTTGCTACATTTTATATATATTACTTAATCCATGATAGTTCTAAACTACTTTTTCATCAAATTCCTTTTAAAATCACGACTCATCAATTTGCTAAAGCATTTCCGTAGAAGGGCAACCAACATGTTGTTCTAGATCTAGTTCTCATGCTCAAGAAGGCAACTGGTCAGTAAAACAAAAAGAACAAGACTCTTTGGAGAAGGCTGACATACATTTGGAATATCACCATAGAGCACAGTCAGACCACATACTCAATATTCTGAAGCAAAGTAACTTAAGGTTGAAAAGATCTCAAGAAATTCTATAGAGGTAATGAAAATGGTCAAGAAGTGAGCCAGCAGGCCAGGGATTTAGCTCAGTGGTGCTGCCACCTGTCTCAAAAGATCAAGGTCCTAAATGCAATCCAAAAAAAAGGAAGTAGTAGTGAGCCAGCCAGCCGTAGAGGTATATACCCATAATCCCAGCATTCAGGAGGCGAAGACGGGAGGATTGCCAGTTTGAGGCCAGCCTGGACTACTATAAAATAAGACCCAGTCTTTAAAAGAAAAAAAAAAACAAAAGCAGTAATATTGAAACAAAAAAACAAACAAAAAATTGGCTAGGCAGTACTCTGATGAATTCATTTTAACCAGACAAATGTAAAACGTGGGATGACATAACCAAAGACAAATGGAACAATGGCATAATTTGACAGGAAGAATCAGGAGATTAAAACTCAGAATGAGCTGAGACTTGCAAAAATGTCAAGGACAACAAAAAGCGGCTTTAAAAATTCAGAGAAAGAAAGCCTAACTGGGATAGACAATTTTATGTTAAAATGTTGACAGTGTGTGAAACAGATTGCTCAAGTGTTTTGTCAGAGATGATTACCAGACCAAAAAAGAGAGAATAAGGTTTGATTGGAAACAACTGAAATCTTAAAGGGGCGAAGAAATTGTAAGACAACTGCTTAGCATTCTGAATGCACTTAGGGCTCCTAAACCAGATGAATTAAAATACCATGACTGAAAAACAGCTGAATCTAAATGTTACCCTAATTTTAAACACCACAGCTTGGTTAGTCTAGTACTGAGCAGATAAAGCACATCTCATTTTCCAAAAATAACCAAACATTATTTCAGTACCACATAATCTTTGAGAATCTTATTTCTTATAAGCCAAGTATTTAGCCCCTTCCCATGAACTCAGACAAGACTTTAAGCCTCAGGAAACAAAGCAACAGAACTCAGGATGCGAAGATTTTCAGATTTTACTTCCTCCTTCATGCTATGAGGAAGCCCAAAGTAGGATATGTATAGTTTATAAGGAAAGCCCATGTAGAGAAAATAAGGGCCGGGGTCAAGGATTTAACTTAGTAGCACGGTGCCTGCCTCGCAAGCACAAGTCCTGAGTTCGATCCCAGTACCACACACACACACACACACACACACACACACACACACAAGGGCCTTTTGGACAGACAGAATAAGGCCAAGACATGTGAGCAATTCATCTTCAGATTAATTTAACCCCAGCCTTTACTTTTTCCAGCTGAGGTCCCAGATACTATAAAACAGAGACAAGTCATCCCTACTATTTGCTGTGGGAACGTTAGGTAAGAGTCTAGTATAGAAAATCAAGACTTTTAATTCACTTACAGAAGAGGTGGTCACTAGGAGCCAGTAAAATTTCCATTAAGAAATGCACTTTTTTAGGAAATATGGAGATCCTTTGAACATAAGTTATAGCTTATTTATCTTTCATTTCTGACTCCTAGAAAAGTACCAAGCACACTGTGAGCCATCGAAAAAGTACTGGCATAAATTACATTAATTTTATCTCCTTTTTTTTAACTTTGTTAATGGAATGCTAATAAAAGGAATGCTAGAGATAGAGACTACACAAATTTTAACAAGTAATCTAACAACTGTGCTGCAAACCATACTATCAAAAAGTAAAAGCATTTCTCCAAAGAAAACACACAAATGGCCAATAAATATATGAGGGGACCAGGGATTTAGCTCAGTGGTTCCACTGCCTGCCTTGCAAGTGCAAGGACCCGAGTTCGATCCCGGATACCAAAAAGAAAAGAAATCATTTACTTCCATGCCTTTCCAAAGAAATCTGAAGGTCAGTAATAAAGTATGATTTCAGATATCTCAGACACTTTTCCTTAACAAGTCACCCTGGAAAGAGCCCTGTGCTCCATACTATGTCTTTTTTCCACAAATGTATCTGGAGTCCTATAACTGGAAGAGCTAACCTCAGCAGCCCACTACCATTTTTTTTTTTTTAAATATCATTGTGGGGGGAAAGAAAATCAGGGCTTTAACTATAGATTTAGAATAATTTAGTAAGTTTTTCATCATTATAATCCTCCCCCAAACTGTGTATCTCTTTTAGAAAAGTTTCACCATAAAGTACCAAGAGACTACTTTTTAGTCTCCTCCTATTGTGGTAGAATGTATAGATTCTGCTATTATTCCTGGAATCTGGGTTAGAAAAAAACTCAAAGGGTTGTGGTATTTGTGGAGGTGGTTAAAATATGGCTAGCCTCCCTGGCAGACACTCAGGAAAGAGGGTAGACAAGCTCAAGATGCTTTGCTGGGTTAATTTAAGCAAAAAAAAAAGCAGCAGATTTACAACAACTTTCCTCAGAAGTCAGCAGCAAAAAAAGTTATCAACACCACTTCTGCAGACAAGAGATAAAAAGAGATGTATTTATGTGTACGTGATTAGGTACACACGTCTGGAGGGTGACAGCAAACACATGAAGCATGATGGAAAACTATATTAAGTGTTTAAATTTTTTAAATTTTATTACAGTAAAAGTTACATTGTCATTAATCCCCCTCAAAATACTCCTCCTCACCCCGAACACACTTATCCCATTGTTCTTGCCACTTTCCAAAGCAGTTCTGGAAGTCAGCTTTTGTGAGTATCTTTAACTGTGCTATTGTGGCTTGATGATCTGGATCAATTCAGAATGTTTACCTTTCACGGTCATTTTTACTTTGAGGGAGAGCCAGAAGTACACAGTGCCAGATCCAGTGCTAGATGAGGACACACTGTGATGTTTTTACTTGGCAAAAACTGTTCAAAAACTATGGTGCATGTTTAAAATGAAAAGTTTATTATAATAAAAAACACACTGCCATTAACCCCCTCAAAATACTCCCCGTCGCTTCAAACACACTTATCCCATCATTCTTGGCAATCTTTTTTACTATAATATTTTTTTAAAGATATAAACATTCAATTCAATTTTTCAATCACTTTTTGTGCATCTTAGCTATACCCACTGTGGGGCCCAGAAGCAATGACACCTAGCACCCAGATACTGATCTCACAGGAGCTGTCTTGATCAAGTCTGGGACGCTCCGAACACTCTGAACAACAAAATAAATAATGAGGGCTGGGGATTTAGCTCAGTGGTGCCGCCGCCAGCCTCACAAGTGCAAGGACCTGAGTTCAATCCCTATTACCCCAAAAAAAGAAAGAAAAATAATGAGAGTAACAGACTATATTCCTTTAGGCAAAATATGAATCTTTCAGTCCAAAGTGACAAATAAATCAAGCTTTAACCTACAGAAATAAACAAATCTAGGACATACATGCAATTAGAAAAATCACAATTTAGCAACTATAATAGTCACTGATTTAGGCAAGTATCAACAAACACTGGTGGGTAAACGACGAAAAACAGAATATTTAGTGTCCCAAAGTAGCGTCCTACAAAATATGTGTTAAGTGATACATTTACAAAGGAGAAATCCAGTAGGCAAATCTTAACCAGTGATAAAAGTTCACATCATTAGTAATGGGTGAAATCATCGTGTAGCTCCTGATATAATGCAATGAACAGAATATAGCATCACTTTAGGAGTACTACCGGCCAAAAGGCACAAATCATAAGAAAACATCAGACAGGGCCAGGGATTTAGCTCAGTGGTTCAGTGGCCTGCCTCGCAAGTGCAAGGACCTGAGTTTGATCCCATGTACCAAAAAGAAAAAAAAAAAAAAGAAAACATCAGACAAACTTAAACTGACAAACATTCTAAAAATATCAAGGTCATAAAAGATAAGGAAAGACTACTCCATACTGAAGGAGATTAAAGAGATGTGACAACTAATTGCAATACAAAATTCTGGATTTGATCTTAGACCTACAATGGACATTACCAGACAAATGAAAAAAGGTGCATGGAACCTAAAGTTTAGATGGTAGCACTGTGTGAATGTTAATTTCTGACTGTGATGGTGTACTGTTGAGAACATTTTTAAACTGAAAAACAAGCTGGGCATGGTGGTGCAAGCCTGTAATCCTAGCATTCTGGGAGGCAGAGGCAAGAAGACTGCAGGTTTAAACCCAGCCTGGGCAACTTAGCAACTTAGAAGATTCTATCTTAAAATAAAAAATAAAAAAGGCTAGAGAAATAGTTCAGTGCAAAGGCTGTGAGTTCAATCCCCAGTAAAACACACAGATACATACATGCTTGCACACACATACAGGTACACACACACACAAACACAAGGAAACACACACCCAAGTTTTGATAAGCAGAATAATGACCCCACTAAAGAAATCCATGACTATCCTGATTATCTAGATGGTTCCAGTGTAATCACAAAGCTCTTTAAAAGGCTGAAGAGGCTGGCAGAAGGTAGAAAGAAGAAATGTAGTAAAAGAAGCAGGGTCAGCACAGGAAGATTGGATAACCTGTTCTACCACTGCAGGCTCTAAAGATGGAAGGAGACCACAAGTCAAGGGATTTGAGCAGCCTTTATAAGCTGGGAAAGGCAAGGAAATGGATTTTCCCTGTAGCCTCCAGAAGAGAACAGAACCTTGCCAACATTTTGATTATAGCCAAGAGACCTATGAGACTAAAATTCTAACCTACAAAACTATAAGAAAATAAATTTGCACTATTGGTGGTTTTTGTTTTGTGGTGCTGGGGATTGAACCCCAAGGGCCTCACATATGCTAGGCAAGTACTCTACCACTGAGCTAAATCCCAGAACAAATTTGTGTTGTTTTTAAGCCACTACATTTGCAGGATAGTCACTCCTTGGTATCTGTGGGAGACTGGTTCCAGGACCCTCATCACCTCCCTGGGATACCAAAGTCCATGAACACTCCAGCTCCTTATACAAAATGGCATGGTATTCACATATAACCTACACACATCCTCTTGCATAGCTCAACTCTAGGTTACTTATGATACCTAATATAGGTAGACACTATGTAAATAGTTGTACAGTATTGTTTAAGGAATAATGACAAGAAATAATGTATGTGTTCAGTATAGATGCAATTTTCTTTCTTTTTACAGGGCTGTGACTTAATACACACTGGGCTCTACCACTGAGTTACAGTTCCAACCAGGTAACATTTCTTCTTTTTAATTTTTTTCCCCCTGGTGCTACAGATTGAACCTAGGGGCTTTGCACTGAGCTACATTCCCAGCTTTTTTGTTTGAAACAGGTTCTTAGTAAGTTACTCAGGCTGGCCTTGAACTTGCCATCTTCCTGCCTCAGCCTCCCAGTGTGCTGGGATACAGGCATGTTGCACCATATCCGGAAGTAACTTGTTCCTTAAATTTCACAGATGAAGAAAAAAGTGTACCTCAGCAGCGATTATACACAGAGCCTCACTCGTATCTGATTTAGATGGTGAGGTTTAAGTGAAATTTTAAAATTCTGAGTAGATGCTATAATGGGTTGAAACTTTTGGGATCACAGGGATGATGGTGAATGTATTTTGCACATGAGACAAACATAATCTTTTGGGGCCAAAGGGTGGGCTGTAGTGGGCACAAACCCCCTCCCCATGAAGGCATCAATGTTTTAATTCTTAGAAGGGGTTTTAGTGATGTAATGAAATTCAGGACCTTGATATTGATTGATTGTCTTATACTATCTGGGTGGGTCACAATGTAATTTTCCTAAAAGTAGGAGAGGCAGAAAGTTAGGACTCTGCTCTGTTACAAAGTGAGAACTCTGTTGTCTGCTTTAAAGACAGAAGGAGCCAGGTATGGTGGTGCATCTCTGCAATCCCAGGTATTTGGGAAGCCAAGCTAAAGGCCAGCCTGGGCAACACAGCAACAAAAAAAGACAGAAGACATTAGCCAAGGAATGTGGGAGGCTTCTAGAAACTACAAACTGAATCTTCCCTAGGGCAAAAAAAAAAAAAAACAAAAAACAAAAAAAAAAACCCTGACAATACCTCAATTCATACATTTGCATCACATTTCTAAACTACAGGCCTTTAAGACTACACATTTGAGGGCCAGGGATTTAGCTCAGTGATTCTGCCGCCTGCTTTGCAAGCACAAGGGCCCAAGTTCAATCCCTGGTACCAAAAAAAAAAAAAAAAAAAAAAAAAAAAA
>NW_022900931.1:46837379-46875459 GCF_012274545.1 Fukomys damarensis
AGAACACAAAAAGAGACTCTCCTCGGGAAAAAAAAAAAAAAAACAAAAAACAAAAAAAAAAACCCTGACAATCCCTCAATTCATACATTTGCATCACATTTCTAAACTACAGGCCTTTAAGACTACACATTTGAGGGCCAGGGATTTAGCTCAGTGATTCTGCCGCCTGCTTTGCAAGCACAAGGGCCCAAGTTCAATCCCTGGTACCAAAAAAAAAAAAAAAAAAAAAAAAAAAAAAACTACACATTTGTGTTTTTTTTAAGCCATTAAGTTTGTAAAAATTTATTATGGCAAGAACCTATCTCAGTAGAAAACTATGTGGGAATAATGAGGCATTGTTTCTATAATTTGTTATTTGGCAGGGGGTGTGGGAGGAGGTGTAGTAGGGGTACCTGGAATCAAAGTCAGGGCCTTGAGCTTGCCAGGCAGGTGCTGTTCTGCTGAGCTACATTCCCAGCTATAATTTCTTTTTTTTTTTTTTTGGTACCGGGGATCGAACTTAGGTCCTTATGCTTGCAAGTCTGGCAGCGGAATCACTGAGCTAAATCCCAGCCCTATAATTTGTTCTTAAATAATTCAGATATGTTAAAAATATGCCAATCTACATAAAGGTAGATGGGAATGCTATTATTTCTGCAACTTTAATGTAAATTTGATATTGTTTCAAGAACTTTTAATTAATGGAATTACATTTGACTTGTCAAAATTTCATAAATCATAGTTTTGCAAAACAGATTAAATCTAGAAGATAGAATTTAGTCATCTCCATATAAAAAGGGCCTGAGATAAACTTATGTTCTCTTCTTCCACTCTGGATGGGTCAACTCATTTATATAGCTGCACTCCAGTTGAGTAAATATTTCTCACCAGTTGAGGGAAATATGTTATCAGGGGAGCTGAGGACCAAACTCCAGAATTTTAACCTACTATCCCCAGCTTCTGATTCAAGCCCTTACCTGTAGACAGTGATATGGGGAGATACAGGACGATTTGAACCTGTATTCTTATTCCAGAACTGCTCCATCTCTTCTTTGGCTGTGGTTCCCAAAGGCACAGCACTAAAATAAAGCCAGGTTTTAAAAGAATTAAAAGTAAGCTTGGTTTAATATTTTATATAACAAAAGGCTTTTTTTTTTTTTAAGGCAAGGTGAGCCAGACAAACCTCCCAATTTAGGAAAACACACTCAAACACATTCCTAAGACTCGCTTATCTTTACGCTGAGTTGATTCAATTAATAACCTTGACTATGGCTGGACATGGTGGTGCATGCCCATAATCCCAGGATTTGGGATGCTGGAGGCAGAAGATCACTAAATTAGGCCAGCCTGTAATACTTGGTGAGATCAACGCCAGCCTGAACTACATAAAGAGATCCTGCTAAAAAAACAAAACAAAAAAAACAGGGCTGGGGATTTAGCTCAGTGGTGCTGCCTGCCTTGCAAGCACAAGGTCCTGAGTTCAATCCTCGATACCAAAAATAAATAAATAAATAAGAAAACACCTCAACTGTTGCCAACAGGGGTGGCTCAGTAATAGAGTCCTTGCTTGGCACGCATGAAGCCTTAGGTTTGATTCCCAGCACTAAATAAAATAATTTAGGGGGAAAACCCTCAATTGCCCCAAGAAATTATATCAGAGGATAATTCTTTCTTCCAATTTTTACTAACACACAGGTCCAACAATCAAAGCTCAACTTCTGTAGGACAAGTGTAAAATTTCAACTCCATTTGTTTTGTTTTCTTTTTCTTTTTCTTTCTTTCCCCGTCCTCCAACTCCAGCTGAACAAACACAGGTCTCAGGTACTTTCATATATTACCATCTGTAGTCTTATGTCTTTCTAAGGACGGAATATGTTCTTTGAAGTCAAGATCTCAGGTCCTAAGTTCGATCCCCGGTATCAAAAATAAAAATAAAAAATAAAAAATTTTAAAAAAGGGTCAGGGATTTAGATCAGTGGCACCATGCTAGCCTCTGGAGCACAACGTTGGGAGTTTGATCCCCAGTACCAAAAAAAAAAAAAAAATTGATCTGCATTCAGTTCAGTACTGCTGAAGAGCACCTTGGTTTCTCTTTTTTTCTTTTCTTTTGGTTTTTTGGGAGAGTCTCATGACATAGTTCAGGCTAGTCTGGAACTTGCTATGTAGTTTGGGCTGGCCTTGAATGCAAAGTGATCCATCCTCCTGCCTCAGTCTTCTGAGTGCTGGGATTATAGGTGTGTGCCACTATGCCCAGCTCTTGGTTTCTCTAGTCCATATTGAAACCAACCATCAGAGTTATGCTCAACAATTTATTCTGTGCTTGTATTCATTATTCCAGAACTAAGAGTGTTGGTCAGTGGTACAGGAAAGAAGGAAGGAAGGAAAGAAGGAAGGGAAGGAAAAACCACAACCAAAATAAACTCCACTAAAACATCATTCCATTCGCCTCAAGAAAATATCTCCAGGGTAAGGCAGCTCAGGGGCTGAGTGCATACTTAGTGTTAGTATGTATGAAGCGCATCACCAATAAATACATAAGTACAAAAGGAAGACTTGGTAACTTTATGGTAGAAAAAAACTTAGCAGGCATTTTCTTATTCAAATGATCAAAGTTAAAAATAATTAATAAATAGCGGGTTATACTGACGTACACCTATAATCCCAATACTAAGGAGGCTGAGGCAGGACTGCCTGGGCTACACAGCAAGTTCAAGGGCATCCTGAATTACACAGTGAGACCCTATCTCAAAAAAACAAAAGCAGCCGGGCGTAGTGGCGCACGCCTATAATCCCAGCACTCGGGAGGCTGAGGCAAGAGAATCGCTGTGAGTTCCAGACCAGCCTGGGCTACACAGTGAGTTCCAGGTCAGTCTCAACTATACTGTGAGACCCTGTCTCAAAACAAACAAACAAACAAACAACAACAAAAAAAAAACCCAAAAGTAAGTGCCTGGGATTTAGCTCAGTGATGCTGCATTTGCCTTGCAAGTACAAGGTCATGAGTTTGATCCCTGGTACAAAAAAATAAAACAAATTAATAATGAGACAAAGAGTATTATTTGGCTCCTGATATGATGTACTGTAATAACATTTCTAATCATTAGAAAACAATCCACAAACTCAACTTGTGAAATACTACAAAACAATTGGCTTATATTCATCAAAAATGTCAGTGTCCCAAAAGACAAAGATAGGCTAATATGTAGTACCAGATTAAAAAGCAGAGCCAGGCAAGGTAACACATATCTGTAATCCTAGCATTCTGGGAGGCTGAGGCAAGAGGAGCACAAATTTAAACCCAGCCTGGGCAATTTAGTAAGACTCTGTCTTTAAAAAAGGTTTTTTGTTTTTGTTTTTTTTTTTTTGGTAGCAGGGATCGACCTCAGGACCTTGCACTTGCAAAGCAGGCATGATGCCACTGAGCTAAATCCCCAGTAGAAAAAAAAAAAGTTTTAAAGAGAGCTGGGAAATATATCTCAGCTCAGTGTAAAGGTCTTGGTTCAATCCTTAACAGCAAAAACCCAAATATACAAATAAATAGTAATTACAGAAAAATGACAGCAGTATATTTGAGAGCCTAATTAGATTTCTGGATGGAGGAAATACACATTTTCTATAAAATGTATTATCTGGGACAAAGAAATTCTGAAAATCAACTACATATTAGATAAGTGTCAATGTTAAATTTCTAAACTTGATAATGTGCTTTTAATTTATACTGTGTTATATGATTCTTTTATTAGGAGATTTAGAAGTAAAGGATCACAATGTTCACAAACTATTCTCAAAGAATTCAGTGATAATAATAACAAGTATATATTAGGCTAAGCCACAAATATTCAACCAGATTTGACCCACAAAAACAACAATTTTGGGGAGCCAGGGATTTAGCTCAGTGGTGCCACGCCTGTCTCAAAAGGCCAAGGTCCTGAGTTTGATCCCCAGTACCAAAAACAAACAAACAAATTTTGTATGGTACAACCAATAGTGTGATAAGCAAACACAGCAAAATGTTAATAATTGATGAATCTGGGTAAAAGGTATATAGAATTTTATCATACTGTTCTTACAATTTTTCTGAAAGCATAAAGTATTTCCAAAATAAAAAGTTAAAGAAAAAAACTCAAAGTCGATTGTTAAGGTCAACAGAGTAGGAATGAATATTAAGGAGGAAGAAATATATTTAAAACCTAAGTTATGGGCTGGGGATTTGGCTCAGTGGTTCTGCAGCCTGCCTTGCAAGAGCAAGGGCTGGAGTTTGATCCCCAGTACCACAAAAATAAAAACAAAATAAAACCTAAATTCTGAAACTGCCTAAATCTAGAGAGTATAAGAAAAAAAAAAAATTAAGGAGAAAAAAATAGAAGAGAATTAGATATAAAGGTAAGAATGAAGAAACCAGAGCAAACTGGTGGAGCAACAGAAAACACAAAAAAAGCTGAAAAAGGAAAAATTTTAAAACACCAAATAAATATCCTTGCTTTTTCTACTTCCAGGCAGAAAAATAGTGGAAGATGTAGTTGAGTGGTAGAGCACTTACCTGGCAAGTATAAGGCCCTGGGTTCAATGCCCAGGACCAGAAAGAGAGAAAAGAAATCAGAAAACTTAGTGACAATGATTATTAAATTTTTAGACAATGGTTTACAACTGCCCATATCCATTTCTTACATATCACCCAAATCTAAATTAACAACCTATTGCTTTTCCCTGAGGAAAAACAAGTAATAATAATAATAATAATAATAATAATAATAATAATAATAATAATAATGATACCCCTAGACTTAGAAACTTACCTTCTGATACAGAGCTGAGGACTAAGGTATAATAATGATCCCTAGACTTAGAAACTTACCTTCTGATACAGAGCTGAGGACTAAGGTGGGATCGGAGGCAATGTCGGCCAGCATGTCTGTAAGACAAGAGGCAAGAATCAATACACACTCAGAGACAACTTCAATACATCAACTTCTCTATTTTTGTAGTATACTGGACTTAGGGGCATAGGAATCAATTTAAAATGAGGGCTGGCTATAGCTCAGTGTAAAGTGCTTGCTTAGCATGCATGAGGCCTTGGGTTTTATTTCCATTAATGCCAAAACAAAACAAAAAACCCAAAACAAACAAAAATTAGAGTGAACCACTGACAACAGCAAACATATAGGTTAGTTATACCAGAGACTTGTTGTAAATAGATTAAAATATGAAAAATATGGGTTCTGAGGAAGAAAGATCATAATACTAAGGTCATTTCAGGAACCACCAACCTGGATAAACTTCAAGTCAAAAAGTCTGATATAATAGTACCAAAAATATGAGAATGCAAATATAATTTTTTGAAGTTTTTTTAGAAGAGGTATCCCATGAAAAAGTATGTAAAGAGGATATATAAATTTTCTACTTAAAAGTTGCTATTTTTCACATGTATGCATACTACCAGAACTGCTTTCCTTTTTTTTTTTAAATTTTGGGGGCGTTTTTGAGACAAGGTCTCACTGTCTCACAAGGTCAGGCTGGCCTTGAACTATGTAGTCCAGGCTGGCCTCAAACTCATAGCAATTCTCCTGCCTCAGCCTCCCAAGCAGAATTGTTTTTTTCAAGTCAAAAAGAAACATGTGCATGTGACTAGGCATTTTATTAGGGACAATCCAACTGATCCAAAGTTTATATAGTATTAGGAAAAACAAAAGCCATTATACTCTTTAATCATATCATTACATCAGAGCTTTCTAAAATCAACAAATCAGTGATGGTCTAAAAGTAAAAATATGATTCTACAAGTTTATTGTATACCCATTATATATCAATGAAGTATTACAGGATACAAATCTCATGTAGTTCTAACTATCTTCTAAAAGAGCTCATGAGCTGGTTGTGGTACATGCCTGTAATCCTAGTACTTGGGAGGCAGAGGCAGGAGGATCCCTGCAAGTTCTAGGCCAGCTTGGGCTACATAGTGAGCTCAAGGCCAGCTTGAACTACATATCAAGACTCTGTCTCAAAAAACCAAAATAATAAACAAACAAGCAATCTCATGATATCCCTCATACCACTGATACTAGATATACAAATGTTTCAAGAGTCTTACGCCTTACAGTAGTACACTAAAAGGCCCCCACTATTTGAAAGGAAAAATCCAACCAACACTGCCTTTAGAATCCACTTCTTCCTTCTTCCCAGCTTTGAAGGCAAGAGGTGAATACAGACATTGTATACCCAAGACTCCCAAAAAGAAGTGGGAACAAGTCTCTTTAAATCAACTGAATTGTCTCTGAAGTTGCAGGGGATGCATTCCTCACACCAGGCTAGGCCCAGTTACTCGGCTACCCAGCAAGAGTTTGTAGATGTGGGTTGGAATCTATGGCAAATTCTGTCTAGTGCTATTGTTTTCCAAACAAATACCAATGTAAGCTTTCCACAGGCCCTCACAGAAATGAGCTGCACAAATTTTATAACTTTATTTGAAATATGACAAAATGAAATATCTAACCTTTTCTTTCACATGAAACCAGGAACTCTTGAGATTTAATTTTTTCACTAAGGAATAGTATTTAAAATGTTATAGCTAGAAAGTAATAATACTTCATAGTTTGAGAACAGTCTCACTGTGTAGTCCAAACAGGGTGGCCTTCAACTCTTTGTATACCCCAAGCTGGCCTCAAACTCTCACAATCCTCCCTCAGCCTCCTGAGTTTTTGGATTACAGGTGTGTGTCACTGCACAGACTTCCATTTGTTGTATTTAGAGTAGGAGTTACTTATTTTTTTCCTACCTGCTCTCCCATCTCCTTTCATCTTTTTTATTAAGTCAGAATCTATAATTTCCAGTTAGCACTGTCTTTCTTTTTCGTTAATTTTAGTGTTGTGTCTTTCAAAATGCCTTATAAATTCCCATTTAACTGATCAAATCATTTTTGAAACTTCTCTGGACTAAGGCAGCAACAGCACTAGGAAAGAACACTGGAAAGTCGAAATGCCAGAGCGAAGTCTTAGATCTGCATGAGTTGTATAACTTCAGGGAGCCAGTGAACTTCAACTTTTCCATTTATAAAATGAGACTGGTAAGATATACCTTAATTGGTATAGGGAAAAAATGCACAGGACACATTACATGTAAGACATTATTTCATTGGTCTCCCTAAGATTTTTAGAAATCACATCACATTCTTCTTAAAATCCTCAGTGACGACAAAAACATTCATTTGCTGAAAATGGATTTGACTTATGAGAAAAAAAGTTATCCAAAGCCAAGTCTGAGACCAAATTGAACACTACTTTTCAATCCAAAACAAGATACTACTTTAAGTGAGTTTCTCTTACATGACCTCTAAACTTGACTGACAGCTTCCCAAAAGTTTCATATGTATATGAGTAGCAGCCAGAATAAATTAGATATATAACCTTGAGTGACATTCTGAAAAGGAATCATTTGTATACAGAAAGGCATGAATTTACATGTCTTTGCTCAATGTTCTGATGGAAACTCTATCAAGGGGAAATGTTCATCCTTCAAAACCCAAATCCTGATGGCAAAATCTCCATTTTTCTCAGTATTACTTACTGTGTCTGCCACACTTCCCCACCACGTTTGTATCTACCAACAGTTAGTTCATTGTTTAATAATTCATTTAGTTATCTGTCCTGCTAGACTTTGAGCTCAAGGACAGGACTAGAACACTGCATTTATAATGCCTATATTAATGTCTGACATGTAGAAGAGGCTCAAAAATGATCATGAATGAGTACGGGTTATTTTGTTTTTTGAGACAGGGTCTCACTATGTAAGTCAAGCCAACCTTGAACTCTCAATGATCCTCCTGCCTTAGCCCCCCAAATGCTGGGATTACAGGCGTGTGCCACTAAGCTCAGTACATATGGGCTTTTGTTTTGTTTTGGTGTTGGGGATCAAACCCAAAGCCTCATGCATGTCCAGTAAGACTCTACCTCTGAGTTTATTTTATTTTTGGTACTGGAGATCAAACTCCGGACCTTGTGCTTATGAGGCAGGCGGTAGCACCACTGAGCTAAATCCCCCTCCAAGTTTATTTTAAAAATAAAAAGTAGTCTTATTAAGAGGTAAACCTCACTTTTTAGAGGCATTTCATATATTTAATACTTTATATTATTATAAGATAGCTGACGGTTGGTGATTTTGTGCTTAAAACAGCACATATATTAGACAGAAGCCCAGCTGTCCTTCACTTAGTTATCTACTCCTTCTTGACTTTGGCAAGTCATTCCTTGATTGAACACCAAGGAAGTTTGTAAATTGGCTGCTGTTTTTCCCTGGCTGGTCCCTGAGCTGTCTTAGGAACATACAAAATGCAGAGCACTATTCAAGTAGGGCATGATGGCACATGCCTATAATCCCAGCACTCAGGAGACTGAGGTAGGAGGCTTGCCCTGAGTTCAAAGCCAGCCTGAGCTACATAGCGAGTTCAAGGCCAGGCTGAACTACACAGCAAGATCTCATCTCAAAAAAAAAAAAAGGGGGGGGGGTGTGCAGGGATTTAGCTCAGTGGCACTGTACCTGCCTAACAAGGATAAGGTCCTGAATTCAATCACTGGTACAGAAAGAAAAAAAAATCAAAAGCCATGATATACAATACCCTGATAACTAAGAATTTTTAATTAGCAGATCATTAAAAGTATCTAACTGGAAGGGTAGTTTTAGGAGATGTTAGCCTCAAGCTACATGCCAGCAGAGAGTTCTAGAGCTCCATCTACAACATGGTGATTTTTATTTTTTAATGAATATATAAATCATAAAATTATATGTATTAATGGGATACTATGTGATGTTTCAGTGTATATACATTGTGCAATATTTTATAATAGTGAAACAATATTACATACTGAAAAACTGGAGGGTAATGGCCAGGCATGGTGGCTCATGACTGTAATCCCAGCACTCAGGAAACTGAGGCAGAAGGATCACTGTGAGTTCGAGACCAGCCTGGGCTACATAGTAAGTTCCAGGTCAGTTTCAACTACATAGTGAGACGCTGTCTCAAAAAAAAAAAGAAAAAGAAAAAAGAAAAACGGCAGGGTAGATTGCAAATGTTCTCACCACACCAAAAAAATAAGTATGGGGGGACACAGACATTGATTAGTTACATTTAATACAATGTATACATATTTTGAAACATCATGTTGTACTCAGTAAATAATATACAATTTTTGTCCATTAAAATTAAATACACTCTATAGAAGCTCAGTATTTCTCTTAAGTGGGCCTAGTTATTATTTTGAATCCACAAAGAAAGAAATCACATTCATAGAATCAATGACCACGACTCATCCAAAATAAATGGAATTAGTGACATTACTAAAACTACACTTCTTAGAAGGTATTTCTAAAAAAGTCCTTGTGAGAAAGAGGCCCTTCCCGTGAGAACTTTAGATTACCATTAAAAGAAAAGAAATCTTTTCTTGGCACTGAATCCTGGCATGGACAGTGCTACACAAATCAAGATAATATCTGGATACACTTAATGGCTGTGGCCATAAAGGATTAGTCCCAGGACCCCAGCAGATACCAAAATCCATGGATGCTTAAATCCCTTCTATAAAATAGTGTTTGCATACAAAGGCTAACTTTAAAAATGTTTAAATTTGTTAAAAATTTGTTACTGTAAAAGGCACATTGCCATGTAATCCCCTTCAAAGTATTCCCCTTCACTTCAAACACACTTATCCCACTGTTCTTGCCACTTTCTAAAGCAGTTCTGGAAGTCCTCTTTTGTGTCTTGATATATTATCAAAAATACAGTAGGGCGGGGGATTTGGCTCAGTGGTTCCACCACCTGCCTGTCAAGCACAAGGGCCTGAGTTCAATCCCCAGTACCCCCCCACACAAATACAGTGAATGCTGCTCCTGAGTGCCATCTGATGCAAAGCAACACTCATAAAAATATTACTGTGTAGCCCTATCATTGTGAAACTTCTGGTTCTTCCCTAAAGTCAAAATGATCATGAAAGGTCAATGTTTTTAATCAAGTCAGGTTGTCAAGGCAGCCATGACACTGCAACTAAAGATACAAAGGACTTCTGGAACTGCTTCAGAAAGCGGCAAAAACACTGGAATAAGTGTGGTTAAAGTGAGAGGAAATATTCTGAGAGGGATTAATGGTAATGTGTAACAAATTTTGACATCCACTGTATTTTTTAATCACACATATACTTTAATTATTGGCAGTTTACAATACTCAGTACAATGTAAGCATGCTTGTAAATAATTGTTATACCATATTATTCATATCATGACAAGGGGGAAAAGTCTGTATATGTACAGTGCGGATACAACCAACTAAATTATAGGTCTAACTACACAATACACAAATTAACTGAAGTAAACAATTCTCCAACAATATGTGCTGGAGACTAAGGATCTGTGAAATGGTGGGAGACTACATCAGCATATGCCTACATATCCTTTTATTCACCTGGATTCAGTGTAATGCTTAGCTGTTGGTAAATTCAAGTTTTGCTTTTTGGAGCTTTCTGGAAAATTTGTTTTTCAAGTATTTCCACCTGAAGTTGTGAATCCATGCATAAGAAACCCATGGATGAGAGGGGAAATTATACAATGATCTTCATCTTCTAACCACTAATTCTTATACTCAAAACAAACTATTAACCAAGCACAGTGGCATACACCTGTAAGTCCAGCAATGAGAGGCTAAAGCAAGATCACAAGTTTGAGCCCAGCACAGGTAAATGTGCAACGTAGTGAGAGCTTGTTTCAAAATTTTTAAGAAATGAAAAAGGGCTGGGATGGAGCTTAGTGCAAAGACCTTGTGTTCAATCCCCAGTATCCCACCCCGGCAAAAAAAAAAAAAAAAGGAAAAGGGAAAAAGAACACATGTCAAGCAGCTAAATGTTAGTTCCTCCAAAAGCCCTAATATCTATTAAATAGAAGTCAAAGAATTGAAAAGCATTCAATTATAAAATCATCCGGAATTAAAGGAAGCAGGTCTGGCATCAATGGTCTTTGTGCATCTCATAAAAAAATACATGGGTATATTTATATAAAGATGAAAGGGGAGGAGAAAATGAAGGATTAAGATAATTGATCTCAACTCCAAGGGGAATCATTTTTTTCACAGAGAAAAACTAAACAAAGTCCCTCTATTTTTATACTGTGTGACTAAACTGGGAAGACAAATGAGAAGACATTTAGAGAAATTGGGGATTGAAATCTCAACAGCACTGCGCCTAACTTTCCATAACAAATAGTTTCCAAAAATAGGGCTGGCACAAAACTATGCTGGGATGTGTACCAGGAGTGTCAAAAGGCGCTAGTCTCAAGGACTAGAAAGGCTGAGTCGAGAAAGAACTAGACAGTGGAGAGTTCAGAAGAGAACGAAATCTACGCTATTTCTCTGGACAGTGAATTGACCTTTTAGAGAAAAGCCGGAATATCCATTCCGTGGCTATTTTCAGGTAAAAAGATAAAAATGAATTAACTGGGCTGCAGCAAAGGACTACTAACAGCTGAAATGGTAGGAATCCAGATTTCCTTCACCTTTGCCAGTGGCCGGTCAGGGACCTGGACAGGGCCCACACACTGCTAGCAGTAGCTAACGTTTGCAGTAATAAAAAGCAAAAACAAAGCACACCGAAGACATTCCTCCAGCCCCAGCCCCACCGGCCCACCCCCCCTAAGAATGACCTCCAAATTGCAAGACCCATGGTCAGCTAACCTCGAGGTTAAAACAATTTTTATAGGGCTCGGCTCCGGGTGCGACCACATGAGCAATTTGGGGTAGAAGCAGAAAAGTTGACAGCTGCGCCACTCCAGGGTACGGAACAAGTGACCTCGAAGCCAGACGGAGTTGCACGGCAGCGGCTGGAGGGGGAGGGGAGGGGCTCCAAGGATTCCAGAGCGTGTGGCCTACACACCCACGGGTCCTTTACTTGCCGGAGCACAGGATAAAACGTTATCGGCAAGACATGAGGGATTAAGTCTCCCAGTGTCGCGGGTACCGACTCCCAGCCCCAAGATAAAGTCACCTCAACAAGAGCGCCGCCATCTTGGATTCTGGCCTGGACGGAAGTGGCGTAGCTACGCCGCGTTCTGAAGACGGCGGAGGTCGGGATAGTCACGTGACAGCACCGAGCTTTTTAAATGGCTGGGCTCAACCTTTCCCCTTTTCGGTTAATGGTTTCGTTGCAGTCTTTTGGTTTTCTGTATTGCTTGTCTCCGGAGATTTTTGCCAGTGTTTGCCAGTTCTGCAGAAACGCTACTAGCTTGAATTTTGCAGTATGCGTTTTACCTGCGTACACATTCATTCTGTATTGCTGTACCAAACACCGGCTTTCCTCAGATTGTTCACTGAGGGCTTCTCAAGTCTGTTTTACTCTATCTCCCTGGTCAGCCTAAAAACGTCTGGTTGGCTGGCTGAGACATCCAGGGAAAAAGATAGTGTGTGTACTCCCTTCCTTTCTACTGTGAAGCTTCAGCCAAAATGAGAAAACCCAAACTGAGATCCAATTTAAGAGAGGGAGGCAGGGTAGCGACTACCATTCCTAAGGACAAGGAACCTCCTCTAACCAAGGTTAGGCCCCACCATTCCTAGGCTTGAGCTGCAGTGTGAGCTAGACGCCCACCAGCCACCAGCTAAAGACAGCGCTCTCTTGTTCTGTTTCAACGCTATGTGGGTGACACCCACAATCAGAAGAACCTGTGCTGTGGGGGGAGAAAGCTTTTTGATTTATATAAATAGTTATGAGGAACTGTATATAAACAGTTTTGAGGAACACAAGCAGAGAAATCAATTGCAGAGCACTTGCAATTGGAGAAAAAGGGCAAATGAAAAAGGAATAAAACAATACTGAAGTTCTTGACCTTTGGGAAGGGGGATGTATGGGGAGGAGGAAAGAGGACGTCCCAAGCAACTCCTATTCAGCAATAAAACATACTCAGTTATATTAATATTCAGATCTCATTTATATTTAGCACTCCTGCATATTTCCTTTCAGGATTTAAATAGCACAAATTAAATTCTTTTTTGCATCAAGTGAATAAAACTATTTTGCATTTCTGTAATGCTTGACAAAGAGCACGTTCATGGACTTTAGGATTGGAAAGGACCTTTGAGGCTCCCTAATTTAACCTGCTATCCAATGCACGAATCTCCTCTTTAGTGTTCCTCACATCTTCAAGACTGCGCGAACACATTTTATGATGAATACTTAAAACAACAAAAACAAAAATTTTTAAGCAATTTAATCATTAGAAAGTTGTTCCAGTACAATTTTCTGCTATGGAACTTCCAGTTCTTGATCATCTTTTGGCCCTCTGGAGCTTCCCATTAATAAATGCAATGAATATCTCTTTCTCTTCATCTTTTTTGTTTTTGTTTTTTTAAAACAGGGTCTAGCTATGTTGTTCAGGCTGACCTTGAATTCACAGCAGTCCTCCTACCTCAGCCTCCTGAGTGCTGGGACTATAAGTGTGTGCCACCATGCCCAGCCACTCTATATAATTTTATTTACCATATCTGTACTGCTGACTTACCAGAGTCTGTGAAAAGTGCTACAAGGAATTCAAAGATACAGACTTAGATATTGTCCAGGAGAAACAAATACAAAGCTGGATAATCCCAGCTACTTGGGAGGCTAAGACAGGAGGATTGCAAATTCTAGGCCAATCTGGACAATTTAGTGAGCCATTGTGTCAAAATAAACACATCTGAAAGATCTGGGAATGTAGCTCACTGACAGAGCACTTGCCCAAGCTCCTGGTCTACATAGAGAGACCCTGTATGAAGAAAAACAAAACCAGTTCTGGTCATGGAGACATTCCTAACTCTATCCTAAAATCTTCAGAAGATGCTTACAATGTACTGAATTAACTCCACTCTCTTTCACCTGTCATTTAAGGCCTTACATGAATTGGCTTCAGCCATCCTGTTCAGACTTGTTCCCTCCTATGACCCTTCAAGTTCTCTCAAATCATAGCATAAAATCTGCCCTAAGTCTTCACAGTGCCTCTCAAACCTATGGAACACATGCGTATATCCACATGCACCCAATCATGTTGCTTCACCTCTTTGTTCCTGCTTTTTCTGTTCTGTCTGATCACCCTCTGTACCCAGTCCTTTTCAAAGTGTCACACATCCTTTAAGGTTGGTCCATATTTAATACTGCTTCCTAGATATGACTACCCCTTCCTCTGAACTCCATTTATGAGTGGATTTTTTGTTTTGTTACCTTTTGCAGAACTGAGGATGAAGGCCAGTGTCCTACACGTACTAGGCATATGCTCTACCACTGAACTACCCCCCAGCCCTGGACTTCATTTATTAAATGGAATTTATTTTTTCTTGATCTCTTATATAAATTAACCTTCTTGAGATTGCCCTTTGTTGTACTCCCAACTCCGTTTATTATCAAGGCAAGCATCATGGTTTATTTTAATTAATTGCTGATAGCTTCATCATCTGATCTCTCCCCTCCACATCCCCAGACTAGATTTTGAACTCTCAGGAAGGACTTATTTTTCATTCTTCTATTACCTGCATTCCCCTACCTGACATATAGCTGGTGTGCAATACAATTTTGTTGCCTTGGTCTAAGCTGAAATGGACTTAAAACTGCAGCATGAGGTGTGGAGGACTTTCTCACAAAGAGGGAAAGGTCTGAGGCTTCTTTGAAAATTTTCCAGTGGAGAAAAGTTTTTTATCCTGGAAAAATCTCCCAGGATGTAGGAAGATGAAAAAAAAAAATCCCAACAGACCTGGTTATCTCAGAAAGTCTGTAATGCAGGTCATCGTAATCAAAACAACAGGGAATATCCTATTTTCAGAGTTCTGAAGAAGAAAACTGCTAGGGATCTGGGGGAGCCACTCTCAGGCAAGGAGGCTAGGGAGGAATCCCTTTCCATGGGCTTTGGATTTAGATTTCCCTGCCTATGTATCCTCAGAGAAGTGTGTCTGTGTCCCTGTTTCTGTCCCTTTCCCTTACCACCCCCCAACATTCCAGCCTGGGGGGGGGAGGCCAGCAGACACAAAGCCCTCTGTGTAGGGGTGGTATGTACCCCCCCACCCCTCTACCCAGAGTACACAATGCCCCTTCTGCTTCCTGCACTCTGTACACTCCCCACCACCCCTCAACTGCACATGCCAGGCCGCAATTGGTTACTGGCTCAGGACAGCCCCCTCATGCTGAAGCCCCAGGGGATTTTAAGGGGGTTCCAGGAACCTCCTGCTCAGTTCCCTGTCCCCCACTCTCTCTACCCCACAGATGCGCCAGGCCCTGGTCCCTGCCCCAGCTATGGTCCCTGGGGCTCCCTGGTCCAGTTCCAGCCCTGTTCTGGCTGTGCTGCTCTTCTCTGCTTTGGGTAAGTGGAGCCACTGCAGTCTGGGAACCCTGAATCTCAGGCGCTTCATCACACTCGTATTGCCAAGAGCCAGTGAGCAAGAGCAGGAAGGCACTGTTCCATTCGGGGTGGGGGGAGTCATGTGGCAGAAGCAGGAAAGGTGTTCTGTGAAAGAAGCAGGCATGGGTGGACCACTGTGGAAAGCCGGGGTCATACCTCCAGGGCCATGCTCAGAGTCAACAGGCAGTGATGTTACAGCACGGAAGGAACAGCATCAAACATGAGTTCTGCTCCTTGCCCATCACCTAGTAGTGCAAGAGGTATTCAGCCTTAACCTCCCAGAAAAGTGAAGGAGTATGATGTAAGGAGGAACCCAAGGTTTGTGGCCTCAGCTCCTCAAAGTCTTTATTTCTTGGTAACTCTGTTCCTTATCTATTATGTAGCTAATGGAGGTGAAGGGAGGTTCTATGAGATCCTAGAATCTTGTCCTTTTAAAGATGTCTTGTTCCATAAATTGAATAGCCCCTTCCTTGCCCTCTGGCTGATGTTCGGTGAGAAAGAGAAAGTCAGAGCAGGGTTAGTTGAATAGGCCTTTCCCTTTTCCAAGATGCCCTGAATCCTACTGAAATGGGTGAGCAATAGGTAAGCAGGAGTGAGAGTTGAGGAACAGCAGGGGAGGGAGACGGTTCAGAGTCCAAAGTTCTAGTTGTCAGCAACTTGAGTCAGAACCCCAGAACTTATACTGTTTGGGACAATATTGGACTACTCTGAGAAAATGTGAAGGATAAGAATTGGACTAGGACACAGTGAGGTAAATGGGGAGAGGGAATATAAGGAGGAGAAAGTTCTGTCTTGATACCTGGCCTGCTCATAGAACCATTGAGCAAAGCTGAGAAGTGCAATGGTGTTATCATAACAGGAGGAATAGAAAGAAATTAAATCCAATGAGTTACACTGGTGATTAGAGCCCTTATCACACAGGGGATTCCCAAGAAGGCTATAAGGTAGAAGTCCCAGGAGCTGAGAAAATGATATCATATGCTGAGGTGGAGGGTGGGGTTGGCATAAGCCCCTGACATTGGTCAGACAATGGGATTTTGTTTGGGTGCCTTCTCCCTCTATAGAACAAAAGGCCCACAGTTGCCCCCATCCAGGGCCAGCCCACACACAGTCTCCCAGGAATGGCCTTCCTTGTGTGGGTGAGTCTTGGGGGCAGCATTTGGCCAGAACGGCCAAGAGAAGGGTGAGAATGGTTGAACCACAGAGGCTCACATGCATAGTCATCTGAGCTCCAAGCTTGGGATCTTGCTGTACCGGAATTCCCTTGAGAGGGGACGAGGTCCTTCTTTCCCTGGCTCTCCCTGCAGGAGCAAGCTGTCTGGCAAAAAGGAATTCAACAGTCAGGACAGCTGTGTAAGGGAAGAAGACATATGTTCTGTAGTTCATTTTTTTCTGCCAGAAATTTAAATGTGCTGCTCTGTAAAGTACTATAAAGCCATTAAAAATAAGGTAGATGTCTATGAATCAACACAAAACTCTCCCCGAGACATATACGTTCTTAAGCCAAAAGAAAAAAAAAAGTAAAATATAATGCAATGTGTATTAAAATATAGCTCCACAAACTACCCATTTGTTACAAGTAGAAGTATATCTAGATTTTACTGTTTGTATTGATTCTGATTAAAAGGAAACACATATATTAAACTGATAACTGTGATTCTATATAGGAGGGGATGACAGGAAAAGAATTGTTCAGGGTGAGTGTCAAAGGAGACTTTAGCTTTGTCTGTATTGTGTGAATACTTTATAAGAAGAATGCAAATATATTACCTGTATAATTTATAAAAGTTTAAAAACCTTTCATCTAAGGGATAGCTTATGAGTTAAGACACTGACCTAAAGATAAGGGAAGACTTGGAGATGACCCAGCCTCCGGAAGTCTGCAAGCAAGGCTGTTACTGCTGACTTCATCTCCCCAGGGCACGTGCTGGACCGACACAGCATTTCCACTCATCAGTTTGGTCAGCCCAGAGACTAAGGCCTCAGAATAAGTTGTCTTTGCTATGGGCTCCAACCAGTGACTCAGCCTCATCTGCCCGTTGATCTCTCCTCCTCTGAAGCCCTCGTTCAGCCCACTTGTGTATCTGATTTCCACTCTGTACTTGCAGTGCTGTCCCCAGCCCAGGCTATTGTGGTTTACACGGACAGGGAGGTCCACGGTGCTGTGGGATCCCGGGTGACCCTGCACTGCTCCTTCTGGTCCAGTGAGTGGGTCTCAGATGACATCTCTTTCACCTGGCGCTACCAGCCGGAAGGGGGCCGTGATGCCATTTCAGTGAGTGCCTGAGGGAATCCTGGGGTTGGGTGACAGAAAAGTGCTTCCCAGAACAACAGAAAAGAGAATTTGAGCCAGGCATGGTGGTGCAGGCATGGTGGTGCACACCTGTAATCCCAGGACTCAGGAGGGTGAAACAGGAGGATCACTGTGAGTTCGAGGCCAGTCTAGGCTACCTAGTAAGTTCAAGAGTATCCTGAGCTATGTAATGTCTCAAAATATGAGGGGGGATATGAATATGAATTTGGCCTAAGAATGGGAAAATTCTTCATAAGCCGTAACTCCAGCTTTGGCATGGTAAGTGGCAATGCTTGTCAGCTGACTAGGACCTGTCTGCACTGTCCCGTCTCCCCCAGCACCACCTCTCCAAGCCAGGCTCCCTTCCCCTGAGGCTGGAGCCCTGCTTCCACAGCTTGGTTCTCTCTAGGGTCCCCTCACACGCTTTCCCCCTTCCGCACAGATCTTCCACTATGCCAAAGGACAGCCCTACATCGATGAGGTGGGGGCCTTCAAAGAGCGCATCCAGTGGGTCGGAGACCCTCGCTGGAAGGACGGCTCCATTGTCATACACAACCTAGACTACAGTGACAACGGCACTTTCACCTGTGATGTCAAAAACCCACCAGACATAGTGGGCAAGACCTCTCAGGTCACGCTCTATGTCTTTGAAAAAGGTGTGAGAAGCGGCAGGGGCCAGGGAGCCCGGGAAGCAGTTCAGGGAAGGTTAGCAGGCTGGGGGAAGAGGCAGAGAGCCCAGCGGGAGGATGTCAAGCCAGGGCGGGGCACGACCGCTTGGCAGAGGCAGCCTTGGACTCCTACGTCCCTAACCTAGGTGTGGGGCGAGACAGCAGAGGTCCAGGTCCCTGCTCATCCTCCCCACTTCCTTCCCTGCTAGTGCCAACTAGGTACGGGGTGGTGCTGGGAGCCGTGATCGGGGGCGTCCTCGGGGTGGTGCTGTTGCTACTGCTGCTTTTCTACCTGGTCCGGTACTGCTGGCTGCGCAGGCAGGCGACCCTGCAGAGGAGGCTCAGGTAAGGGGCGGAGCCAGACTCCCCATCTCCCCTCCCCTGTCTCCCCACGCACCTGGGCAGAGGCTGCTTCGGAGGGTGGAGGGACAAAGGAAGCGGGAAGACGCGTCTGAGGTGCCGCGCGCGAGTTCTGCAGGGGCCAAATTCACGACGCCCCCTTGTCCTGCAGCGCCATGGAGAAGGGGAAGTTGCACAAGTCTGCGAAGGACTCGTCGAAGCGTGGGCGGCAGGTTAGCGGACCCGGGGGCGAGCTGGGGAGGACCCGGGGAGCCAGCGGGCCCGCAGTGAGGGCCCTCCGAGCCGAGGCCTGACGTGTGCGCTCCTCCCTTCACACGCCGGTGCTGTACGCCATGCTGGACCACAGCAGAAGCACCAAAGCTGCCAGCGAGAAGAAGTCCAAAGGGCTGGGGGAGTCTCGCAAGGATAAGAAATAGCGGTTAGCGGGCCGGGCGGGGCGTCGGGGGCCGGGGGTGGAGTCCTCCAAAGGCGCTCAGGTGGTGGTCATCGAGATGGAGCTAAGGAAGGACGAGCAGAACTCGGAGCTCCGGCCTGCTGTCAAGTCCCCCAGCAGAACCAGCCTCAAGAACGCCCTCAAGAACATGATGGGCCTGGACTTGGACAAGTGATCGCCACCCCCAGGCCCTGCCAGAGCAGGGGGACCTAGGCTCCTCTCATCCCCCGTCTAGGTGCTTCCTCCCTTGCTCCCCAGCCCCTGCCCTGCCCTCACTGCCTTTGAGATGTAAGTTTCATTCCAAAATTCATTCCCAAGCTCTTGTATTCTTCCCCATTTTCACATCCTGGCTTTCTGGGAGCCCAGAGGCTAATCCTACCCCTCACCTGCCCCAAGGGCTGTGTGTTTGGTGCCTTTCCGACTGGCACCAAGAAGAAAAGGACCTTGACAGCTGCTGTCTCAACGCCAGGCCACCTGGCCTTCCCACCCACTGGGCCCCAGCCTGACCCTTCTGACTCCGGACCTTCCTGCCCCTCCCTGCCCTCCATCAGGTGGCCCAGCTCTGCGTTCCATGTTCCTACTAACACCCAGGACACACAGATCATACTCTCCTTCAGGGTTTGTTTAGGTTATTGATTATTTTTTATTTTTAATCCATTCTTTGTTTGCCCATGCCCGTGCTCTGTCCGGACCCCCATGACTGAGGACCAATGACGTCATGTGGCTTTTGCAGTTCCCACCCCCGTGAAGTCTTTCATGGAGAGCCAACCCAAGCTGAGGGGCCCCTGATCCTCAGCCCTCAGCTGCAAGATGGGTGTGGCCCATCCACTCAGAGTGCAGTTCTGAGACTCAAGATCTTGAGGAAGGAGAGAGAGAGAAACAATGGATCCTCACAGGTCCAGGGTGAAAGAGGGGGCAAATGAGCCTCAAAAAAAGACTTTAAACAATCAAACAGAAAGCAAGAGAAACAAATGGAAAATAAGGGGGAAAGGAAGAGATTGCACTCTTAGCCACAGGGGAGTCTTAGGAATTTTTCTACATTCTGTATATTTCCTCTCAAATCTCCAAATATCCTTAAATGTTCAATAAACACTGACATTTCCAGAAGCTGCTGCCTCTATAGTGCATTTCCAAGTTCTCCTGGGAACAATTCCCAACCCTTCTATCTTCAACCTCCCATACTGCCTCCCCCATCAACTGGTTTCGGCTGTTCAGTTTGGTCTTAACTATATGAGCTGACACAGAATAGAGAAAGAACTCTGAAATAGGCCTACCAGGCATGTTCGTACATTCAGCAAAATATCCAGTGTCAGTTTTGTTTTTAAAGGAGTTAAAAGCACAGATTTACTCTTTATCAAGATCTGAATTCTTGGCCAGATGTGTTGGCTCATGCCTGTAATCCCAGCACTTAAGAGGTTGAGGCAGGAGAATTGCTTTGGGTTTGAGACCAGCCTGGTCTACTTAGTGAGTTCAAGGCCAGCCTGAACTACAGAGTGAGACCCTGTCTCAAAAGTTTAAAAAAAAAAAAGAGAGAGAGAGAGAGAGAGAGAGAGAGAAAAGAAAGGAAGCAGCATACCTGTAATTCCAGCACTTGGCAGGCTGAAGCAGGAGGATCACTATGAGTTCAAGACCAGCCTGGGCTGCATAGTGAGTTCCAGGTCAGTCTCAACTACATAGTGAGACCCTAACTACATAGTAAGACCCTGTCTCAAAAAAACAAAAACAAAAAAAAAGAAGAAGAAAGAAAGGAAAAAAGATCTGAATTCTAAAACATCCCAGTTGCTCTGTAGTTGTGTGACCCATGATAGTTAAATTTGGTAAGCTTGTTCATGAACTTGTAAACAATGAGACCATGATACCTGCCCTATTTAATTCTTGGAGTTTTTGTGGTAATTAAGTGAGATCCTGCGTATGCAAATCTATAAGTCAATACACAATTAAGCTATTACAGGTTAGTCCCTTGAAGATGTTTCTAACTCTTACATTTATTTTTATTAGTACATGTTTGCAGTACATGAAGATGTTCCTAACTCTTGCTTAAAGGAGTACACTTTATAAACAAACACCAATCTCATTCACTCTCTGCAAACACACAACTTTGATTTGTTGGCACACTATTTTATTTTATTTATGTATTTATGTATTATTATTATTATATATTTTTGAGACAAGGTCTCACTATGTAGTTCAGGCTGCCCTTGAACTCACTATGTAGCAATCCTCTTGCCTCAGCCTCCCAAGTGCTGGGATTATGAGGTGCACCACTATGCCTGACTGTTGGTACACTCTTTTAAATACACTTATTAATATTGCATTGGCTAATTATTTGATATGCAATGTACAAACCTATTTTTTTTTCTGAACTGGGAATCAAACTAGGGTCCTTGCACTTGTGAGTCAGACAGCAGAACCACTGAGCTAAATCCCCAGCCCTACAATGTACACGTATCATTGATATCCTGTAACCCTTAAATGACTGTGGAAAAACATATGTATGATTTTCCTGTGGTGGAATTACTAAATGCAAAAACCAAAATTCTCACAGCTCATTTCTTCTGCTTTTTAAGAGGCTAAAGTGTTGATTAGCACTAACTTTGCCAAAATTCAGAGTGCTTCCATTTATTTGAGAGGTGTGTCTTGCTTCCTTCCTTCCTTTATTTATTTATTTGCTCAGACAGGGTCTTGCTATGTAGTTCAGGCTTTCCTTGAACTCACTATTGAGCCCAGGCTGGCCTTGAACTTGCAGCAATTCTCCTGCCTCTGCTTCCCAAGTGCTGGGATTATAGGCGTGCCCCAGCTAATTGTTACTTTTTTAAAAAATCATTCATGATTGTATTAATTACTTTTCTCATGGCTGAGACAAAATACCTGACACCCAAAGGTAAAGGAGAAAGGTTTTATTTGGCTCACAGTTTTTAGAGATTTCAGAAAATAGTTGGCTGGCTCCAAGGCAAAGTGACACGGCACAGGGGCATCACAAGCTATAAGCAAAAAGAGACAGCAGGCAGCACTCTTTCTGTCCCTTATATTCCATCCAGGCTACCCATCCTTAGGGTATCCAGGGTGGAACACCCTTAATCCTCTCCAAAACTGTGCCAAACCAATCAGTGGGCTAATTTAGTAATCACACATCCTTGATCCCAGCATTACACTCTCTAGATCCAGCCACTCTGAAAAGGCCCACCTATGACCACATGAGGCTTTGGGGAGACATCTAGACACAAGCCATAAATAATAATGATCTTCAGTGCCTTATTAAAAGTAACACCAATTTTGACCAGGCATGTGAGCACTTTAATAATAATAAAGCCTAGGGCCGGGTTCTAGCTCAGTGGTTCTGCCTCCTACCTCGCAAGCAGAAGGACCTGGGTTGAATCCCCAGTACCGAAATAATAATAATAATAATAATGTTAATGCCTCTTGCAATGCTAACCTTAAATTTAAAAAATTATAACCAACTTATGAATATACAAAAAATTTTTATTAAATTACCAAATAAATCCTATAAGCAAACAAGAATTAATTCATGAAGAACTAAGTCTGAGATTGAAAGAATGTGTCAGGATCATGAAATCTAACAAAATGAATTATATTAACCTAGAGGAAAGAAAATATTTTAAGCAAGATATGAAAAAATTGGTAACATTCAATAGCCATTTTTAGGTGAAATAAATTAAAGAAATTTTCTGAGGATGATGAACATTTTTTCTGAAACAGGAACTTTTATTATCTTAAGTCCAGAGCATTTGCCCAATGTTACATAGCAAACAAGTGGCCTGATCTTATATTTGTCTGACATCAGAGGCTGATGAAGACTATTCTTTAAAAATCACAAGTCCAACGGCCAGGGATGTAGCTCAGCAGCACAGCACCTGCCTGTAAACCACAAGGTCATGAGTTCAATGCCTGGTTAAAAAAAAAAATTATAAGAGTCAGGTGTGGTGCCATGCTAGAGGCTGAGGTAGGAGGATTGCAAATTAGAGCCCAGTTTAGGCATGACCTTGTCTCAAATTTTTTTACTATGTAGTTCAGATTGGCCTTGAACTCATTCTGTGGCCTAGACTGACCTTGAACTCGTGGCAATCCTTTCTCAGCCTCCTGAGTGCTGGGATTACAGGTGTGTGCCAAAACACTCAGCTCACAATAAAAAATTTAAAAGGGGGTAAAGGCTATCATGGCTTTCATCACGATATCCCATACGGTGTCCTCTAGCGAGTGCCTTTATCTTGCTTTTTCCTCTTTTGCTTGACCCAAGACCACTCTGCAGAGCCAATTTCTCCTTTACTCTTCATTTTCAATTTTTCAAATAAACCTTGTCACCATTTAAAAATTTAATTTAATTCAATTTAAAAATTTTTAAAAAGGAGTTAGGGATGTAGCTCAGAACAAAAAGCCCTGGGTTCAGTCCCTGATACTGCAAAATTAACAAACAAACAAACAAACAAACAAAAAACCCTAAGGGAGCTGGTGTATAGCTCAGTCGGTGCTAGAGCATTCTCCTAGCATTCACAAGGGCTTGGGCTGGATCCCCAGCACTAAAAGACGTGGGGGGAATAGAGAGGGATGGTGGAGGTGGTGAAAAGCTGTAGCTGTCATCAGAATGGGAAACAAGACAGTAAGGTATATTCATTATCATCAATGATATTCAGTTGTGTTGTTTTTGTGTATATATATATATATATATATATATATATGTATGTGAGTGTGTGTGTGTGTGTGTGTATGTGTGTGTGTGTAGCAGGTATTTGTGCTTATGAGGCAGGCGGCAGAACCACTGAGCTAAATCCCTGGCCCTCCACATTGTTTTTGAAGAATAAGCTGTAATAATAAACCAAGAACAAAATTCAACTTCTTTATATTTTAGAACAGAAGGGAAACTTATTTTTACCTGGAGATGATGAATGTATTTCTAGGAAATCCATAAGGTTCAACTAGAAAACCACTGAACTCATAAGTCAATTTAGTAATGTGATTATAAGAAAAATGTATTGCAATCTGTAACAAGAAATCTAGATATAAATAGAAATGAAGGGAGAGCCCTTTGTTGACAGTAAAAAGAACTAAAACAAAAACTAATGAAAAGTATATAACTTGTATGAAGAAAATTATAAAATGTATTAAAAAATGGAAGATCTGAGTAAATTAAAAATGTTTCAGAAAAAACGAGAACCAAGACCTGTCATGTAAAGGTGCAAGATCCCAATAATGAATGTAACTGTACTGCATACCTAAAAGGTACCAATACACTCAATGAGGAAAAAAAATGTTTCATTCCATTAAGGCAATCTTAATAGAACAAAACTATCCTCTGCTAATAGTAAGTATATTTAAAACATTCCACTGGGAATCCCAATGGGCTACTTTTAGAATTGGGCCTATTTTAAAGTCCATATGGATGAATAAACACAAGAATTTCTGGAAATATTCTGAATGAGAAAAATAATAAGAACACCCTGCCGTGTATTAAACCTTACTATAAAACTACCATAATTAAGCCAGGGTGGTGGCATGCGCCTGTAATCCCAGCACTTGGGAGGTTGAGGAAGGAGGATTACTGTAAATTCGAGACCAGCCTGGGCTACATAATGAGTTCCAGGTCAGTCTCAACTACATAGTGAGACCCTGTCTCAAAACAAAACAACAACAACAACTACCGTAATTAGTTTGATACAAACACATCTACATATTTGTTCAAGTAAAACAGAACACAGTCTAGAAACATGCAAGTGAATGTGGAGCACATTATATTATTAAAGCAGCATTCCGGTTCAGTGGTAAGCTCATTTGTAAGCACATTATTCTCAAATTCCTGAGCTCAAGTAATCCTCTTGCCTCAGTCTCCCAAGTAGGTGGGATTATAGGCACACATCACCACGCCTTGCTCAAATGTGGTACAGGAGGTGAAATATGACAACCTTATATCTCCCAACCTGTTCATACTCTCTGAAAATCAATGAATGAATTCTAGGAACTGTTGATAGGAGGGGTCCTGAATGGGTAGCTGGAGGCCTCATTTCACAGAGGAGTTTTATAGAGCAAAACCCATGTGGGTACAATATGGGTTACAGCTATGATCACCCAATAAGGTTAAGAGTATAGTTGCTTGAGTAACAGTGGTCCAATTGGGAAACAAGCCACGTAACAAGTGTGGATGGAAAGAACAAAGACTTCTTCTAGGAAATGATGGGTCCAGAGGTCTTGGTCACCCACTGGCATGACTGATGTCTATTGAGTCTTCATTAAGCCTGGCGTTTGTCCTTTGAGGAAGTATTCAGGCCTGGTCATCTCATCTTTATCTTGAGGGTTGATCTCTAGCAGATGTGTGTCTGGCCACAGTTGTGATGAGTTTTACCTTTGCTCTAACTCTCTAAAGGGCCCAGCCCTATCTGACTGCCTATAACATTTCTATCTAACTTAGCCGCCTATAATAAATGGATTGTTTAATAATAGCTATTAGCACAATTGACATATATCTGGAGGAAAACAAGGTAAGATTTTTGTGTTCCCTTTCACTACATATATGCCAAATTGGAACATATACATATATATAATCTACATGTAAAACATATACAAATATTGCAAAGAAATAATAATATTTGCTTAATCTTGAAATAGGGAAGGCCTTTAAGCAAGACTGGAAATCTAGAAATCACAAAAGAAATAGTTAAAGTTTTTAACCTCTATAATAGCAGAATGTATTACAAACAAAACCAAAGATGACTGGTAATGATGGGAAAATACAACGCATATGAAATATCTTCCTGTATATACTGTTATCCTAATATCTCCCATATTCCCACCTCCAGCTACTGCTGCCTTTCTCTGCTTCTCTGCTCAGCAAGTGTCCTTGAAGATGGCTAGGGTACTATCCCTATATCTACCTTTCAGCCCTCTCCGATCATGCCCCAAGCCCCAGAACTCCACAAAAACTGCTCCTGTCAAAGGGCATCAGTAATGTCCATTCTGCCAAATTCAGCGGTCACTTTTGAGTCTTTCTCAATCTCTCAGTTATATTCAGCATTATCAACTACTTCCTCTTTCTGAAACCATCATTTCTGCTTCCTTGAAACACACTATGGCTGATCTTTAGAAAAGCATGAATAAGCTTTAAAGCAAACATTGCAACAACTTGGGAGACATCTTTTGTCTCTGTTTGTTTATTTAAACTAGTGCCACAATTATCACCAGGCTACCATCACCTGGAGCTGAATATTGTTTTCCCCCTTTAGATGGAGCTTGCATTCTCACTTTTCTCATTTTCTTACCTGACTGACTACTCTGACAATAGGAATTTGCTGCCTTACCTTAAAACATCTCAGAAATTGGGGGATAAATGTTCATGTGTGGGAGTGAGGCTGAGGCAGGAAAGGCACAATGAGATGATACACACAGAGCTTTTCACACTCCCTCAAATGGGCCAACAGTCATTGTACCCATCTCCAACTGTGTCAGTTCAGTCATAGTCCCACAAACAAGTCTGTTACGTAAAGACTGAATTGTAGGCTGGGCGTGGTGGCGCACTCCTGTAATCCCAGCACTCGGGAGGCTGAGGCAGGAGGATCACTGCAAATTTGAGACCAGCCTGGGCTACATAGTGAGCTCCAGGTCAGTCTCAACTACATAGTGAGACCCTGTCTCAAAAAACAAAACAAAACAAAACAAAAAAAAAAACCAAAATAACAAAGACTGAATTGTAAAGTTGGCTTTCAATAATTTATATAATAATTTAAAAATGGAAAGGAGAGAGATGAATCATATGGTTAATATAGACAAATATCTATCTATAGCAAGCTAATCAAAAACATATAAAGTACTACAGTCTGCATTTCTGTAATTGGTCAAGAAGCCAGCCAAGCATGGCGGCCCACGCCCATAGTCCCAGCACTCTGGGAGGCTGAGGCTAGATGATTGTAAGTTTAAGCCCGGCATGTGTGATTTAGCTGTCTCAAAATAAAAAATAAACTGGGACTGGGGTGTAGGTCTGTATGAAGGCCCTGGGTTGAATCCCCATTACTGCAAGAAAAGGCAGGCAGCAGAACCACTGAGCTAAATGCCAGGCCCCATTACTGCAAGAAGACAAAGCCATAATTGGCCTCTATGGACATCCTCTACTCTTTTGTCTTCCCATTAGTACTAGGAACCCAGGCCTGATGTATGCAAGGCAAGTGCTTTATCACTGAGCTATACCTGGTCAGGGTTCTTTACCTGATAGTGACCCAAACTTCCTTTTTTTTTGTTTTGTTTTGTTTTGTACTATGAGGATTGACCCAAAAGCCTTCATACTAAGCTACATTCACGGCCTCTACCTCTGTTTGAGATATAGTCTCACTAAGTTTCCCAGGCTGGGGTTGAACATGTGATCCTTCTGCCTCAGCCTCCTAGGATGTTGGGATTACAGGCTCATGCCACTGTGCTTGGCTCAAAAACTCCATTTCTGACTGAGTTATCAATTGTCCTGTCATTTTTTGGTTGCTATATTTTTCCATTAACTTTTACTATTAAGCATGGACTTACTGAGCAAAACCTCCAGAGAAACCCCCGCATTATAGAAATAGCATTGCTTGCCCCCACTGTGTAAGAGCAACCCAATTTCTCTTAGATAATCAGGATAACTTACACTGGTCAATGAAGTTTATTTCCTCTTGATTTAGTGACATTAGAGCCAAGAATGGCTGGGTGGCAGCCTCATCTTTCAAGGCAGTGAAATCACTGTCACATTCACTAATGGAAACTAAGTCCTCCAAGTTAGCAGAGCTCAAGTTTTCTGGGAAACAAAAATTCTGTGAATGGGTTATTAGTTAAATAGTGAAAGATCCACTTCCATTACTTCTGAGCCAAAATAGTCTAGCTATGGGGAAAATAACACCCTATAATACTTTGCCATTCCATGCACACACTGAATCTTCCAAGATAGACCTCTATTCTTTCAGAATATTTTCTTCCAGCTGTTGGTCTGAGTCTTTTGTTAGCCATTCCAACTTTCAAACAGACATCAGCTTCCAAGGAATGGAAGGTATTAAGATCACTTAATCCATGAGCATGAGCCAATTATTGTACATACTTGGTTGTAAAATAAGTTCCTTAATTAGACACAGTGCCGTGGGGGTTGCCATTACACTGGATATGACATTTGGTGAGTCCACATATGGTGGATTAGCAAAAGCATAATAGGTAAGGAAAGTAAGTCTATATTCAGAATGTGCTTATTCCAGAGAGAACAAATCTCTGCTCCTTCATGGAAGCTCTCCAGTGTACTTAACTCACCATCAAGTGGCAGATGGTCCCCCAAGAAAATAGTACCAATCAGTGTTGGTCTCTGCTGTTGACATATTAAGGCTTCAGCAATACCTCTGATCAGATCAGCCTTGGTAAGGGTCTATATCATGGTAATTGGCCTGTGTCGTGACCAATTGTGCAAAGGTCTATTGAGCAATCACTGGGGTAACCAAAGAAAGAGGCTTTTGGTGGGCATTAATTCCGGCACTCCAATGACATCTCTCTTCTCCTGATTTCCTTGTCACCAATTCTCCAGTCCTATTCCTTCCAAGTCTCTGACTTTCCATCCAAAACATTAGCAGCTGTCTAAGAATCAAGTAGATCTGTACTGCTGGCCCTCTCTCAGTCGAGGTGTAATGGACCACCACACGTACTGCTCAAAATTTTGACTACCAAGAGGCTATTCATTAATATTGTCTTTCAGGGTTACCTCGGAGTGGTATTACATTGCTATATCTCTTTATTTTGAGGGTGGTACTATATTGTATGGTACAGATCCACTGCAAACAAGACTCCAGGTTTTTTTGTTTGTTTGTTTTTTCCCCTTCTGGATTAACCTGGTTCAAGGAACACCCAGTAGCCCACAGGCAAAAACGGATGGAGATGAGAACATGCAACAGGAGCCGTGTCAAAGGAACCTGAGCCACCTGTCCGCACAACTTACCTTCTGGACCTCTGAAGCTTGCTCTCTCATATACCGTACTATTCAGGGTTCTCAAAAGATAAACCAATAAGATAGATGATAGACAGACAGGGGCTTATTATAAGGAATTGGCTCATGGAATTACAGAGGCCAAGAGTTAGAGTCTGAAGCCTGTCTACCAGGAAGCCAATGGTATAAATTCCAGTTTGGAGATGAAAGCAGATCAGTGTTCCAGCTTGGAGACTCTGAGGCATAGAGAAGGAATTTTCTCTTGCTCAGCCTTTTGTTTTATTCAGGCCTTCAGTGGATTGAATGAAGCCCATCCCTAACAGGAAAGACCATCTGTTTTATTTGGACTATTGATCCAAATGTTAATATCATCGAGAATAATATGTAGCCAAATATCTAGGCACCCCATGGACCAGTCAAATTGACACACAAAATTAACCATCACATAATAATTATATTTTAATTTACAAAAAAAAAAAGAAAAACGTTTTCCTTTATGGTAAGTAGTTGTAGTGCACACCCAACCTGTGGTTTGTTAGATTTGGTAACAGCACTCGGTTTATGATGAGAAGCTCAGGCCCCATAGTTACATGGTGTCTTCTAATCTTTTCCTGTTTAGTTCACTCAAGGAAGCCGGGTGCCACCTGACCTACAAGTCAAGATCATATATCAAGCATCAGGGGAACATAACCAAACATGAGTTATGAAGTCAGAAAGGTCTGATGTTTGGGGAAAGACAGACAAAGAAAGATTTATCAATGGATGGATACACAAATAGATAGGAGAAATAAGTTCTGGTATTGCACAGTATGGTGACGATAGTCAACGACACTGCATATTTTTTTAAAAAAGGTAGAAGAAAAGTTTTGAATATTTCACTTGTCTAGCATATCCAAGACCCTAAATTCAATCTCCAGGACTGCCAAAAAACAAAATTCCTCCTGAATATGCCCAATTCGCAATAGCTTTTATTAGCACCTCCCTTCCTTTGAAAGTGCCTTGGGGATCACCAAGAATATTTTAAGTTAGATTTATCTTCTAGATCTGAAGCCCTCCTCATACTCACTATGCAATTTAGTGAATTTTTCTCTTTGAAAAATAAAATTAACAAACACAACTGTTTAAAAGTCATACCAAAATATATGTTATATAGTCCTTCTCAGAAGCCAGTTTTTAGCTAAATTGCTAAATTGCCCAAGCAGGGCTCTGACTTTTGATTCTCTGGCCTCAGAGAGAGAGAGTACTGTGATTATAAGCGTGCCCCAGAGCCTTCACACTAAGCTAAGCCTATTTTTATTTATTTTAATTTTTATTTTTATTATTTATGGTACCAGAGATTGAACTCAAGACCTTGCGCTTGCAAGGCAGTACCACTGAGCTAAATCTCTGGCCCCCATTTTTAATTTTTTAAAAAATTTTAAAAATATGATGAAATCTAGCTAAGTCACTGAGTTCTTCAGACTGGGCTTGAACTTGCAATTCTCCTGCCTCAGCCTTCCAGAGTTTTTGGATTAAAGATGTGAATCACTATACCCAGCTCCAGTGATTTTTGATGTTTGTTTATTTGTTTGCTTGTTTTTTGTTTTTTGAGATAAGGTCTCATTATGTAGTTCAGGCTGGCCTCAAACTTAAGGTGATCCTCCTGCCTTAACCTCCCAAGTGCTTGGATTGCAGTCATGTGCTACTGCACCTGGCTTTCAATGGATATTTTAAAGTCAAGGAGGATATGAGACAATATTTTTTCTGGTAATTGACATATTGTGTAGCATCCTGGCTCCTGGACATTAAATACTAGGATCCTCCAACATCACTTTCCTGTGTGTTTGTACACACACACACACACACACACACACACACACACACACACACTGTGACCAACAAATACCCAAATACCCCTACATAGTCCCAAAATATCCCCTAGAGGGCAGTGCTGCCCCCGTTGAGAACTAATTTAAGGGAGTAAATGAGGCCTGGGACCCTACCAAGATTTAGAAAAGGGACTGGCCTCACCTCAGGATAATTATACCTATTCAGGGAATAGTCAGTTGGTGCTTCTTTCTCTCTCCACCTGTACATCAGCACAACCTCACAAACTCAAAGCACCTCTCATTTCAGAAAGCCTGGACACAGCTTCCCTGAGCAATTAGGAGGTATCTAGATAAGGAGATCAAGGCACTGATAACTCTGGGAGGAATCCGCTAGAGTGCGCAGCACCTGTCCCTCCCTTAGAAGCATGAGAGAGGGTCCAGAGCTGACCTGTCTGGGCTATGAGGGACCACACAGGTATGCCTGAGCCCAGGTAAAGGAAGCACTGTTCCTCTGTTCTATAAGGACGGCTGAACAACATCCTTAAAGACCAATCAGGATGCCCTTCAACTTATCCAGTCCCTGCTCAGGGAAAAAGCTCAGATTATGGAGTCGGACTTACCTGAATTTCGGTCCTAGTGTTACCACTCAGTTGGCTTTAGAAAGGTTATTTAATATCTCTGTGCCTCCATTTCTTCAGTTGTAAAATGGGGATAACCATAGTATCTAAATCATGAGTTAGTATCCATCTGAGCAAGGACTTGGAACAGAATCTAGCACACAGGACATTACAAATTCTAGCTATTACTGTCATAGCCATTCATGTCTTATAGGTAGCATGAGGCTAGAGAATCATCCCAACTTGAGGTATGAACATCCCTGAGGACCCTAACTATAAAGAACACAAAGTCAATAGAGAGTTATTAGTAGGCAAGAATATTCTCAGGCTCCCCAAAGAGGAGATGAGATCCTCAACTTGACCTGTGGAGAAGGTTCATTGACTGGTGTTAGAGAAAAAGAATTTCAGGTCAGGTGTGGTGGTTCATGCCTGTAATCCCAGCACACTAGGAGGCTGAGACAGAGGATTGCAAGGGGCAATTTACTAAGACCCTATCAATAAATGAATAAATAAATAATATTTTTTAAAGGATAGGGGAATTTGGCTCAGTGCAAAAGCCCTGAATTCAATGCCTAATAGTATCACAACAAATAGAAAGAAAAAGAAAAAGAAAGTCAGAACATATTAGTGTGAAGCCCAGGCAGATTTATTCAGCAGAGCTAGAAAGTAAGGGAGAACAGAGAAGGGTCTCCAGATGAAGAGGTTCAGACAACCCCCTTACAAAAGAAGAGACTAGCTGAGGTGGGAGGGGTCTGCATGATCATCACCTCAGTTCTGGTTTCATTAGCTCTGGAGAAATCCTATGGTTTAAGGGGCAGCTGGAGTCCCATGAGATAACTGTGCTTTCTGTAGTGGGCAGCCTTAGTTCCTCCCATGGGGAAACTGCTCCCACTTAGGGGAGGTGACTTTATCATGGGGTGTGGTCTATGCCCTTCCATTTTTCCTGGAACTCAAGGGATTACAAGTTTAGGACCATGGTTGAAGATTCTAGGTGTTGCTAAAGATGAGTCTGGAACTGGACCATAATAGAAGCTGGGGAGTGCATGTCCCTGAAAATTACTTAGTTATTCTTATCTTGGTGGCCTCAGTCTTGAAGGGGTTTGAAATGGACCAGGTAAATTTAGGGCTCATAAACCTTGCATTACAGACACTGCTTAAGTGATTAAGGGGCTTATATGCAGAGCTGAGCAGAAATCTGATTAAAACCAGTGTTAAGGTAATAAGGAAGACTTTTAAAATGAAGGCAGAGACACCAAGCTTTGTTCTGCTTTTAGTTACCTACTGGGCATCTACAAGTCCAACCTGTAGGTAGCTGTCACAGATTCCCTATTTCAGTCTATTCCTTAATCTTGAGGGAATTACGGAGTCAGCCATTTTGGCTTTGTAAGTGTTCTAGACAGCCAGTAGCCTAGTATATGAGAACAGGACAAGCTGAGTCCTGAGCTTCTGGAATGCCTGGCCCCAATCCTAGGGAGTGAGGTTATGGAGTACAGATATAGACAGTGTTGGGTAACTGTGTTCATACCTTTGAACTCTATGCTAGTGAGGTGAGTCTTGGAAGATGGCAGACAGACTGTCAGGGAAACTAACTTTATAACGGGAGGATTGGAACTTTCAGCCTCATCCCCTGATATTCAGCAGAGAGGACCTGGAGAGTGATTTGATCACCAATGTCCGGCAATGTAATCAATCATGCTCATGTAATGAAGTCACCATAAAACCCTAAATAGTGAAGTTTGGGCCTCAGACAGCTTCCTGGATGGTGAAGACATCAAGGAGCTGGGAGGGCGACCAGAGATGGCACGGAAGCTCCACAATCCTACCTCTGCGTCTCGCCCTCTGCACTTCTTCCATTTGGTTATTCTTGAGCAATATCCTTTGCAGTTCACCAATAGTAATAAGTACAGCACTTTTCTGAGTTCTTTGAGCCATTTCTTTTTTCTGTTTTTTGGTTTTTGGAGACAGGCTGGCTCTGGACTCACTCACTATGTAGCCCAGGCTGGCCTAGAACTTGCAGTGATCCTCCTGTCTCAGCCTCTCGCTGGGATTACAGGTGTGCACCACTACACCCAGCTTTCTATGAGCCATTTTAACAAATTACTGAATTGGAAAGGGATCACAGTGGGGTTCACTAATTTGTAGCTAGGTGATCAGAAGCACAGGTCACAACCTGGGACTTGCACCTGGCATTACCTCTGAGTAGTGAGTGCCATAAGTGAATTGTAGGATATACCACAGATGTCTGGAAAGTTGGAGAATTTTTGTGAGGGAAAAACTCACAGATATGGTATCAGAATTTTTGAATAGAAGACTTTTTTCTTTTCTTTTCTTTTCTTTTTTTTTTTGGTAGTGAGGATCGAACTCAGGTCCTTGCACTTGCGAAGCAGGCAGCAGAACCACTGAGCTAAATCCCTGGCCCCAGAAGACTTTTTTCTTTTGAGCTTTCTTACTCTACTGTTTTTCTGCCTGTCTTCTTTGGCTAAGTCATTTATAAAAGCACTCAACAATTCCCCCAAAGACTTGTAGATTTTGTTGCAGACAATAAAGCACTCAAGAAAAACTCCTCAGTGATTAGTGCTCGAGGATCATTTCTTCAGTAATAAGGAAAGAGATGGGGGAAAGAGAAGCCAGGTTCTAGAGCCCCAAGAAAGAGATCCCAGCTGAAGCTCATGGCCCCAAGGGGAGTTACAGGCTTGCCAGAGAGGCCCGAGAGCCTAGCAGAGAGAAATCAGCTTTTAGAGCTTTTACTGAGAACTACCACTAATTCAATAAAAGATACCCAAATCTCCCTTTCTGGTCTGGACCATCTTTCCCAAAGCAATGAGTATGTGTTTGCTAGTACGGTGTTTATGACAAACATGCATGAGAATAAGTACTGTAACACTTTTGGAGCAAGGGATAGTGCAGGGAATATTCATCTCAGTGATATGTCCAGGCCCGTATGGCACCCTACAACTCAGCAGATACCCTCCAAGCATAGAGAAAAGGGGCTGGTGGCCGAGAACACCCTGCCTTAGCACCAGCCAGCTCTTTTTTCTATGAGGCTGGGATATCATACTAAATACTATGCCCCACCGCTTCTCGGTCTTTTGGCTAAGATCAAGTGCATATACTGTGCCCAAACAGGTTCCAAATGTAGCAGTAGAACTCCCTTCTGTTCTCTGGCATCGTGAGGAAGTACCTCCTTTCACATAGGGCTTTTGTGTGTGAGCATTTCTACATAGATTCTGGGGGAAAGTCATCTCATATTTAAAGTATGACGATAGCTGTCTAAGGCCCAATGTTGCCTTGCCCAAGGGCCGGTTATGGCGCGGAAACTATGGCGTGTGGAAATGTAACTCCATTTGCTTCCAGTCATAGATGAGGCCTCAGTGATCTGTGAAGCTGTGGTGCTCAACGGCAAGGTGACAGACACCAGCTGAAGACATCCTGGTTCCCAGTAGTAATACAGAAGAGAAAGGTGTCACCCTGGGAGGGAAGAGATCCTTATCAGCTCAGCTCATCCCACCTACTAAGATGGGAGTGCTCTCCTTTCCGCCCTCATCAGCATGAGGTTTGCATGGGCAGGGATCAGACTTGCAATCACCACCGCCCCAAGTCACCCAACGCTCCCTCCGACTATTGTGTGTACCCAGTAAATAGTGGCTACCTCGGACCGTTTTTTGCCCACTCTGAGGTAGTGTCCTCCCAGACCCCCATATACTGGGAAATTACACAAGTCTCTATTGTCTTCTTTTATTTGGCCCTCCCCGTCCCTCTTTCAGGGAGTCAGAGGAAATCAGGCTCTTACACTTTCCCATGAATTACTGTTCAGTTCTTCGGATGTCCCATAGCCATAGGCTTGCTACATATGGATAAACTTTGGGATGCAGGTTGCCTTCCAGAGATATTGACCCTCATTTCTTATTCAGTGTTGCATCATAGTTTTGACTTCGATATTCTGGAATCAAGAAGGGAAATGCAAACTCTAAGAAATAACAGTCCAAGAAAGTAGAACGGTTTTTCCAGAGGTTGGGAGAGAAGGGATATGGTGTTATTGTTTAAAGTTTTAGTTTTGTGATGCAAGCCTGTAATCCCAGCATTCAGGAGGCTGAGACAGGAGGACTGCCAGGAGTTCAAGTCCAGCCTGAACTATATAGTGAGACCCTGCCTCAAAAAAACAAACAACAATACCACCCTATTTTACAGGATAAAAAGCATCGCAGGATGGGCAGTGGTGATGGTATTTAATACTACTGCACTATATAAAGATCATTAAAGCTGGATGTGGTGGTGCATGCCTGTAATCTCAGCATTTGGGAGGGCAAGTGAGATAAGAGGATTGCCATGAGTTCAAAGCCAGCCTTGGCTACATAGTGAGTTTGAGGCCAGCTTGGACTGCAGAGCAATACCCTGTCTCACAAAAAAAAGATAGAGGATTGAATCCAGAGCCTTCGCACTGAGCTACATTACTAGCCCTTTCTATAAATTTTGAGACAGTGTCTCACTAAGTCACTAAATTGCCTAGGCTGGACTTAAACTTGTGACCCTCCCACATCAGCCTCCCAGAGTGTCAGAATTACAGGTGCGAACCACTGTACCCAGCTTGAGTAAATTTTATGTTATGCATATTTTATCACAATCAAAAAAAGTGAAAGCTGGGCAAGGTAGTGCACGCCTGTAATTCCAGCACTCTGGGAAGCTGAAGTAGGAGGAATCCAAACTTGAGGCCAGCCTGGGAAACTTAGCGACTCACAAGATCCATCTCAAAAATAAAAATTACCCATGGGCTGGGAATACACTTCAGTGAGAAGTCCCTGGGTTCAATCCCTAGTATAAAGAAAAAAGAAAGAATTGAAAAACGTGAAAGGAGTGGCTCGTATGGATCTTCTTCGCCCATTCCTCCAATAATTTGCCTATTGGTTTCAAAGTGATCCCTAGTGACCGGAATGATTATTTCCTTCCCTCTGTTTGATAAACACTGCGGGTGGGGGAGAATGTGGGAGAAAGAACAACAGTGGGGAAATTGAGATGGGTCACTCGGGTTAGGGATCCAGAAGCCCAGGCCTGTTTTCCGAGGGACGTGTATCACGGGTGCTGTTGGCTGCAGGAGAGCGGGAGATGAGCTCGGCTGCAGGTGCCGTCCGGGGGTGGCGGTGCAGCAGAGACAGATCGTGGGCGGTGCATCAAGGTGGGGGCGAGGTCAGGAGAAGGCAGGCAGAACTGGCTTCAGCTTGAAAATTGTTCGTGCAGAACTAGCTTCCTGCACCGCCATGTAATCGTGTAGTTGCTCTAACCATCCTCCCTGGGGCCAGCTCAAGCTTGCATTTGTATTTCTCCCAAGAAAAAACACTAGCAGAGGTTCAATGACCCCATTGGAGGGGTTTTTATTGTTATAATTATTAAACATGCTAAAATCACAGAGTAGCTATTCCATTTCGGCCCTGACTCCACAGTGGGGCAGGTGGGAACTACAGGGGTGGCTGGAGTTAGCGGTTAGAGGTAGGCAGGTTAGCAAAGCTCCAAGAATCCTTCCTGCAATACGCTTTTACTGTAGTAAGCCATGGCTTTAGGGACCTCCCCATGCTTGACTTTTCTTTCTTCTCTAAACCCCACTCCACATCATGTCCCCATCCATAGCCCCAGACCCTCTGCTCCCTCTGCCTGCTGTGGTCTCAGACTGGATAGTGAAGGAAAGTTTTCCTTGCCTCCCTCATGGGAACTAAGCTGCTCAGCATGCATTAACGTGGTAAACTGCTTGGTGTAGGTCTGCCTGGGGCAAAAGAGGCTCAGTCCCCAGTGTGACTCTGATCCTAGGAAGGAGGTTGGAGGTGGTGGTACAGGAGGACCTGAAAGGGAAAGAATGTCACACGAAGTGACCCTCAGGCACCCTACTCTAAAGGCTTCCCCTCTTTCCTACATGGCTGTTGGTGGTGGTGGCGGTGGGGACCTCTCAACCTCAAAGCCGCTTGTGCTCCAACCCCACAGGGCAGGCCTAGGTACTCAGCCCAAGGAGACTGGTTCACCCTTCGGCAAACGGCTCCCAACTGAAGCCTTCATCTTCTTGTGTTCCTTGGGCCCCTACTGTTGTGATGGCTTCAGGGTGCCAGAGAAAAGAATACAGGAAGGTTGACTTTGCCTCAGGGAGAGGCTAGAGGGACAAAGGGCCAAGACACATGGGAGCCAGGGCTCTGGAGAAGGGGAGAGAAGGTGGGAGCGTGAAGGGTGAGGCTGGCCCTTCAGGAGCTGGGGTCCTTTTTCCTTTTCTGGAATCGCCGGAACTTGCCCTGAATGGCAAGCGCAGCCTTCTCAGTCTCTGGTGCTGTGAGATCGATGTCAATCTCCTCCTCCTCCTCCGCCTTCTTGGAGTTGCCAGCCTTCCCTGTGGATGGGTGGAAACACACCCATGAGCCACCCTGCCCTCAAGCCCTGTTTCCGGGCCCCAAATACAGTGGTTAAGGTCCATTTGTGCTGGATTCTGGGGACCCCAGTCTTTGCTAGAACTATGAATGTCTGGTAGCTCTTCTAAATCTGGGTCACAGTACTTACACTGGGAACTAGCGACAGTTACCTTAGGGGGCTTTGCTATTTTTTTCTTTTTCTTTTCTTTTCTTTTTTTTTTTTTTTTTTT
>NW_022900931.1:46875601-46889420 GCF_012274545.1 Fukomys damarensis
GACAGGGTCTCACTATGTAGTTGAGACTGACCTGGATCTCACTATGTAGTTCAGGCTGGTCTCAAACTCACACTGATCCTTCTGCCTCAGCCTCCCGAGTGCTGGGATTACAGGCATGCGCCACCACGCCCAGCAAGCCTTGGCTATTTTGACAAATGTCTTCTATTACCTTTTATTCCTAAATCCTACAGTTCAAATCCCAATACACACTCACTTTTCCCATCTTGTCCCTAATTTCTGATGGAGACAATGACTAAAGTTATCTTCTTATCATTGTACTGGCCTTTCCCAACTCCAGGCATACTAGCTTCTAAAACAGCAGAGGAAATACTGAAAGGTTTACTTATTAGGAAAAAGTAGAAAGAAGCTTATAGATGTAGCAGTTATAACCTAACCCTTTTGTTTCACTTAGCCACATTCTTATTCTTCTGAGATCTGACTTTTCAAGGTTACAGATTTATATTCCTGTTTATCTTCATTCCCCTAACTTCACAGGCTCTATAAACGGCCTAACCCAACCCTACTCACCCTTTTCCTCTGGGCTGGATGCCTGGTTAGTTGCTGGGGATGTTTTGGTGTTAAGCTGGGGGGAGAAATCAGAACATTAGATATTCACTAGACATTAGATATCAAGGTGCCATCCCCGAGACACTCATGCTGTCCTATAAGTAAGTACATTCTCTTAGTCATTTGTAGAAGTAAGTCTTGAGATCTGGAAGAGAAGAAAAATCACACTCAAAAAAATAATCATTCAACCTGTATTTACTGGTGCTAGGCAAATCAGAAAGGACAAAACAAAGAAACCTGGGCTTTGTGGAGCTTATTCTAGTGTATTCTCAGACAAATAAGTAAATAACACGACGACAGTGGTAGGTGGTGATATCTACTACAGAGAAAAGGCAGAGAAGGGAGGCAGCGAGGGTAGGGGTAAAAAGGGAGGAATCGAGTTTTATACAGAGTTATCGGGAAGAGCCAATCCCAAAGGAAGTATTTGAGCAAAGAACTGAAAGGGACGAAGAAGCAAAGGCTGTGACAAGTGCTTTCTAGGCCACAGGTGAACATCTGATTAGCTTGTTTGAGGAACACCACGCAACAGGTATAGCTGGAGTAGAGAGAAGGAGGAAAGATGCATTCAGGGGAAAACAGAGCTAACTAGGGGTGGGGCAGATTTTCTATGCACAAAAAAAGGGCACAGAAAAAGTAAAAGTTTCACTCAAGGCCGGGCCTAGAGGTGCATGCCTGTCATCCCAGCACTCGGGAGGCTGAGGCAGGAGGATCGCTGTGAGTTGGAGACCAGCCTATACTACATAGTGAGTTCCAGGTCAGTCTCAACTACATAGTGAGACCCTGTCTCAAAAAACAAACAAACAAACAAAAAACAAAAACAAATTCATTTAGTGAGTATGTCAGAGCCCAATATATACTGTTCTAGGGACTGAGCATAGAGCAGTAAGAAAAAAAAGTCCTTAAACAAACATGCAAGTTGATGACGTGCCATAAAAGAAAATAAAACCAAGCAGTCCTGGAAAATATTTCTGAAGATTAACATTTGAGCATAGGGCTTTCATGACCTAAAGAGTGAGACATGTAAATGTCTTGAGTGAAGAAACTTATGGGCGGATAAAGTAAGAAGCAAGTCCCAGACGCAGATGTGTGCCTAGTTACGTCTATGGAACAGTAAGAAACCACTGTGACTAGAGTTAAGTGAGGGAAAGATTATAAAAAATGAGACTGGGAAGGTAACCAGAATGTACGTCCTTGAACCTGGGCAAAGAGTGGATTTTTGTCTAACTTGACTGAAAGTCATTGGAGGTTTGAGGGCAGAGGAAAACAGGCTCAGACATGTTTTTCAAGGATTTCTGTGACTATAGCGGGACAAGAAGAAACCAGGGGAAACCATTAGGATCATCTCTCAGTGATATCAACGAAGGCGGTAGTGATAGGAAATACTCAGACTTCAGAGAGGTTTCACGAAGCTGGATCCACGGGCACATTTGTTGTTACCCAGGGCCATAGGAAAGCATAGCGGAGGAACTGGACAGCAGCTGGGAGAGAATGTGGGCTCATGAGATTAAGATGGGAGATTCAGTGTATTTGAATGATGATAGAAATGATTTAGTAAAGAAGTAAAAATTGATCATGGAACAGAGAGACAATAACTACCCAAGGGGAGCCTTGGAGAGGTAAAGAGGAAACGGACCTCGTGTGTAGGCAGAGGGGTTAGCCTTAGACAGAAACAGGGAAAGGTCATCTACATTATAGAAATGAAAGTACAGAATGGACACAAGCATGGTGGGAGACTCTGGGAAGGCACAGAAGTTCTCTTCTAGTTATGTTTTCTCAGTTGCCAGCTGAAAGTGAAGAATGGTTAAGAAGTGTTCAAGACTTGAGAGGAGAGTGGAATAATCACCTAAGAAAGTCAGAGCGTGAATGATGGAGAAACAGAGCAGGACAACAGCCATGGATTTCTAGGGCAGCCAGTTAAGATCTTGTGCTTTTCTTCCAGGGTAAGTGGGGTGATAAGACAAGTACTAAAACAATAGTCACTGAGCATTTATTGTGGACAAACATTATCCGATTTAATTCTCTGAAATCTCTGGAGTATCACCCTATTTTAGAGTTGAGGAAGCAGGTTTAGAGAGATAATAAGGACCGTGCTCCAGGTCAAGACACATAAGTAGAAAATAGCGGACCTAGCTTTGGTAGCCAGGCAGACTGACTCCTCCTCCTTACACCATCAGGCTGCACTACCCCTGCAAAACCAAATACTGCCATTGTCACAAACGTGTGAAAGTGTCAACAAGCACTGAATCTAAATGGAAAGCACATGGATATGTGTTGAACTATTCTTTCAACTCTAGTAGAATTTTCTAATAAAAAGGGGAACTAGGAATAAATCGATATTTTTAAAAGGCTGATAGCATGGTGTGTTTGACATAGGAATGTGTCTTACATAGATTTTAAGCCAGGCGCAGCGGCACATGCCTGTAATTCTGGCTGCGTGAGAGGCTATGGCAGGAGAATTGCAAATTCAAGGCCAGTCTGGGCAGTTTAACAAGACTAATTATCTATCTACCTACCTATCTATCTTCCATGTATTTATCTACACATTTTTTTTTTCAGTACCAGAAATCAAACTCAAGACCTCGTGCTTTTGAGGCAGGCACAGCACCACTGAGCTAAATCCCCAGTGCTTTATTTATCTATATGTTTTCACTTTAAAATCTGGAAGAGCATATACAAAAGTGTTCTTGAAACTCTATGGAATTCATGCTATTCTGTCTTTGACTGAAACAAAGCTTCCACGAAGGAAAGCTGTTGTTGTTTTTTTTTTGTTTGTTTGTTTGTTTTGGTGGCACTGAGGATTGAACGCAGGGCCTTTTCACTAAGCTCCTCCTCAGCTCTTTTTCTATTTTGAACAGGGTCTCGCTAAGTCATTCGAACTTGTGATCCTCCTGTCTCAGCCTCCCAGAGTGCTGGCACTACATGTGTGCACCATTATACCTGGCTAGGATTACTCAATCCCCAATACCACAATGGTGGGGGGGGGAGGCAAAAACAATAGTCTTATGATCTCTTGACTTCAAATCCTACTTTCTGTTATCAGCAAATCCCAACTCTGATCCTTGTTTTAACAATCAATCTCTGTCTCTAACCAAGCCTGTTCCCGAATCCATCAATTCTCCCTCTCCTGCTCCCCTGGACTCCACTGTAAATAACTCCCTTCAGTCGGGGATTTAGCTCAGTGGTTCCAAGGCCGCCTGCCTCATAAGCCCAAGGACTGGAATTTGATCCCCGGTACCAAAACAAACAAACAAACAAACAAAAACCCAATGAAACAAACAAAAAAATAAGTAACTCCCTTCAGATGGCTGTTTTCTCAACTTTGCTTTGTGTATCAGCAGACCTCGAGAATCCTCTAAACAGGAGTATGTGTCAGGACTAGACACGGGATACCATATTCCCTCTGCCCTGCCAGCTGCCCCTTCCTCAGCCTCTCCTCAGATTACTGACCCCGGATGGAACAATGACCCAGATGCCATCTGATTCCCCAGGAGTTTCCAGCTCCATTTAGGTTAAATTTATGAAAGGTCATAATCTAACAGTCCAGATCTCCACAGGGGAGACCAGAAGAGGACAATGTAAGAAGAAAACCCCTATTAAAACACCCCCTTGGAATCTCCCTTGCACCTTCTGTTGGAAAGAAGTGTGATAGGGCTCCTATCTCCTACCCCTCCTCCCTGCACTCCCACTAGCCAGTTCTCAAAATAGCCAGTGTGGACACTGGATTTCTGGATTTGGTTGTTTGTGACTTGCTGAGATTGGGGGTAGGGACAGTTAGGTCACAAGTTGTTGGCTCCCATCCTTTGTATGGTCCTCAGTCCTTCCCTGATCTCTAACTTCTGCCTCAACCCTCCTGTTTATCTTCCAGAAACTCAGCCACTGTAGATAAATCAGGGTCCTCTGATATGCCCACCAGCAAGTCATTAAACTATCATACTTCAGGTAGGCACGAAGGCCCACATCCTCTCTAGAGAACCTCTACCAAAAACTCTCACTCCGACCCCAACTTGCAAGAGCTGCAACTGGTCCACAGTTCTCAGCCTCTCAGCGCCCCTCCAGGTATGGATCACAAACCTCTCAGTGCTTTCAGTGCTGCACTTTTCTGACCAGAAATAACAACAGTGAAATGGTTCAGCGAACCCTTCCTTCTCCTTGTAGGATCGTAGGGGATCTGGAAAAAGGCCAGGACTTCAGAATGTTACCTCACCTCATTTTATTAATAATCACCTCTCTAATACTATGTGCTAGTGACTTCTAAGCATTTTAAAAACACACACTGAATCATTACAACAGCCCTGTAAAATTGGTATTGTTATTATGCTCATCTTACAGATCAGAAAACTGAGGTCAAAAGAGGTTAGTTAGCTTTCTTGCCTAAAGCAATAGAACTAAGATGTCACACAATCAGGGTTTGAAGTTGAGTTGTCTGGCTCTAGAGTCGAGGCTTCTGAACACCATGCTGTGCTTTCTCCATTGTCCAACCAGAAACTCAGGTGTGTGTGCACACTTACAGGAGACGTCCAGTGTGAGGCTGGCTTGTGTGCACAAGGGCTCCCTGAGCAGCACAAACCCAAGGTTGAAAGGAAGCCTCGGGAATCCTGATTTCACTCCTCCACCCCACCCCACCCCCGTAGCCAGGCAGCAGGCTCCACGGCTCCGCCTCTCCATCCATAGTCACCAACACTTTCTTCATGTCCACTCCCTAGGGAACATGGGGAACAGGTTCCTGTTCTCCCATTATGAAGCCATCTTAATGTCCTGTGGGGACGTAACTCCAGACCATGCCTAGTGAGTCAGATTCCTGCTCTGCTAGTTGATCTGACCACTGGATTCTGGCTTTCATCCTGATGCTTGCTCTGTGGGTCTCCAGGGGACAACTACAGCCTAAGTGTACATTCTTCACCCCCAGGGCCATATATGTCCAAGCCCTTCAGAGTCGGAGCATTCGATGCGTAGGATCATCTCACTGGCTTCGGCTCCAAATGGCTCCCTTGCTCACACTCAAACCTATTATCCAAGTTTCCAGTGAGCTTGGGCTTGGTTCATTTCAGCACCGCTGCCCACATAGGACTAAATGCCTCTCACTTCTCAATAGGTAGGGAACACTAATTAGCAACTGTGAGGCCCATCAAGGTTTGCTCTCCCTGGAGGGCCCTAGTTTCTTTCCTTGCCTACCTTCCTGTATCCTTTTCCTCCCCACCTGTGGGCCTGATGCACAATAACGTTCCATTCTATCATCTTGGCAGTGCTTGCCAATTTCCCAGGAGTCCTCTTTGACCCTTTGGTTTCCTGTGGAGCTCAAAGTTACAGACTCTCCCTTCCCAAGGAGAAGGCGAGGCTTGCTGGTTAAGTTTAGGGGTTTGTTTGTTTGTTTTCAGATCTGGGGCTGGAATCACCTTGGGAGTACTGAGCTACATTCCTAGTCCTTTTAGTTTTGAGACAGGGTCTTGCTAAATTGCCCCAGGTGGCCTTGAACTTGTGATCCTCCTGTGTTAACCTCCCCCAGAAGCTGAGATTACAGGCAGGCTCCAGGGGCGGTTTTCTTTAGGCTTTGAAACTGCAGAGAGGGACATGACACAGCATCATCCTCTCTCTCCCTAGTACCTTCCCCAAGAGTATCAGCCGATTCCTCCCACTTCTAGCAAAGGAAACATCACGCACTTGCCCTGCCCCCTCCTCTCAAGGTTTATGACTACACTTTGCTATTCTGTCTCTTCCTAGGTAATTTTACCTGTTCCTAATACTTTAGTTATCACTGCACTGTCAAATAGAATAGGGGCTGGCAGGCTGGGCAAGGTGGCACATACCAGTAATCCCAGCATGTGGGAAGCTAAGGCAGGAGGATTGTGAGTTCAGGGCCAGCCTGGACTACAGAGGGAGACCCTATCTCAAAAAATAGAACAAACAAAAGGAACAGAGATTCCACCAGGCATGGAGGAATGGCTATGAGTTCAAGGCCAGCCTGAACCACATAGAGCGACCCTGTCTCAAGTGAAAGAAAGAAAGAAAAAAAGAACGGATTGGCAGACTACAGCTCACTGATCAAATCTGATCTTCAGCCTATTTTTTTGTTTGTTTGCTTGGTACCAGGGCTCGAACCCAGGACTTTGCGCGTGCAAGGCAGATGGTGGCACTTTCAGCCTATTTTTGTAAAGAAAGTTTTTCTGGAATACAGCCATACCCACTTGTTTATGAAGTCAAAGTGTAGAGTTATCATCCAGTGGACCTTCACTAAGCAAAGCTGAAGGAAGAAGAGAGGAGGAAGAGAATACCTGAGACTGCTCTAAGGGCTCTTGGGCTTATTCTGCTACCATAGGATCTTCATTAATGATCTACTTTAATCCTGGAAATTCCAGTCTCCTTGTCTTCCCAATGTCTGTCCCCCAAAATGCCAAGAATAGCTGCATAGCTTTCAACTTCTGGTAGCTATTTGAGACTCTCTCTCTCCCTCTCTGTCTCTCTCTCTCTGTCTCATTATAGAAGACAGGAAGAGATTAGTGAGTATGAGCACATCAATCATATCTTTTGATCAACTCCTTTTGTCCTTTGTATGGTACAGATGCTTGCGTGAATCTATTCCTTGCCTCATGAGGTGTCATTGTCTCGGCAAAGCACCTAAAGACAATCAAAGCTGTAGGAACTCAGGTGCTACCACTATTGGGAATATCTATGTATCCTGTAACTCCAGGCCCAGACTCACCCTGCTCCCTTTCCCACTGCATTTCTTTCTTCCTTTGTCGCTTTCCTATTTAACAGTGTTACCACAGTAACCACTGCCACCAGAAGAGGAAAGATAGTGTCACTCCCTTTGCTCCAAGCAGCGAGCTAGAACTAATCCTGGGAAGGGTACACTACCCAGCTTTCCCCAGACTCTCCAAACCACCAGATCCTTTAAAGAGGGATCACAGGTGTTTAAGAGCAGCAATAAACAGGAACAAAGATCATGGCTTTGTAGTAGCTGGGCCAACTATACTGTACATTTGCATGATACAGCTTGGGTGCTATGCAAATGAAAACCCTCACTGAACCCATCTAACCCCACTGGTGGCAGTTAGCTTAGACGAATAGACGAATAGACCCAGGAACTCAGGAACTCAGAATTCCGTCCTACAACTTCGGGTAGAGACACCTAACAAAAGCTTGAGTCCTAAAAAGTCTAAATATGAGTCTAAAAAAGGTCCCTTTCTTGCCTACTTGCTTGCTCTAGAGGTGCAAGAAATACAAGGGAACAGGAGTTAGTGGCTCTGCTTCCCAGTGGTGACAAATAGACTTTGACTCTCCTACTCTCCAGAGACCCTTCCAGCCCTGCCAACAGTTTCCTCCAATGTCAAATGAAGGTCGATGCTAAAGGACCTTCCAGAGGCCCGGGGACGACCCTGGACTGCTGTTTTTGGAGCAGTGTTGGAATTGTTTCAATTCTTCCAGTGCAGCAACCAGCTGCAGTCCTCAAACAGCTTCAGAAAGACTTGCTCAAGGTCATCCTCAAGATAATAACAGGAAAAAAAGAGAATCCTTATTCCAGGTTCTATATACACACATTCCTCTCCTATTATGTGAAATATGAAATACAACACAGCTGCACTGAATCTTAGATGCCTCCCAAGGCAAGAATAGAACCTCAAAAGCCTCAGCTCCTAAAGCCTCCCGATGTGTCCCTCTCCCCATAGCTACGCCCCACTCTCCTGGAATAGCAGTACCCCCCACTGGAGTCAGGCAGAATTCCTGGCTCATGCCAGCTTGTGGTATGCAGTGAGTCAACGGCCCCAGCCCATTCCCCCCAGTACAGGCTGCCACACTTTAATGAGTGGTTATTTGTGGTACTCTGCACACAGCTTGGAGCTGTGCCTTTACCCCATAGTAGGGGCCAAAGGGCGGGGGGAGTAGTGCCAAAGCATCATTTATTACTATAATCTTCAATGTGCATCCTACCCATGGTGTGTTAATGTCCTAAAATAAACTTACAACCACCCCCCCACCCCACAAAGCGAACACTCAGCTGGAGGGCTTTGTGTGGGAGGGAGGCAGCACAGAGGACAACAGCATTAAGTGCCACCTCTTCTCCCTGGGTGGAGGCTGGGATGCCCAGGTGGACCTGCCTTTAGGAGTCAGCCAGAGAGAAGCAGAAATCAGGATTGTACAATAAACTAAAAAGAAAGAAATCAGGATTGCATGAGCCAGATTGGTTAAAAGAATGACAAGGTCAAGATGCAGATTTCTTTCCTGCAAAAAGTGTTTTGTTGTGTTTTTTGTTGTTGTTTTTATGCAGTATTTGGGATTGAACCAGGGTCTCTGCTCTGAGATACATCCCCAGCCTCTTTTATTTTTTATTTTGAGACAGGGTACTGCTAAATTGCCTGGGTTGGACTCAAACTTGAGATTCGCCTGCCTCAGCCTCTCAGAGTTTAAACCACCACAGCCAGCAAAAGGTGGTTTTGCATCGGCTTCTGACTTAAATTTTGTCTTATCACCAAAATAATTCTGGAGCAAGTCAAGTCATTTTGAACATCAGGTCTGGAGTATGAATTTAGAAAATCATACACTTAGGAGTCTGCAGTCCTAATGACTTTTCACCATTTATCTTGGCAATGAATACACTTCTTCTTTCTCCCTCTTGTCTGTCCCCTCCCAGAGCCTCTGTACTGTTCACGAGGAAATCAGCTGGCCCATGAAGAAAAGCTAGTTATCCTGTGTCTGTTAGGTCACCCACTTTACTGCTGTCCCACACTCTGTCCTCCAAGACAAAAAGAGTTGCTCTCAATATTCAGTCTCTGTATGTAAGTCAATGGTAGAGTGCTTGCGTACCATGCACAAGGCCCTGGGTTTGATACCTAGTATGCATATCCAGTGTGCACATGAAGTAATCAAACTGCTCTGATATTAATACCCTAGATTTCAGAGAGAAAAATCTTCCCTGGTCCTTAGTGCTGTACAGTTATGGAACTCAGTCATGATGCATGGACATCAGGAACTAAGAAAATATGAAAAGTAGGTCCAGGCATGTAATCCCAAAACTCAGGAGGCTGAGGCAGGAGGATTGCTGCAAGTTTGAGGCCAGCCTGGACTACATAGTGAATCAAGGCCAGCCTGAACTATATAGTGAGACCCTGTCTCAAAAAAAGGAAAGAAAAAAAGAAAAGAAGGCCTCCAGGATTCCCTTTTCCTTCACTCCTACCAGCTTGCCTGCTTTGCTCCATCATATGCAATGCATCCATTTTTATGGGATTTTTTTTGTTGGTGCTCTTTTTGCCACACTAGAAGGCCTCATGCATGTTAGGCTAGCAATCCCTCTACCACTAAACTACATCCCCAGCCCCTCAATGCATTTATTTTTAAAGTGATTAAGCATCCTTAGGATGGATAGTACCTGCCTGCCTAATATTCTCCCCAAATATACCATATTAGTAAATATTATTCTACGTAGCTCCTTTACCTCTCTTACCCTACTGCTCAACATTTGTGAAATAACACTGCTTATATTTCTTGTGCAAAGTTTCTGTAATACTGTATATTTATTAGAAGTTCTCTATAACATATTCAATATTCACTGGGGTGTAAGTTTAAAAGGTCCTATGGAAAGCTCTTTGGGAGGTTAGAAGTCAGCAGAACTGTACAGATCTTGCTTCTAGAAGTGTGCAAACTTGGATAAGCTTAGGGCCTCATGTAAAACGAGAAGATTGGGCCAGATGATCTTTAGGGCTCTTAAACAAATCTAAAATTAGATCGGTAAAATGTTTTGATATTTTATTTGAGGTTATCTTGATGGGAGAGACATCTGACTTTCTATCTAATTTATTTTTTTCCAAGACAAAATAGGCTCATGAAAGAGCATTTGGAAATTCAGAAAAGTAGGAAGAAAACAGAGGGAGGCATTCACAGAGCCACCATCTTAAAGAGACAGTAATTGATCGAGCTTCCTCCTTTCCACCAGCAACCCAATCTTGATCATTTCCATAATTAAGACCCTTCACAGGCAGACATGAAAGATGCATCAGGTTTGTGCATCTAGACTCCAGCCACATTTCTTAGGGTTGCCTGTCCCATGGAGACTTGATATTCTAAGAGACAACTAATCACTGCTACGGCTTGGGACCAAACAGCCATCTATATTCTCAGGTCACAGGATGACAAAATCATCCACTTACCACCAACCAGAAGCTCCAGCTCAAGCAGCTAAAGCAAACAACCTAAATGGGTGATCAGAAAAGGAATGAGCAACGTTGAAAACCAAGTTCTAGTTTCTTTACTTTGGAAGACAGATGTTTCCAGAAGTTGAAGGCATTGCAATAACAAGTAGCTTTCCTTCTACCATGAGTGTCCAATATAAACATAATCATCATAGCAAAGTATCAATGAGGGAAATTTGGGTTTCCTCCAGGTCCTTCCCTACCAGGTTCCCTAGCAACTCACTTACAGAAAGCATAGCAGAACTGTATCACTGTGACTGAATTTCCGCTGTGGGGCAGGTCGCATATGCAGACAGATGTGCACAGGAAAGAGAATGTGATCCCCAAAGTGTGACATTCCATCCGACTAGGTAATGATCTAGTTGATCTGTGCCTTGCTCCAGCCCCTATCAGCTAAAGCACAGGACAGATCCCATGAGGGCTGTCACCAGTAATCCATGATCCCACTTCAGAAGAATGACTGCTGGACCATGGGATTCCTCCAGCCGGATTCCACACGGATGAGAAATTTGTCACAGGAGAACTGCAGTTCTGCGTTGAGCAGCCAGTTATACTGCACGGGAGGAATTACAGGGAAGAGCACTCAGGCACTGGATGCATCTCTCACTCCTATCCTCACCAAAAGAAGGGCAAAGTTATTAGACTACAGGGGACGGACTGTGATTCACAGCAATCAAGACCTGCCTGCAGCTGTGAATGCACACAAGCTGGAGACGGTCCCTGCAGCTCCTCTGCGCACGAGCGCACACACACTCCCAGGGAAATATTCTGCTGCAGTACTGAGTGACAGCAAAGGGCCACCAAGGCAAAACAGAGACAGAGCCTCCCTGGCAGCCCCAAGAAGCCCTCTGCTGTTAGGGGCACTGGATCTGGAGGCTCCCTCCCAGTTTTTGCTCTTCACTTGAAATAGGAATCTCTTAAAGACATTCCAAACCCTCTCTTTTCACGCAGTTTCTATGAAGCAAGGAAATAAACAGGTAGGGGAGGGAGGTGAAATGTATGATTCAGGGTACCCAGGGCTTTCCTGGCCCAGGTTTCTCAGCCTGAAAGAGGAGACCCATGGGGCTGGGCAAGAGAATAAAGCAATTTGGAGTGTCCCTAGAGCTCTAGGGCTCTGGGCAACACTTCCACTTTTCATCATAGTTTTTAAAAGAGGAAGAAAACAGTCTGGGGTTTGGCCTTGAGGGAAGCAGAGACCCCAGGGAATCTAGTTCAGAGACAGCTGGTCTTTGAATACACCCAGGTGGCTGCTTCTGGATGTGAGGCAGCTCCTGGGCTAAATTGCTAGTTAGAACCTCTGTGTTCTGACAGACTAGGGGGCCCGGCAGTCATGCATATGCAGAGTTAGTCCCCATCTAAGGTTCTACTCCCATCATCCTGCTGAAACCCTAATCCAGGAGAGTCAAGTTCAGCTGCTGTCAGGAGGGGGCCCCAAACTTGTCTTCCTCCAGCAAGCACCAAATTGTTTTCCTGGCCATGAAACAGCTTTGTCACTCCACCAAGTAGCACTGTAAATGCTAGCTCCTGTACTGTGCCCTACAGAGCTGCCATGCACTTCTCCCTGCAAAGCACAGGCTAACCAACAAATCTTCATGTTGGCATAGCAATCAGATAAACTCCCAGGGGATCCCTTGGATTAAAATGCTCAGATTTAGAAACAGTGGGATGGGGAGGAGTGGTCTGAACCCTGGACCTCAGTAAAAAGAGGGGAAAGAAAACCTCCCTTCTGTTGATACAGCTGAAAAAGCAAGAAGAGAGAAGGTGGATTCACTTTTCCCTTTCTTTCTGAGACTGCCATGGTCACGGTCACATCCAGTTGAGGAACTGGAAACCACTTTGTTTCTTCTGCAGCCCCCAAGACTGGCTGAATTTTCCAGGATAAACTCAGTGGACCTGGCAACCAAGACAACATAGCAGTTGGCACTAATTGGCTCCCTGGATGATGACTTTTGGTGGGAGCCAACAGAACTCGTGCTGAAAATCTTCATCTCTGTATCTGAACTCAGACTCAGTCTCCAGGGTCTGATATCCTTGGGAATTCTTATGCTAGTTTTTGGTAATACTCTAACAGGAACACACACACACACTAGCCAACATAGACTGAGTGCCTGGTACTTTTCAAAGTATTTTGAAAATATCATTCAATCTTACTTAAACATTAAAACAACCCATTTTACAGACTAAAACGATGAAGCATGTAAAAGTTTTATAACTTGCCTAAGGCCACAGAGATAGTCAGTAGTTGAGCATGGGTCGGGTGTGCAGCTAAGAAGCTGCATTGAACACAAGGGCCTGGGTACCAGGAGAGGGATTGTGGGGGACAAGCTTGTGATGCCACTGTCCAGACCGATTTCACTTGGGAAGGGCAATCCTTGTCACAGGATAGGAGATTGTGCTTTGACATGAGATTACAAGTATAGTCAACAGACCGGGTCTTTCCAGTCTCAGCTTTGACTCCCACCATGGACAGTGTTCTTCGAAAAAAGTACATCAGCTGAAGGACCTGATCAGGCTCTTTGAACCCCACAGAGCCTGCCTGAAGACTTGGAGTTAACAAGCGCTGCTGAAGGAGGTCTACTCTGGATGGGGACATCGCCTCAGGAGCCGGACGTGCCTCCACAGCAGGGTTTGTAACTGTCAAAAACGGTCCCTCCAAGGTTTCTGGCTGAACGCGTGAAAGGTGCCACCTTCCTAACAGGGAAAGTGGCCATCCCCAGGCACCAGGGATGGAGCTCTTGTTGGTTTTACCTAAGCCATGTAAGAGCAATACAACCCTAGAAGAGGGACGCTGGACGTCAAGAGGCTAGTGAAGCAAGCCAGCACGACCCCGCAGCAGCAAGACAGGCAGGAGCAGCACCCCGAGAAGATGGCTTTTCACCTGGGAGCTCATTTCCCTCCCTCTACAACCGACTCCATCCACCCCAAAAGCGCCATCCTCAGTTGGGAGACTTAAAGCACCCCTCTTTCCAATCTCTTCACAGCGCCCCGAGGTGGGAGCTTTCCCAGAGGGGCAGTGGGCGTCCCTCAGAGTCTCGGAGGGGCCCTGAGCCGCAGCCTCCTCCCCGCCACGG
>NW_022900931.1:46889872-46930122 GCF_012274545.1 Fukomys damarensis
GTGGAGAGTGGCAGGCTCCGGGGCTAGGACCTCTGTGGAGCAGTGGTATGGAGTTAGTGCGCAGAGCTGCTGCTTCCCGGCAGGGACCACCAGGTCTCAGCGCTCAGCTCCCAGTCTGGGACCCCAGCGACCCAGTCCAGGAGGAGCAGCTCAGCGCGCTTCGCCGGCCTCCCCTTTTATAGCGAGTGCGCCCCCCCATTGCCCCGCCCGACCGGTAGGAGCTCCTCCTACCGCAGAATGACAGCCTCTCAGATCCAATGGTGGCGGGCTGTGAGGTCTGCTGCATTTCCAAACTAGGGTAAGACAGAGAACAGAAAGGAGGGAGACACAGTCGTCGGGGGTGATGAGAGGACAGAAAATGAAGTAGGGAGAGCAATGGAGAAGAGGGAGAAAGAAGTGGTACGCGAAAAAGCGAGGGAGCGAGAGGGAAGAAAGGAGTGTGTGAGTTTGAGAAAGAACAAAAGCTGTGAGGGTACGTGGAAGGCAAGAACCAGTGAACGAAAGGAGTTAAGCCAAAATGTGGCCGATTAAGATTGCATAGAGAGCCTCGTGGGGATTGGCTTCGGGAAGAGAAGAAGGAGAGGAGAGACTGGAGCAAAACGCCAGCGCTCGGTGGGAAATAATAGGCAATTTCGAAGTGTCTACTCGATTTGGAAGATCATAGATTTTAGGAGCTGGTAGACACTTTTGGATTCATCAAATGGGTTTTCCTGCACCAGCCTAAAGAAAAAGGAAACCTCCTCTGGGCTGGGGATTTGGCTCAGTGGTTCCACCGCCTGCCTTGCAAGCACAAGGACCTGAGTTCAATTGCCAGTAACTCCCCAAAAAAAGGAAATCTCCTCAACAAAATGGTGGCCCTCCAGAGTTTACTTGAATAGGTAATGAGCTTCCCCAGAAGCTAATTTACAACTGTGCTTTCTTCAAATTCAGCCCAACAATATGCCCTCTAGGTGCCACAGCTGTGAAGCTAAAAAAAAAAAAGACAATTTGAACCTACAGTCACCACTGAAATATGCAAATAAAGTCTCCCAGAGGCTAGCTTTCATCTTCGGGCAACCAGGTAGCAACCTATCATTTGGTGGGCCACCTCTGAGTCTCAAAACTAGCTCATCAAATTCTGCCAAGGTGTAGGGGGCAGATGTAAAGATGAAGCCCACAATCCAATCTATCACATACTTACTATGCTGTATAATTTTTAAGAAAAAAGTGTGGGGGCCGGGGATTTAGCTCAGAGGTTCAGTGGCCTGCCTTGCAAGCGCAAGGACCCGAGTTCAATCCCCGGTACCAAAAAAAGAAAAGAAAAAGAAAAAGAAAAGGAAAAGAAAAAAGTGTGATAAGGGAAGTAGAAAACAAACAGAAAAAGAAAACAAGCAGAACATCCAGGTAAACATCATAAACTGTGATAACTTCAGCTACCATTCGAGTAACCTTCATTTCTGCTTTAAGAAAGTCCTTTAAATTCTCATGTCTATAATACTTCTGGGTATTGTACTTACACTTTCAGCTTTAGCAATTACATACTTTTGACTGTATCTCTTGTGCCCTGTTGTGACAATCATTAACAGCTGAGTTTGTTTCTAGCAGCATCCACTGGTCTCTTCCCAACTCTTATTTTAGGTAAGACTTAACATAACCCTTTTTCTAGCAATTCCCTCTGTTCATTCACATTTCCTTTGCTGGGTTGGAAACAGAAAAGATGGAAGAATGATCTCCTTTTTCTCCCCTACCTGAGATCCTCTGACTCTCACTTTCTAATGGGAATCTGGTTGCTTGAGTTAGTAAATTTTGAACCAGGCCAGCTCCTACACATTCTGCGCAGCCTCCTCCTCCAATTTCCCCCACCTTTCTAATAATAAACATCTAATTAATCTTGGAAAAGATTGTCTTTAGTGAAATAGACTTCCCCGTTGTTCTTAAACAGCTATGAAAAGATTATAGAGAGAATTTAAGATCCTAGATCAAAGATCAGCAAGCTTTTCCTATAGCAACCAAATCATAAAATATTTCAGGATTTAGGCTATATTTGCTCTCTGTTAAGACTCGTCTCGCCCTTTTGGCTAGGCAGAGGCTAAGGTGCAACTTTCTACAGTAGTCCCCAGTCCAGGTTCATCCGACACCAGCCATCTTCACCATGCCACCCAAGTTCGACCCCAACGAGGTCAGTCAATCATGCACCTGAGGTGTGCACCGGTGGCAAAGTTGGCACTAATTCTGCCTTGGCCCCCAGGACTGCTTCCCTGGGTCTGTCTCCAAAACAAGGTGGGTGATGACATTGCCAAGGCAACTGGTGACTGGAAGGGTCTGAGGAGTACAGTGAAGCTGACTATTCAGAACAGGCAGGCCTAGACTGAGGCGGTGCCCTCTGCTTCTGCCCTGATAATTAAAGCCCTCGAGGAGCCGCCAAGAGATAGAAAGAAGCAGAAAAACATTAAATACAGTGGAAGTATCACTTTGGATGATCAACATCGTAAAACAGATGTGGCACCCATCTTTAGCCAGAGAACTTTTCAGAACCATTAGAGACTCTGGGGACCGCCCAGTTTGTGTAGCTGTGGTGTAGATGGCCTGCATCCTCACGACATCACAGACAATATCAACAGCAGTACTATGGAGGGTACTGTGGAGTGGCTAGCTAGCTAAGAATAAGAAGCCTAAGAAAGAAAATATTTCAATAAAAAGACCATCTAGGGCCAGAGATTTAGCTCAGTGGTTCTGCCGCCTGCCTCACAAGCACAAGGACCCAAGTTCGATCCTCAGTAACAAAAAAAGTAAAAGACAATCTGACAAAAAAAAACACAAAAAACAAAAGACACAAGTCTCTCACTTGTAGCTTGAAAACAGCTGTAGACAACATGTAAACATATAGGTGTGCCTGTGTTCTAATAAAACCATTTGTAGGCACTGAAGTTTGAATTTCATATGTTACAAGATAATCTTTTAGAGTTGGGCATGGTGGCGCATGCCTGTAATTCCAGCACTCTAGAGACTGAGGCAGGAGGATCTTGGTGAGTTCAAGACCAGTTTGAGCTACATAGTGAGTTCCAGCACAGTCTCAACTACATAGTGAGACCCTGTCTCAAAAAACAAACAAACAAAAAATCTTCTTTTTAAATTTTAATATATAAAAAAATTTTAATATAAAACCATTCTTAACTCCCAGGCAGCAGGCCAGATTTGGTTCATAGGTCATAAATTGCAAGTCCCTGCCCTAGAAGATTAACTGTTCAAGTATGCAAAAATAGTAAATTTTATGATAATAAATAGTAGTAGGTCAATGAAGACAGACATCAGCTAGGTCCAAAAGAGTCAAAAGATTCCTAGGGAAAATAAGACTTAAATTGAGCTTTAAAGGAAAGGTAAAATATAGACAGAAGAAATAAAAAAGCAGTCTTTCTCTGACCTCTGGGTGATAACAAGAGAAACATAATGAAAGAAGACACAGCTTTCTTTAAAAAGATTCAGGAGATATAGAAGGGCTCTAATATCAGAATAAAGAATTTTTAAAAAAGAATAAATAATTTAAACTTAGTAGGGCATGGTGGTGCATTCCTGTAATCTCAGTTACTTAGGGGACTCTAATAAGAGTACTAGGATTTTAAAGCTTGCTTGGGCAACTTAATAATATCCTATCTCAAAAAAGAGACCCTTTCTTAAAGAGGGGGCAGGGATGTAGCTCAGTGCCACGATGCCTGGCTCACAAGGTTCCGAGAAAGGATGAGGGCCTGAAGATACAGTTTAATCGTAGAGTACTTCTTAGTGTTACTGGGTTCTGGGGTGCTTCTCTGATTAAAAAACAGCGTCTAAAGATGCTTTCTACATTCTTCTTGAACTGAGCAAAGAGTTGGACAAAACAAGCAAAAAAGTGAGGTTTTACATTTACTAAAGGTAGAAAAAAAAATGTGTGTGGAATTTGTTCAGGCCAATGAAAAGTAATGAAAGAAGTGTGAGATGGTCCACTGTGAGAGAGACAACCTGGTGGCCAAGAGCTTAAAGGCAGCTATCCACTCCTCAGGCTGAGGTCAGGTCTAGGCCTCTTTTCAAAAACCTGCTTTAGGGCCGGGGATTTAACTCAGTGGTTCTGCCGCCTCACGAGCACAAGGATGTGAGTTGGATCCCCGATACCAAAGAAAGAAAGAAAGAAAGAAAGAAAGAAAGAAAGAAAGAAAGAAAGGAAAGAAAGAAAAACCTGCTTAAATTCTCATTTGAAGAAGATAGTGCTTTCTGATTGGTTCCAGGCCCAGGATTTGGGCACGCCTCCTGGATCTCCATGATTAACAGGTCAAGTTACATCCACTTGCCCAGCTGGTTTGCCACATCCTAATCTCCTGCCTTACTAGCATGTGTAAGGCTCTGGATTCAATCTCCACTACTACTCCTACTACTACTGATGATGATGATGATGATGATGATGATGATGATGATGATGACGACACATGGTGACTAAAAGAATTTAGGGGGGAAAAAGTTTTTTAAAAAGCCAGGAATATAGCTCAGTGGCACCACGCCTGCCTGGCAAGTTCAAGGGCCTGAGTTCAATTCTCAGTACCAAAAAAAAAAGTTTTAAGAATTTAGAAAAGGGGGCCAGGGATTTAGCTCAGTCATCCTGCCACCTGCCTCGCAAGTGCAAGGTCCTGAGTTCAATCCTACAAAAAAAAAAAGATAATTTAGGAAAGGGTTCAAAATGACTCTAGGAATTCAGAGCCATGGAATGCAGGAAATTGTGCATTTATTGACTGTTAAGCACACATGATGGCCACACATTACTGGGTATTGGGATAGAAAAACCCATACCACATAGACCTTACAGCCTAGTAGGAGGTGGTCATGTGAACACAAAGGCATGGTATATTTGTAATCTCAGTGATAAAAGTCTGGGGAAGTACAGTGGAAATCCAGAGAAAAGAATATAATAAAATTTAGTTTGAAGAGGCATCAGAAATGACTACTAAGAGTAACAAGATCCCGTGGAACTAAAGTTATAGATTTTGGAAACATTCACATTCTAAGATGATGAGGATACGTGAAATAAAACAGTAGAAAGGTGCTGCAAAAGCTGTGATGTTAAAATGTTAGCTATTTTTGCATTTTACTGGAGCCTTGTAATTAGATGACATGTTAGGAAGCAATACAAAAGGTAACAAGATTGAGATTGAGCCTGGGGTGGGGTGTGGGAATGGTAGGCAGTTTTTCCTAACCTATACACTTTGGAAAAAAGAGAATCCACTACAAGAGAAGGGCAAAGGAGCTATCAGGATACAGGTGGAAAAGCTGAGGGTTCAGTGCAGTCGTGTTTGCCTAGCATGGGTGAGGCCCTGTGTGATAGTTAACGGATTATGTCAACCTGAATAAGAAACACCAATTAAATTAGATCAGCATAGTTCTAGTTGTGGCTGAAGAGATTTACTGAAGACAGAAGTCCCACCCTGGGTGTGACACCAACCAATAGACTTGTCTGAACCGAGTAAAGGGGAAACGGAGAAGAAAGGTTCGCTTCTGTTACCTTGGAGGAAGGAGCTCCAGTCTTCACCTTCACCTTGGATGTTGTCTCCTGGCTTCCAGCACAGAACCTTGGGCCTCCTGATACAGACTCACATGCGACTCTGCAGGGAGCTCCTGGCCTTAGACTGGATCCTTCGGATCTCCAGTGCACGTACAGCCCTTTTGAACTTTTCCACACCTGACTCTGCAGGCAGCCACTGTAAGCCAAACTTGTAAATTCTTATACATTTGTATATCTTGCGTTAAATCTGGTTCTCTAGTAAGCATTGACTGATACAACCTGGGTTTGATTCCCAGTACCAGAAGAAAAAAAAAAAGCTTCAAAGGAAAAAATGTCAGGGCTTCAAAAGCAATAGGGTGCTTGATTGGGAGAAACATAAGAGGAAGCTCATTGAATTCAACAGACCATGGGAGATCATTGGTAAATTTAAAGAAAAAAATTAACACCAGATAATAAAGCTCAAATGAAAGGAGGAACCCTTTGCCTTCAAGGAAGTGTGAACATGGGGTGGAGGGGTGCGAGTCGGATAGAGTAGGGTCCAGACTGGAAATTTGGCTCAAAGGAAAACGCACTGAGGTCGGCCAGATATCAAATGCAAACATGGCAGTAGGAACAGTGTGTAGCAACAGTTCAGAAGTCAGAAAGGAATCAGGAATCCGACTGAAAGACTGATGGAAACCTCCCAAAGAGTTAGGGCAGCAAAGGATAATGAGCGATGACCGACAGCAGCTAAAAGGAAAATAGGAACATTTCCAGATGACACATTGGAACCTACAGTACTAGCAAAATGGCTGGCACAAAACAGATACCATTAAATATTTATTGAATGAATGAATATGTTTGTTTGATATTTAGTGAATGAATGAATGCCACAAATAATAGCATATGATGCCGTATGGAAAAGCATGAGTTTGGAATCAGACCTTAATTCATACCCTGGTCTATTTATTCAATCCATAAATGTTTATTATATGTGTCTGAAATATATGAGCCCCTAGGAAACCAAAATAAAAGATTCTGCCCTTAAATTCAGTGACTCATTATTGATTGACAGAAAGAAGCAAGCACTTGTTCTGCAATGTGATAAGCACTGTGCCAAATTAGTGAACAGAGGAGTAGCTCTAATCCCGAGCCCCTAGAAGTGATATACACCTAGGATCTAAAGGGCTGACGGGATCGGGGGTACTTGGCAGGGGAGCTTGGCAGTGTGTGTGTGTGGGGGGGGTGATTCCAAACAGACAAGCAACAAGGGCAGATGTTCAGAAGTGATTGAGCACAGTTTGTCCGGGGAACTCTAATGTTTACATCTAGAGCCAAAGTGTGATTGCTAGGTCAAGGGAGAAAAGCAGGGATGAAATAAAAGAGGCCAGAGTGATAAATACGGTCAGATCACAAAGGACTTTATGTGACATGCTGAAGAAATTGGATTTTTTTTACTCTGAAGGTGATGGAAAGCAAATGTAGAATTTTAAGTAGGAGAAAGACATGATCAAATTTGCATTTTAGAAATAGCAACAGCATGGAGGATGGGTTGAAAGATGAGGCTGAAATTAGGGAGAATAATTTAATAGGCTACTGCAGTGATAAGTCAAAAATGATGAGGGCCTGAACTCAGCCAAGGGATAGTCAGGCACTTAGAGAAGAGGTCAGGAGACAGAAATGACAAGTCACAGCTTTTGGTCATTTTTAGGGAGGGGTAGAAGAAGGCTCAGTGACCCTCATTTTCTGGCTTGGAATCTTGGGGAGGGAAACAGAATAGAGGCAGGAAGGAAGAGAGGAAGGGACTGAACATGCATCAATTTCCTAATCAATGTGTGAGGAACTGTATAGATATTACTGTATTTAATTTTTATAACAAACCTAGATAATGAATGTTACTAACCCTTTTCTTCAGATTAAAAAAAAAGCTAGAATTCCCAGAGCTTAATTTACCATGCCACAACAAACAGGTGTTTTGCAGAGCCTGGCCTGCGATAGGTATTAGAAGAAGGTGAGGATATCCGTTCACCCTGAAAGCCTATTCACCCCAGATGCCAGGGGTCTCCTGGAACTGATTCCAGTTGTGATCTGCTCCACCGAGGGGATCTTTATGCTGAGGGAGTGTTTCTGTGTGTGGAAGAGGAAGTTCAGAGAGGTCTGTCCCCCAAGGCAACTGTCTCTCAAAGAACTACAAGTTGGACTTCTCCAAGTAGAATATTATGGCTTATATTTAGGTCCCTCCCCACAAAGCCTCCTGTATTCATAGATGGGGCTTTTGGGAAGTGGCTGATTCATGAGTGTGTGATACTGGATTATGGGTATGATTACTGGACAAGTCCATTGATTGGTTTAGCGTGGTTTCGAGTGATGGAGTTGCTGAAGAGGGAAGCCCTACCCTGAGTGTGGGTGGTATCAGCCAATAGGTTAAATGGAATGGATAGAATATAAAGGGAAAGAGAGAAGGAAGACTTGCTGCTTTCTGCCTGCCTTGCCATGGGCTGTTTCTCCTCTACCGTGCCCCTCTGCCATGCTGCCCTGGTTTGGAGCCAGCTGACTATGGACGGAAAACTCTGCAGACTAGCTGGGCGTGGCGGTGCACACCTGTAATCCCAGCACTTGGGAGGCTGAGGCAGGAATATCGCTGTGAGTTCGAGACCAGCCTGGGCTACATAGTGAGTTCCAGGTCAGGCTCAACTACATAGTGAGACCCTGTCTCAAAAAAAAAGGGGGGGGAGGGGCTGTGGATTTAGCTCAGTGGTTCCACCGCCTGCCTTGTAAGCATAGGGACTCTAGTTCAATCCCTGGTACAAAAAAAAAAAAAAAGACAACTCTACAAACTATGAGCTAGAATAAACCTTTCCTCTTTTAACTTGCAGATGATGGATATTTTGACCTAGAAATGCTGTATAACAAGACAAAGAACAAGGCTCAGAATAATCCCTACATCCTCATTGAAGGGACAGCCCTGGACTAGAACATTTTTCCTCACTGTACAACTCTCCCTAAGTATTTAATACTGCCCTAGGGAGAGCAAGAATGCCTCTCTTCTCTGGTCTGGGATTGGCCCACTATGATGGATATGATTCCCATGTCCTGTGGAGCTGGGTCTCAGTTGTGTCAAATTACTAAGGTTGTGCAAAAAACTAATTCATGTATCCAGAATGATGAGAATCAAGCTGGGTACAGTGGCACACACCTCTAATCCCAGTTACTCAGGGGGCTGAGGCAAGAAGATAGCAAGTTTGAGGCCAGCCTGGGCCATTTAGTGAAGCTGTGTCTCAAAAACTTTTAAAATAAAAAAAAAATGCTGGGTGTGGTGGTGCATACCAGTAATCCCAGGACTCAGAAAGCTGAGACAGGAGGATCACTGAGTTTGAGGCCATAATGGGCTATATAGTGGATCAGGATCATCCTAAAATATGTGGCAAGACCCTATCTCAAAATATAAGTTCTAACAATTAACAATTAAAATTTAAAAGGCTGAGGACATAGTTCAGTGGTAGAGCATGGATGAGTTTAATCCCCAATACTAATAAATAAGTGATAGATAGATAGCCAGAGTCAGAATTTGAATCCACTTTCCACCAAGTTAGATTATACGGGAGAAGTTAATTTGTAGAGGATTGACTGTGAACTCCATTTTAGACAACCTGAACCCAAAATGCCCTTCTGGCATACAAGCAAAGTCACCTAATAAACTGTTGGGTACTGTATATTGGTCCTTATACAAGTTATTTAAAGTCATTGAGCCTCCATTTTCTCATCTGTAAAATGGCAATATTATCTATCTTTTGGGCTGGGGTGAGACAGGTCTTGAAATGTAATTCAGGCTGGCCTTGAACTCACTGTGTAGACCAGGCTGGCCTTAAACTTGTGGCAGTCCTTCTGCCTCAGCCTCACAGAGTGCTGGGATTACAGTTGTGCGCCACCATGCCTGGCTTTGATATTACCTTTTTTTTTTTTTTGGTACCGGGGAATCGAACTTGGGTCCTTGGCACTTGTGAGGCAGGCCACCGAACCGCTGAGCTAAATCCCCAGCCCTTGATATTGCCTATTGTAAAGGGTTACCACAGGTAGATTCTTACATAGTACTCTGCTCACATCAGGCACTCAATAAGAATAAATGAATAAAGAAACTAATACCTATAACATTGTATATATTCTTTCCAGGTGTTGGTGGTGCATGCCTATATTCCAGGCATTTTGGAGGGTGAGGCAGGAGGATCACTGCAAGCTCAAAGCCATTCTGGGCTACATAGTGAGTTCAACATATGTTGTCTGAATACATAGTGAGTCTCTATTGTCAAGAGCCATTCTATGTAATTTTGCTGGAAAAATCATTTCATAATTAAATTGTAGTTGGGCTCTGTCTAAAGCCTACTGTCTTCTTGCCGTGCTAGCTGACTATGGTATTCAGAAACAAAGTTCCATGTGCTTTGGTCATAGCTGAGGCCTCGATGGTCCCATGATGTTGTCATGCTCCAGGGCGAGATGACATCAGTTGAAGAAATCCAGTTTCCTTGAGAACTGAGTAGTAATAAAAAAAGAAAAAGCTTTGCCTGGGGGAAAGGAAAAGTTCTTTATTAGCATGCCGAATCTCATCCCATCTACTATTGTAAGAATGCTTTGCCCTCTCACCACCCTCATCAACCTAAGATCCTTATCAAATCGGATTACCACCACGCTCCGAGTCACCTGATAAATAATGGCAAGCTTGGAGTGTCTTTGTCTTGGTCCACTCTGCATGGACCTCTCAACCCCCAACGAATTTTGAAAGTGTGCCTGTCTTTCCTTATCCCTTGCCACACCCTTCTCCAGGCAGCAGATTGGAGGACTGATCAGCCTCGATACCCTATCTCAGAAAAAGTTGCATATATATATATATATAGAGAGAGAGAGAGAGAGAGATTAATTTTTCCAAGTCTACTATTTCATTTCCTTTATTTGATCTCCGTAAATGGGACTACACATGTCTTTGTAACTGGAACTCTCTCTTTTGTCCCTTCTCCATGGTACCTAACCACAAAGTGGGGACTCACTAATGAGTTGCCACAGTAAGTTCTCAAGTGTGGAAGAGGATCAAGGCCCAAGCATGGAGGACCCTTGTTCTCCCCCAGCAGCATCTCTCCCGTTTGGTAGTACCACTCTCCACTCAATCGCCTGTGCCACAAGCCTTGAGTTGTCTGTAGCTCCTCCCCCTCTTTCGCAGCACAGACATTTCAGCAGTCACAGAATTCCAGTAATTTCACTTCACCTGTATTTTTGAAAACCCTCCTCTTTTCTACATCCTACCCCTATCCACCATGAGACTTAACTGGTCTCTTTGCCTCTGCTCTTGCCTCCTCAAATCCATCTTCCAAACAGGCAGCAGAACAGGTATCTAGAGTATACATCTGACTATGTCACTACCCAATTTACCCTTTAAAAGCTCCCTGATGTCTAGTCTGACCCATCAGGTCTCCTGTGATCCTGCCCTCCCTTTCCTCCATCCTGACCTCATATCCCATGTTTCTGCCTTTTTTGTACCCAACCTCATGAACTTCTCAGGTTGCACCTTCTGCCTAGATTTGCTTTTTGTTTATTTGTTTCTTTTCTGTTTTTCCTTCTGGCCAATCTGTCATTATTCTTTACAAATGAACTCAGAGCCAGGTGTGTGGCACACGCCTGTGAACCCAGTACTCTGTGAGGCTGAGGCAGGAAGACTGAAAGTTTGAGCTGAGCCTAGGCAGTTCAGTGATTTAAGCAAGCAAGCCCATCTTACAATAAAAAATAAGAAAGGAAAAAAAGGCGGGGGCTGGGGATATAGCTCAGTGCAAAGGCTCTGGGTTCAATTCTCAGTACTACAAAAAAACAAAAAAACAAAACAAAAACAAGGCCCCTTGTTTAAAAAAAAAAAAAAAATAATTATTTCCGCAAGGCCCCAAGTTCAATCCCCGGTACAAAAAAAAAAAATCCAAAAGCATTATTTCAAGCCAGGCATGGTGGCACACTGTCGGGAACCAGCTATGATGTGTATAGACTCGTAGGGGCCAGGAAACAATCCCAAGGTTGATGTTAACTGGACTCAGGAACAAAGAAGTATGCAAAAGACTTAGACATCCCGGCTGTGTGGGAAAGCCATGAGACAAGATGATGCCTACTGAGGGCAATAAAAGACATCCTGGTGGGCAAGGACCTTAACTTCTCCCTTTGAGGTGCTAAACTTGGTTCTTATCTTGCTATACTAATATTGCAGTCACTGTTCCTGGACTAGCACACTACCCGCTCCCCTGTGCTCCTTGCTGACTAAATAAAAGTGGGCTCACTGTGGAGTTCACTGAAGACTGTCCACTAGAGATAGATTCCTCCTGGTCCTCCATGACAAACTGAACCCCCCCACACCAGGGAGCAAACTCAGGACCTTGCACTTACAAGACAAGCGTGGCACCACTGAGCTAAATCCCTGGCCCACAAGTTGAATATTGCTTCCATCTCTTTCTTTTATTCCCTGTGGTTCATCCTACAGATATTTGAGAGTCTAAAGAATTCCTGATAGCACACACCTGTAATCCAGGCACCTGGGAGGCTGAAGCAGGAGATGGCCATGACTTAAAGACCAGCCTGGGCTACATATTGAGTTCAAGGCCAGCCTGAATTACAGTGAGACCTTGTCTTAAAAAAAAAAAAAAACCAAAACAACAACAAAATCATTATTTCAAAGCACAGCATTGCACCAAGCTGGGACTTCTCTGAATGTGGGCTCTTGTGCGACTGCACAGGTCACATACTTGTGAAGTCAGTGATGCCAGAGTTCTCAAATCAACCCCAGCCTCCTCATTAGCAGTCACTCCATTCTCATTCTCAACCATCCCTAGGAAGGAAATGGGACTCCTTCTAGCTCTATGCAAAGGCTATAGTTCTTTGATTGTTTGTTTTCAGAAAGGGTCTCATTTGTAACCCAGCCTGGCTTCAAATCCGTAGTCCTCCTGCCTCAGACTACCAAGTGCTAGAATTACAGTACGCGTGGGCTCATAAAGCTTATAGTCTTTTCCAAAAAACTTCCTCCTGGGAATTTGACGCTATACCCATTCTTTCACCACTGGCATACAGCTATGAAAAGGCTCTCACTGACTCTTTGTCTCCCCAGATTATTCAAGACCCACACACACAGGAGGCCACAGATGTAGCAGTTGGGAAACCTGTAAATGTTTTTTTTTTTTTTTTTCTGGTACCATGAATCAAACTCGAGACCTTCCACTTGCAAGGCAGGTACAAAAAAAACTCGAGACCTTCCACTTGCAAGGCAGGTGCAGTGCCACGGAGCTAAATCCTCGGCACCCTTTGTAAATTTGATAAAAAGCAACTTCTAATGAGTCATGAGGTCCTTGCCCAACACATGCCGGGAGAACCTCCCACCCAGACCTTTGCCCTGGGTCCAGGGTCTGGGTCCTACCTACACAGGGCACCTGAGGACGTGGAGGGCACATACAACACATGCTCCTTGTTTTCCAGCCGCTGAGAGCCATGGCCTCCAACTTCATGCCCCTCCAGAGACCATGGAAAGCTTGGAGAACTTGGGAAAATTATCCCACAGCAGATGCTGTGGCCTGCATGCTGTGTGTTGCTGAAGAGGAACAGGTAGGAAATCTGTTGCGGGCCAGCAATGAAAAGGAACTTTCTTATTTCTAGAATGGATAATGTTGGGAATCAGGTCCAGGGCAGGTTTGGGAAGAGGCTCTGCAGAATGGAGAGAAAAGAGTCAAGTGTTTTCCACAGCTGACTGCTAACACCTCCCGCATTCAGGGGACTGTGATGGCCACCCCAACACCTGAATCAACATCCAGTGGGGAAGGTGAGCCCAGGAACTGTGTGGTGTGTGGGGACCGAGCCACAGGTTATCATTTCCATGCCCTGACCTGTGAGGGCTGCAAGGGCTTCTTCAGGTGAGAGCCTCCTCCCCAGTAGACACAACATCCCACCCCAACAAGACTCTTAGCAGTCAGCCTTTTGACCCTGCAACGTGCCTGAGCTTATCCAGGTACATTACTTCCTGTGTCTGAGTCTACTCTGGGGCTCGTACCCTGTCCTCTAGTGACCACAGCACTGTATAAACTGGGGCCACAACAGAGAAGGCCGACCATTTGTCCCATGCACGTAGCCCATCGGTAAAGAATATTTATGTGCCTATCTGCAAAGCAGCCAGGCTTGCCTAAGTGATCCTGTGTCCCCATAAAAATACTCAAGATGTGTCACACCCTGTCCACCCCTGAGGACCTTTGGGCACAGCTCAGATTGGCCCATGACTCCAGCTTCTTCTTTTAGCCCATACCCTCTCAACTCCTCACAAACTCACCTGCCCATTCCCTACCTCAACTCTGTCACTTACAGACGAACGATCAGTAAAAGCACTGGTCTCACTTGCCCTTTTGCTGGAAGCTGTGAAATCAGCAAGGCCCGGAGGCGGCACTGCCCTGCCTGCAGGTTGCAGAAGTGTCTAGATGCTGGCATGAGGAAGGACAGTGAGTTGGCATCCCACCACCCCAAGAATCCACTGTTTGTATTTCTGTACTTGGTCCTTGTTCCCAATGGCACATTTCCACACGGCATGCCAAACAAGCTTTTTGAAGCTAATTGGATTTTGTCACTATTATTCCCCAAACCTCCAGTGGCTCCCCAGCGCTCTTTAATTATGTGATCTCGTGGTTGAATGCCTGCAGCCCACCTTTCAGGCTTTATTTCCTAACTCTCCTCCCCTTGCTCTGTCCATTCCAGCCACACGGACTTCCTCGAACACATCAAGCACTCTCTTCCCCAGGGTTTGCATTCTCTCTACCTGAAACGCCCTTCCCTGGGTATCACGCCTTGCTTTTTCTCTCCTGTCACCTAGTGGGTGCTCAATAGTGGTCCAATTAATCGTTTTCTCTGTGCCGCGTAACCAGTCTCTGCTCCCCACAGATGATATAACACAGATGTAACGGGCTCAAGCTCATTCAGGATAAAAGGTGGAGAGTCAGTATTCAGCATGAAGTCTGTCTGACGCCCAGACTCATTTTTTCCACGTTATCAACTGCTTTATAATGTGGAGCAACAGAAAGAAAACCATGGAAGCCAAACATCTTGGTGTGAATTCAGTCTGCGTCCCTTCTTTTATGACTTTGGACCTGTCTCTGGTGTCTAAGCTTGTTTACATTTTTGAAGTAGATGAATACTCTCTGTCCTGCCTTTCACAGAGTTGTTTCATCCAGTGAAATCTAACATCAGAACCTTTGAAATTACAGTGCTAGTGAGACGTGGCCGTGCATACCTGTACTACCACACTCTGGGAGGCTGAGGCAGGAGCTCGGTGGGGGCAACTTTGACAGACCTTGTCTCAAAAAAAAAGCCCCTGTCTCAAAATTATCTTTTCTTCCCCCTTCCCCTCCTTTCTTCTCCTTCTCCTTCTTCTCCTTCTTCTTCCTCTTCTTCTTCTTGGTACAGGGAATCAAACTCAGGGTCTCACACTGTGCCACTGAGCTACATCTTTGGCTCCTGTCTCAAAATTTTAAAAGACCACCTCAAAATAAAAAATAAATAAATAAAAAGAAGGGCTAGGAATTATAGCTCAGTGGTGAAAGCCCTGGGTTTAATCCCCTGTACAGCGCACACAAAGATTATAATGCAATGCAAGCATAAAGTGATGTATTAAATACTAAGATCTTCAGTGTTTGTCCGGAAGCCAAACACCTGACAGCTTTCCCACTTTGCTCTCATGCTTCCCTCTTTCTGGTGGTGCCGTGTTCTACTGCAATGCCTCACGGGAACCTATGAGGTTGATGAAAGTGTAAGGAGCTCCATGACAACAGGAGCAGCCAAGTTCAAGGAAGTTCTAGGAGCCCAGCCAACCGCAGGGAAGCATCAGAAACTCCCCACCGCTGCACCACCACTCCTTGCACAGGGCACCTGGAGGCCCCATCAGGGACTGGTAGATAGGTGCGGTCTGCTGGTCTCAGTGCCTTGTCACATCTCTCACCCGGCACAGTGATACTGTCAGCAGAAGCCCTGGCATTGCGGCGAGCCAAGCAGGACCAGCGGCGGGCCAAGCAAGCAGCTCTGCAGCTGAGTAAGAAGCAGAAAGAGATAGTCCAGACCCTGCTGGAGGCTCACACTCGCCACCTGGGGACCATGTTTGACCAGTTTGTTCAGTTCAGAGTGAGCTCCTGCAGGCTTTGGGCTGGGAAGTGATCAAAAGGGTACCCCAAAAGGAGAGGGCTGTGTGCTCCCTACCAAGAGAGGGTGAGTCCTCAGTACCCTGGCCTAGGAAGGCCCCTCAGCAAACTACGCTTCCCCGATAAGGCTGGTGAGGCCTATGGGACAGCCTTGGGGCCCGGGCCTCTCACTCACATGCAGATCTCTGTAGCCCCCAGCGCACCTGTTCATCCATCACCAGCACTCAACCGCCACAGCCCCAGTGCTGCCACTGCTCACGCACTTTGCAGATATCAACACTTTCATTTTGGAGCAAGTTATCAAGTTCACCAAGGAACTGCCCCTTTTCCGGTGAGTGGCCTCCCCTCAACTCCCAGGAGGCAAATACTTCATAAACTGTATAGCCTCTCACCCCGCAAAAGCCACTGATCAAGTTAACACTTCTGTCTTTCTAAGCGCCAGGTCTCAAATTTCCAGTTTATTCTTTTTCTTTTTTTGGTACTGGGGATTAAACTCAGGCCTTGTGCTTGCAAGGCAGGCGTGGTGCCACTGAGCTAAATCCCTGGCCTTATTTATTTTTAAACAATACTGCAGGATAAACCCAGGGACCTTATGTATGTTAAGCAAGCACCCACCGTACCACTGAGCTAAATTCCCAGCACACCGCCCCTTTTTTTGTTTGAGACAGGACCTCACTATTGTCCAGGCTGGCTTTGAATTGAAATCTCCCTGCTTCAGCCTCCCAGGTAGCTGAGATTATAGGTTTGTTCCACCCCATCCAACTCCAGCTTTGTTTGTGTCCATCAGGACTGGGGCTCCCTCTTCCCTTCTGAAGTTCAGGCTTAAATTTTCACCACCCTTGTTTCTGGCAACCCACAGGTCCCTACCCATGGAGGACCAAATCTTCCTTCTCAAGGGAGCAGCAATAGAAATGGGTCAGATTGCACTTAATACCACTTTCTGTCTCCAAACACAAAACTTCTTCTGTGGGCCTCTTCGCTACACTTTGGAAGATGGAGCTCATGGTGAGGTGGTGCCAGAACAGTTGAAGGCGCGTGTCCCTATGCTATGGGATAGGGTAAGGTGACTTGCAGACTCCTAAATCCAGTATCTCCCACAGTGGGATTCCAGAGAGACTTTTTGGAGTTATTTTTTCGCTTCCATGGGACACTGAGACAACTGCAACTCCAAGAGCCTGAGTATGTGCTCATGGCTGCCATGGCCCTCTTCTCTCCTGGTGAGCATCTCCCATAATCCAGAAACTCTGGCCCTGCCATCTGTGCCCAAACCCTCAGCCCCTTGGATCCATCCACCCCCAGCCATTCAGCCTCCAAACCTAGAGGGTCAGAATCATCCGCAGCCCCCAGGGCACCGTGCAGGCCTCCCCCACCTTGGTCTTCCTGGTCCTTATCCTACAGACCGGCCTGGGGTTACCCAGAAGGAAGAGATTGATCAGCTGCAAGAGGAGATGGCACTGACTCTGGACAGATACATCAGGGGCCAGCAGCCCAGGCCTCGAAATCAGTAAGTGGAAAACTGGGGGCTTGGAGGTTGCACCCAGGAAGGAAGGCTTAGGGAAACAGATCTCAGGATAAATCCTTTTTACTCTTTTGCTTTAGGAAACCAGGTGTCTTGAGGCTCTGGTCCTTCCTGCCTGGCAACCCTATCTCACATAGTTTCAGCAAGCAAATTGCATTTATTGCAGCTTCACCTCACTTTTTCCAGATTTTTTTTTAATTCAGTAGAGATGCAAAGTAGTAGCTCACAGGCTCAGTATAACAGCATTCCTGAGAATGATGACATCCATCACCTCACCACTCCAACATCTCCAGACACTCTTCTTCCTAGGCCCTTCCTCTCCTCTCTAGTTGGCCAATTCCTTGGATTTTTCATTTCCTCTGAAGTTATGGTCATTCACAGTTCTGGCCAAAGCCAATCCCTGGTTCAGTAGCCTACAATCTACATAGGTTCTGAGGTGTGCACCACTTCTGTCTTGTTCATCACTTAATGAATGAGTCGGTTTGCCGGAAAGGGCACACTTTATACCACAGAACAACCTCACCTTCTAGAACTTGCTCTAGAAGATCAGACCCTCAGATTCTGTACAGATGAAGTTCTGGCCACATCTGGGGCTTTACACTTAGCCCTCAGAGCTCTGGGTTCAGGAAAAACTGGGCACGGTGAGATGAAAACAGTGTCAGAGGCCCTCTTGGGGACCTTTGGAATTTTTGATAAACTTCTCATACCAGAGCATGATTTTCTTTAATGTTCTGACTTAGCATCACTGAGGGATGGTTCAGTAATCAGGGCCTCAGAACAGAACTCCCAGCTGCCTGATTTCCCTTCTGTCTCTGGGATACTTCCTCCAAAGGTTTCGGTATGCAAAGCTGCTGGGCCTGTTGGTGGAGCTCCGGAGCATTCACAGCACATACTGGCACCAAATCCAGCACATCCATGGATTTCTCGCCATGATGCCCCTGCTCCAGGAGATCTGCAGCTAAGGCGGAGCTGACCTCCTCCCCCCACCCTCCTGGGCCACACCAGACTGGACTGGAAAGGGGAAGTTGTTGGGACAACATATGGGGGCCAGGAGGAAGGGAGCTCAGTGGTTACAATGAAAGACAAAAGCAATCACTGCCTGTTCATGCAGTCGTGGGGGTGACCGTGGGCACAAAGTTGTTCTCTGGAAGCACAGAATATCGAGAAGGTGGAAGCCTCAGGGAAGAAGTAACGCTCCTTCTGGGAATGAGGTGGCCCCTCTTTCTGAGGCCACAGATTTAACCTCTCAGCCCTAATTTCTCAGCCTTGGGAGGCTACGGGATGGGAAAAGAGGATGGGGAGTGAGTCCCATGCAGACGTCTCTGCTCTGAAGAGGAAGGGACTAGATGCAGTTATCCAAAGGAGAAAAGAAGGATGTGACAGGGGATATTCAGCCAGGCACACCACTTAATCCTTCTCCCTTTGTCCAGAACCATAAGGTTGGGAAACGGGAAAGTGGGGCCAGTGGAAGAAGTGGGACCTCAAACCACCGCCTCATCAGCTGACCCCGTGGCAGCTCCAGTTCCGAGGAGGATGTGGTCCTGTCCCCAGCTCTGCTCCTGACACCTGAAGGTCACCCAGCAAGGTGGGCTCTGGAGAGGGGCCTAGTGTTTGGCCCTAGGGCACCTGACTCGGAGGTTCAAGCTGCTGTGGGCCCGGCTCAGGAACAACCTCAGCCCACAGTGATGCTGAAGCCACAGTGGAACCTGTTGCGCCAGTGATTGAGGAAGGCTCCAAGGGCCAGGGTGACAGGCAGCGGGGGCATCTTCTTCTCCAGCACAGCACCTACGCACCAGTTACTATCCACCAAGCCTGCAAGGGAAGGCATAGCGACTAGGTTCCGTCACCGGCCTTGGAGAAAAGAAGCTGCAGAAGTAAGACAGAGCCCCTCCATCCCTATGCCCCGAATCCCTCAGCACTTCCAGATGTCACTCAAGTGACACTTACCTCTAAACACCATGTTGGCCTGGGACAGAGTCAGGTGGTAACCAAAGGAGAAGGTTGTGTCTTGTAGCCTTGTGTTTGCCTCAAACTCCACTCCAACCTGAACCTGAGAAACATGGGCAAGGAGAGGAGATCCATCTTAGTGAAGGACAGAGGGGTCCTCAGAGGGGACCAACAGAATGAAGGCAGCGTGACAATGTATATCCAGCATGAATAGGAAGAACACTGGGCTGGAGATGATCAAAGCATGTATTACACATAGATAAATATGCAAAACTGAAACCCACTGGTCTGTATAACTAATATGCATTCTTCTTTAAAATACCAGTGAAAGAGCCAGTCGTGGTGGTGCATGCCTGTAATCCCAGCACTTGGGAGGCTGAGGCAGGAGGATTGCTGTGAGTTTGAGACCAGCCTGGGATGAAAGAGCCACGGGGTGGTGCATGCCTGTAATCCCAGCACTTGGGAGGCTGAGGCAGGAGGATTGCTGTGAGTTTGAGACCAGCCTGGGCTATATAGTTCCAGGTCATTCTCAACTACATAGTGAGACCCTGTCTCAAAACACAAAACAAAACAATAAAATAAAATGCCACTGAGAGAGAAAAAAAAAAAAAATTCAGCCAGCAAAGCTTGTGGATGTCTAGAGGGGCAAAAGTTGACAACTTTTTGTTAGAGTAGGGAATGAGATCAGAAGTCTTACCTGTTCATTTGCCCTGTGGTAATAACTTGCATGGGCCCCACCGGATCCCACATTCAATGTAGCTACCCAGTGTACAGCTGTAAGAACCAAAAGTTGGCTAAAAGGAGCGTTACGATAGGACATGGGCCAGAAACCCCAATAAAGTTCAGAATCTCCCCTCCCCGTCACTACCCCACTTCACTGCATACCCGAGTACTTCCCAGCCAGGGTCAGGATGGCCCCCTCTTCGCCTGGCCGCCGGTGATAAACTAGCTCTCCGCCCAGCACCAGCCGATGAGTGAGGCTCTGCAGGAAGTGAGCAACCATGATCACTGTGGGGGAGTGGAGAGGCACGGAGTCAGTCACAGAGACCACGGTCAGGTCTGCACCCACCCCCAGATCCCCCTATCCCTGCCTACTACCCAAGAAGTTCCTTTCCCAGCCCTTAAACTAGCGGTAGCGAACCTATGGCATGCGTGCCAAAGTGAGCACACTGAGCCCTCTGTCAGCACACGACCAAATGTGTGAGCTGTTTTTTTCTAAACTAAAACCTCAGTATTCAGGTTTCATTGCAGTGATGGCACTTTGCAATAAATAAGTAGGTCTGGGGATGCAGTTTGGGCACTTGATCTCTAAAAGTGTCGCCTTCCCTGCCCTAAACTATACAAAAGATGAAGAGACAGAGCCAACGTTAGCAAATAGGCAACCAAACCCAAAGAACCCTGTCCCAATTTCTCACCTGATTCCCCAATCAGGTCAGGGTTTCCCAGGGTCAGAGTGGCAGTGTAATCATCTCCCCGATACTCGCCATCAAACTGCCATGTCAGGAACTTGGCGTGCTGCGTCTGAGTGGGGAGACAAGAAGTCAATCTCCCTCCTTCTTTATAGGATCACTGTTACCTCTGTTCCTCCCCTGGGTCCCCCAGGGCAGGATACCCAGGGAGGAGAAAGAGAAGTGCCTCAGTGGACGGAGGCAGGAACTGGGGGTCACCTGGAAGACAGCCTTAGCTCGGAGCCGCTCTGCCAACAGAAGCAAGACCTGGGCGTTGAGGCTGCCACTGCTGTCCATATCCCCTACCACAGTGGGGAAAACCTGTTGAGGAGTGTAGACAGTAAGGCTGAGCTGGGGTGCATCAATCGGAATACTAGTGGGATATCATGAACGTTACACAGCACCCCCTAGTGGTGGCACAAAGACAAACTCTTCACGCATGAGGAATGTTTCTCTACCCTTTCCAATACAGAAGAAACTTAAAGAGTGCAATTACTGTCCATTCTTCCCCATAACATATGTGTTTCCTCTTCCTCCAGCCCTAAGTTCCAGGTGAGCTTTTAGAAAGTGTGGTGTCCTCACCTCAGTAGGGCTAAGTTGCCAGTCCCCTGCATAGGCGGCATGGAGGTGATAGCCTGGCAGGCCCAGGGCACTCATGTGCACAGTGTGAGACACCTGAGGAAAAAAGAGGGAATGGAGGAGAGAGCCTTCCTGCTTCATTTCAATCCCTCATTTCCCCCACCCTTTCACGTTCTCCCCATCCAGGGGGACTCTTAAGAATCTCAAATATTCCAGCATATGCAGAGGGTCACTAGATTTAAAGCAACAAGTCCCATCGACAAGGAAGGTACAGACAGCCCCATATTCTCCTTCATTTGTGCCACATGGCCTCATTAAGGCTGGAGTACAAAGGAAAGGAGAAGAGGATCTAGGGATGGACAGAGAGGGATTGTAAGAAGGGGTCAGGGAAGTGGGAGCACCTGGAAATGGCTGCTCAGAACCTTGTTGACCACGAGCTTCACTCCTTCCATCTGTGCTGGGAATACATCTGAAGGGGTGATGGGAAGGGAAGGAATGAGCACAGACAAGGAATCCCTACCCAAAGAGGTAGTCTCCCCTTCCGAGCCCAAAGGAAGCACTGGAGGAATTGACCTCCTTTCAAATCCTGCAACAAAATGCTCCACTCCATTTGGACACCTGAACCTCCCTGAGGCTGGATGCTCCGGATGTGTTCTCCCCTTTCCTGCTCCCATCACTGGACAGACATTCAGTGAGACCCCTTCGACTTGGATACCCTGATGCCAAGTTCTCACCTTTGCAGAGCCGGTGCAGCTCATCGAAGCTCCCAGGATTGGGCAGAGGTTCTTCTCGGCGGGGGCTCCGGCGGGGCAAAGTCCCCATCGGTGCCAGGCCCAGTGTGTTCCCCATTTTAGTCCAGAGGACAAGGAGAGGCCGGGGTTAGCCTGGGAAAAGACGCTGTTGCTCCCTCTACCCCTCACGAGCCCCACCCCCCATCATCCAGCTCCCCAGTCCCAGAAACTTCCACATGGTCCAAGGCTAGACCTGGAACAGGAAGAGTTGGGGGAGAGAGCACTGATGAAGAGCCTGAACCTCAGGCACACTCCCGCCCCATTTTTGATCCCTCACCCCCACCTGTCACCCCTGTCCTTTCTCCCATTCTTTAATCTCAGACCTCATCTATCTTGCCAGTCTCCCTACTCTTCATTGCCACGTCCCCAAAACAGACCCACAAATGAAGTAGTAGTCCCTACCATCTCAGACCATTCTTCTGCCCCTTTGCCCCAGGCACACCCCGGTCATCTTGATGGGGGCAGCCATCTTGAGTGATGGCAGAACTGCGGCTTCACGCTTCATTCCCAGCGTGGTCATGAGTGCCATCTTGGAACCGGGCAAAGAAATCAATCAAAGACCCAACCCTCTCCTGTGGGCCCCTCCCAATCGATGAAAAAAAAGGCTCCTCGATCTCCCAGGAGCCAATGGGAGAGGAGAAAATAAGAGTGACAGGTCTGACGGCCCGAGAGCTTCAACCCCGGCCCTGTAGAGGCGGGTGAAATTTAATTCGAGGCTTCTTGTGGAAGGCCTGAGATTGCCCCGCCTCTCCAAAGTCGTGTACCTATGATCTTACAAAACACTAGAGGTAGTAACTCGTACAGCCTGGAGACCTGCGTTTTGTGAAAGGTGACGGAGGGAACGACTGTGAAAACTTTTTTTTTTTTTTTTTTAATTGGGGATTGAACCCAGGGCCTTCGCACTGAGCTATTTCCCTGGCCCTATTTTCCAGTACTTTTTTTGGGAGCGGGGGCGGTACCAGGGATCGAACCCTGGTCCTTGCGCTTAAGGCGGGCGCAGGAACCCCTGAGCTAAATCCCCAGCCCTAGCCCTTTTTTCTGTTTCACATTTTGAGACAGGATCTTCCTAAATCCGTTAAGTTTCCCAACCTGGGCTCCAGTTTGAGATCCCCCCACCTCGGCCTTCTAGAATTCTGGGACTGCACACTGGGCTAAAGAACTTCTTTTGAACCCTGGTTCATGTCACCTCCACCACCCACCTATCCACAGTTCCCAGAGAGGACACTTACAAATGACTACCACTCACAAGGACACAGACGTGCGGGGAAAAGAGCCATTTGGATATTGGTTTCCTAGGCTTCATCGTATGAACCCATTTATGCACAGTAGGAACAGATGTTGATCCACAAGCATATTGCACATCAGCTACTATTACCGTTGCTATTCCTACAAGAGGGAGGTCTACAGCTCTCCAACTCGCCCTCTTGGTGAAATGGGAATGGGCTCAAGTGGAGTAGAAGAGGATTCCGGCAGAATGATTTCCTATAGCAGCTGCCCTGGAAGAGTCCCCCAGTCTCAAGGCACAATGAGCAAATCAAATCGAGGAATAGGACTCCAGCCTGAAAATATGCTCCACCCCAGGGCCAGAGGCAAGCAACAGAGTGGCCCTCAAGCACTTTCTGCTCCACAGGGAACATAGAAGATTTGCTGGTCTTTGGTCACTACTTCCCTCACTAACTACCACTTCGCCACCCCCATCTCTCAGCAGTGCTCCATGTACATAGCAAGTAAGTTTTGGGGGCAAAAGAGTGAAAGATACAAATGTTCCTGGTATGTGTTTAGCTGAGTCCACCTAAATATGCTCCAGGCCGGAAGGACGCACCTCTGCCTTCTCTCACAATCAGGATTGGGACAAGGGCCAGTGCCTTGCCAACAGGAATTCTATTTGCCCCTCTGATTCAATATTGGCTTACCACCTCCTGGAAAAGATAAAGTGAATAAGTGACCAGGCACCTTCAACCTTTATCCAGGCAGAAACCTTGTACCTCTTGTCTGGACAGAGAGGGTAAATGCTGTTTCTTAAATTTGTTTTACTGCGGGGTAGGGAATGCTCATTGATCAGTGCCCAAAGGGGTCATTCTGAGGACTCATGTTTTTCTCCCCCATCTCATTACACATTAACTCAAACGGGACAGACTTGATAGCACCTGCCCTTGGACCCTGACCCTCATTCCTCTCCCCCAATCCCTTCACTATTCCCCATGATTTCTCAATTCCTTTCTCTTTTTGTCTGTTCCCCATGTTTTGGGACATGAAATCTGCCTATAGTGTGATAGTGACACCAAAGGCTGGATGTCAGAACTAGGACTCCTGCTTTCCCACTGCATAAAAAAAATCAAGGACTGATAATCACGGGTCCCCAAAGAATGTATCTTTAAGCAGATCTGAAGTGTACCCTCTTGCTCCCTTGGCCTCCACCAAGGCCTCACCCCCTGCCCCTCACCCCATCACAATGGGTCCCCCCTGCTTGTTCGCACCTCCCCCATTTCTCCAGCTTGTTTCTCCCGCCAGGTCCTTCCCCACAGTCTCTGTCACCTGACAGTAGGTGGAGAAATGGACCTGTATATAGCTCTGCCTCTCTAGCCAGGCCAGGAACAGATGCCAAGGACAGAGACATTGACAAGGTACGGTGAGCAAGCAAGAGGTGTGGGCAGCATGCAAAGGGAGGGAACCAGACTGGAGTGGGCCTTTATGGGAGGGGATCCCTGGGAAGGGGCTGAAGACCATTTGGCTACAGTGTCTCTTCCCACCACCAGCACTGTTCCTCAGCCACCTCTCCACCATGAAGCTGCTTGCGATGACTGTGCTGCTGGTTACCATCTGCAGCCTGGAAGGTGAGTGTAATGTGAAGACTGTGCCAGAAGGCCTGGCCACTCATCTGTGTGCTCTCCTTTGAGAGCTGCAGTGGGTACTGGCAGAGGTGTGGCGGGAGGCCAGGATTCATTACTGGAGACCCAGCTGAGAAGCGTATGCATGTGTGTGCAGGGGCTCTGGTTCGGAGGCAGGCAGAGGAGCCAAATCTGGAGGGCCTGATCTCTCAGTACTTCCAGCCCATGGCCGACTATGGCAAGGACCTGCTTGAGAAGACCAAGGCCCAGGAGTTTCCGGCTCAAATCCAGTAAGTCTTGAGGAGAGGGGTTCAAGAGCTGAGGGACCCTGGGGAGGAGGAAGAGAAGATGGGAGGTCTCACGGGAGACAGCTCAGGATGAGGGTTGGGGTGGATTAGATTTAAATTGGAGAGAAAAATTCCTCTGCCACCTGAAGATACCATGTACCTGTTCAGCAGATGAGGGCAGCAGGAAAGTGGGTCTGAATTTCAGTGTCTGGAGTCTGTTCCTCTACCCAGGAGTGTTTGCTTCTCCTCCTAGCAGTTTCACCATGCCAGATGGACCAGGTCTACAGTTTGGGGACCTAAGTCAATCTGTTCTGACCTCTGCCAGTGACTCAGGTCCTTCACACTGACCTCTTAATCCCTCTCTATCCAGGTCTTACTTTGAAAAGGTTCAGGAGCACGTGGTACCTTTGTTCAAGAAGGCCGGAACTGATGTGTTTAACACATTGATCAGTTTTATAGACCTCCAAAAAACACAGCCTGCTGCCCAGTGAAGTGTCTAAATCATTGTCCTCCAACCCCAGCTGGCCCCTAGCACATCCATGGGCCAGGTCTAGAGCCCTTCTCTCTACCTTGCTCTCCATTTTCTACAATAAATGCAGGAGTCAAAACTGTGAACTTTGTGTGTTTGGGTGACGGGAAGAATAGCAGAGTGGGGGAGGAGTAGGACAAAGGAAAAAGATAAATCAGCTTCAGAAAGGAGAAGGATGCCAGGCATGGTGATGCAAGCCTATAATCTCAGCACTCAGGAGGCTGAGGCAAGTGAATTGCTGCAAGTTCAAGGCCAGCCTGTGCTACATAGTGACTTTGGGGGAGCTGAAGTAGCAGAGAATAAGGAAGCTGGGAACTATTCTGGGATCAGGTCATCTATCTTAATCTGTCCTCACTGGTCCATTTCATGTTTGCATAAGGTTCATTTTTTTTTAAGGGTCCTCTTGGTCTGGAATAGTCTGTTCTATAAACAGGACTTAATTAGGGGTATTGATATTTTTACAAGGCTGAAACAATGTGGGGAAGGGTCAGAACTCATGGGAAGATGTCCTTTGGACTTTTCCTTACAGGCACCCCTCAGAATTTCTTCCTAATTATTCTATGAAGAGAAAAAACCTCCTCCAAAATTAGCCCACTGCTCCAAGACACTCTCTGAGCTTGGGACTCTGTGTTTCTTCTATCCCATAATAGAGAAAACTGAGCTTACTCCACTCCCCAAAAGTGCTCTTGTCCCTGCATTCTAAATCTCTGATTTGGACCCTGTGTGGGGAAGGCCCATTTTCAGCCCTTTGCTTATCATGATCCAGGACCTGTTCATAGAAACAGCCAGGCAGCCATTTTAGAACCTGGTAACCATGATAGCCATTTATAGGCCTGACAGGTATCTAACTTGGTGGACACATTGGACTTGAGAAAATTTAGGAGCTGTTATATCCAAATTAACTCAAAATGGAATGAAGATCAGGCTCAGTCAATGAGAGGAGAAATACAAACCAAAACTGTAGGACAAAGGAAAATGAGGCACTTTCCAATAAAAATTCGTTTCCACTTTATTACAATGCTAGGGACTGAATCCAAGGCTTTTTGCATATTAGGCAAGGGCTCTATCACTGAGTTACACTCCCAGCTCCCTACATTAAAACACTTGCTTGCCTACCCTGGCTCATTTCTTCTATCTTATCTGAAATCACCTTTTCCCCAGAGACTGCAGATTGTTCCAATTTCTTCTAGGTAGTGATCAACCTCCTTAGTCTGGCCTTCAAGACTCTCACCATTTGTGATTATTCTTCTTCCCTTTTCTTTCAAATTGTCCACACTTTTTTTGTTTGTTTGTTTGTTTTTGGTACCAGGGATAGAACTTGAGTCCATGCACTTGCAAAGCAGGCAGCAGAACCGTTGAGCTAAATCCCCGGCTCTGTCCATACTTTCTGACATGACAAATGTGCAGGGACAAAAAGATCTGTCAGTCATTTGCAACAAGGGGACCTTGGATGGGTTAATTTAAGACAGCCTGAATTTCTCCTGGGGGCTTGCAAGCAGACCTACTGATACAAGCAGCTGAAAAAGTTTGGAAGGTATAAGTCACTATGCAATGCATAGTACGGCCCAACACAGGGTGTTGCTGGGAGTTATCTGAAGGCTGTAGTCCCATTCTGGAAGGGCTTCTGGATTAGAGGTAGAACTGGAAGAGCTTTGGCAGCTCTAGAGGATTCCTTGGCCATCCACCCATGTGCTAGGAGAAATTACTTCTTACCTGGACCCAACTTGTTCCTCTCTGCCTTACCCACCTCCAACCCCGATCTGACCCTCTCTCTAAGCTCCCTCTTGTCTGAGAGTCCCCTGAGAAGTCACTGATTTCCATAAAACCATTCACTAGGAGTTTCACATAGCCTATCTCTTCTGTATATTTGAATCAGCTATGCTATTTATCACATACACGTACTGGCTTGGTCCTATTTGGGCTGGTGACTATTTGGAATTAGACAGATAGGCTCCCCATAACATAACCTTGAAGACACTGAAGGCCGGGTTGGGTGCAGAAGTCATTTCTTCTGCCCAAATGTTTCCAAAGGTGCCTGCACTCCCAACAGGGTGGCAGTGTACTCTGTGCTCCAGGGTCATCCCAGAGTACCTGGGTCAAGGGTCTCATCCACCCCCCAGCCAGTCAGCATCCATCCAACCAGCCAGCAAAGCAGCCCTGAAGTCCATTAGACAGTGAGTTCTGTGAGGTCAGGAACTGAGTTCGCCTGTCTTAAAACTGTATCTCCAGTACTCAGTCTAGTGCTTAGTGGAGGCTGAATAGATAGATAATGAATCAATAAATCAATGGAATCTCTCTGGGGCAGCTTTATTGGCGGTACTCCCTTGCCATTGTTTAGTAGGAGCTGGGAATGGGGAAGAAAAAATGGGCAGAAGGGAGTGAGACTAGAAAAGAAACATCAATGAATAGCGTCTGAGCACAAGTCTTTGACAGGGAGGAGGACTGGTAGACATCAATCTGGGGTTTAGCGTCATTATGGGTAGGGCCAGCTATCATTAACAATAGGCAGGCATAGGTGAGGCCAAGAGAGGTGGGAGGAAAACTGGAAGCTGAAGAAGGATGTGACAAGGACATCTGGTTACTGGGGTGGTTTCTCATGCTTCAGTGTTTCATAAGTCTCTTGGTTCCGGGTGCTCAGGCCCTGAAGGTAGAAGTCAAAGGATGAGGAGAAGCATGGGCCCATCACAGTGCCCTCACCCTATAGACATCACCCTTTCCAAAGCTCAAAATCCCATCCTCCTCCTCCGCTGACTGGGGGCAGAGGGAAGGGTTCACTTACCGTATAAATGCCATCTGATTTCTGCAGAGACAAAGGAGGCAAGGCGTTAGAGATCCACGTGCCCCTGATGAGCCCTCAGCTCTTCTCTCCCATCCCAGGAAGTGCATGGGTTAGGGCTCGGGCCAGCTGCTTTAGGCTGGAGGGGGCGCACAAGGGTGCCCCCGGACTTGAACATACTCGGGCCCACGTGGTTACAAACACACTGCGCACAACTCTCTCTCTGCTAGATTCTGTCCCATCAGCTGGTGCATATTTTGCTGTGGTTTAGCTAGGTGGCAGGCGTGTAGACTGAGGTGAGGGGAGCCTCTGAGCTATTCACAGAGCAGCACCAGAGACACACGCTCTCCCAGAGGCCTCCCACCAAAAGCTGGAGCCCCAGGAGAGCTGAGGGCCTGGAGAACTGCGGGAGGGGCCATACCTCAAAGCTGGCTATCGCTGCCTTTCGCACTTGGATCTGGAGTGGAGAAAAAGTGAATCAGTAAAGAGAAAGTTAGAGGCTCATCCCCCACACTTTGGGGGAGAATCCCTTCAATTCCCCTTCCTCCAATCCGTGCTGCTGCCGCCCTCCCACTTCTCCTTCAAGTCCCCACCCAACCCTGTCTTACCTTGAGTCGACAGTAGAGCAGAGTCAGAATTATACCATACAAAAACAAGATGGCGTCCAGGATGTAGCACAGCTGAGGCTCCCCCAGGGCCGCTGAAGGGAAAGAGGGTGCCACTGCGGGTCAGGGGCATCAGTGGGGATCTGGTGCTTGCAGGCGAGGACAGGGCATGGGAGCGGGGGTCAGGGCCTGGAGAGGAGCCCTCCTCTATGGAAGTAACTGTCTTCCTCTCTGGACTCCTGTTTCTTTCCTTTCCCTTTCACCTACCCTAGGGTAGGGGTGGGATAGGCAGCATGAAGGTTTCTATTGTGGGACTAAACAGTACTAGGAGCCGATGACTTCCCCCTTAGCCCAACCCTGACTTTTCAGCACTGTGGCTCCCCAGGCAGCAGGAGCACTTCATTCACCTCAAGGGCTCATCTAAGTTCACTGAGCTGAGACCAAAACCTCAGCCCAGCGGGGGAAGGGGAGAGAGGCAGTGCCACTTTCAGTGAAGAAACCACAGGAGTGTTTCTGCTCAGTCCTGTGACCTGTGGCTGAGGGCTGGACAGGAAGGATGTGAGCTGGGGAAGGGAGGGAAGGCAATCGCTCTATTATTGGTCATCTAGCCTAAGCCCCATGCTTTCTGCCCAGCAAGACATTTCAGTATGCAAAAAGCAAAGTGTCCCTTTTCTTGGCTGTACAGACACCACTGGCCCTGCGTGCAAGGCTGGGAGAATGATGAGGGGCTCAAGGAAATGACCACAAACTAAATCCAAAATGTAGATTCCTCCTCTGTCTACTCTGCCCTTTTACTCACCCTGGGCTTCTAAGTAGGGAAGTTTTGCGCAATTTAAAAAAAATCACACAGGGCCTGGGCCCCAGAGACCGTTCCCAGCTTTGATCAGGGCCGACAGAGTACATGACTAACATGGGTCAAGTACCGACACTACCACAGTCTCTCACAAGCTGTTGCATAAATCTCAAAACTACCCTGTGAGGGAAACATCGTCTTCATCATTTTACAGATGACAAAACCCAGGTACTCAGAAAAACTAACATATTGAGGACTAGAGTTGAGCGACAGCCAGGGCTCAAATCCAGGCTGTCGGTCTCCAAAGCCCGTGCTTTTCTGTCTTGCCATCCCTGCCTCCCTCATCCCAGGCACCTGCCCATCAGCTCACTTAATCCTTTCCTCCACCTTCTCAGGAGGGATGGTGGAGCTCCTCCCCTGCCATTAGCTTTCAATTTCCCTAGTTTTGCTAGTTTACCAACCGCCTCTTCCCCAAACTCTGCTAACACCAACCCTCTCCAAAACATGCACACAAATACCCTCCCAGTCAGACAACCCAAAGCAAGCAAGAGCTTGTAACTTACTAGAGCCTTGGAGCTACTGGGGCCTCCCCCAACCCACCCCCGTCGGCCTCTATTTCTCAGATGCGGCTGGGGTCCCCAGTTCTGGACATTTCATGGTGTCCACCCTCCTCTCAGCTGTTGACAGAATGGTGCCTTCATGACAACCTCCAAGAGCAGAGACCAGGTCTGCCTCAACTACCCCTTGCCTCCCTTGCCAAGCCCAAGGACAGGCGCCTGCTGGCCTGAAGGGGGCTGTGTACATTCACGTAACTAGAGCGGCTCCCAGTGCACAAGGCCGAACGCATCCCAGGAGGAATGTTGAGCAGGGGAAATCAAGTTTCTTCCCAGACCAGCTCTTCATGCCAAACAAATACCCTCTTCCTCTGCCAAAATAACCTTTCGTGTCAATCCTGAAAATAGCCTGGAATGAGGTAGGAAAGGGACTAGCACCCAGAGGAGGGGTGCCCGCTACTACCAGCCTCGGGGTCTCTGCCCGAGCCCTGTGCCCGTCACCTGCCTTCCTCCTTCTGTTCTCGACCCAGCTCTCGGACACATGTCCTTGATGCCCACCCTGCAGCCCGACTCACTGGCCTCAATGAACCCTCTCACCTGCTTGTTCAACCAAAAGGAGTAAGAGCAAGACCACTGCTGGAAACATCATGGGCAGGGGGCTGAGGGGCCGTGAGCTGGGGATCGGACGCTCTGACAGCGCTGTGCAGCTGTGCTCGGCGAGGAGTTCCCTGACCACAGAGTTCTCCCCTTCCTGCCCCGCCTTCTCCCACACTTTGGCCCCTTCCCCTTCCTGCACCAGAGGCCGGGCGGCTCCCGGAAGGGCCAACTAGAGGAGCCAGATCTGGGCTCAGCCTCTGCCCTTCACTGACCAACCTCTCAGCCCTTGCAACCATCGAGGCGACTCAAGCTCCTGAAAGGCTGTTTTCGCCATCTTTCACTCTGCCCCGCTCAGCTACATCTACAAAGAAGTGCTCCTCAAGGGTCCCTTGGACCCCACCAGAGCCCTTTCCTTCCCATTAGGAACTTTATACCCAGCTTGATTTGAGGAGTTTACCAATTTGTGTGGACAGTGGGAGGTTTGGGCAGGAGGAACTGAAGGGAAAAGGGGAAATGGGGAAGACAAAAGTGGAAAGGACAAGAGACAAAGAAGGGGATGAAAATGCGAAAGAAAAGCTGCTAAGAGACTCAGAAGGCTGAGGCAGAAGGATCACAAATTTGAGGCCAGACTGGGCTATATAGGAATTCAACGTCAGCCTGAACTAAAGAGTGAGACTGTGTCTCAAAAAAACAAAAAACAACAAAAAAAGACATACCAGATGTTTGTGTGTAGGAGCCGCAAGGCGGCTAATTTATTGTTTCTCCTTTTCTAGTACATGCACAGAAAGTCCATTCAGCTAAGCGTACGTGTGCACACATACACACAGCCTCATTTCCAGGAGGGACACGCTCTGCAGAGGCAGCGGCTAGAGCAGGGAGATCAAATGTTGTTCCCTGCTTACCGATCAACTTCTCCAAACACAATGTCTTGGGTACCTAGAAGGTCAGAAGACAGAGAAGTGGTGTTACCAAAGATCCAGAACTCGCCGCCTCAGGAGAAGGATGTGCCACAGTCCGAGCAGAACAAGGACTATTCAGATTCTGTCCCAAACTCCCAGACTGGACACCTCTCCTAGAAGAAGCTTCATACCTATGATGGCAACGACATCCGCCAACATGTGTCCCTTAGACATCATGTCCAAGCCAGCCTGAGGAAACGGAGATGGCAGCAGGGTTAGCCTGATTTGCAGCAGGGGAGGAGAACTCACAAAAACCTTAACCAAGGGCAATTCGGTACTGGCTTTATTGAAGTTCGAATCACAGGGATTGCTTCTTACCAGGTGGGCAAAACCAGGAGCCTTGATCTTGCAACGATAGGGGCGGCTGCTCCCGTCAGACACGAGGTATACCCCAAACTCTCCCTGCCCAAGGAGGAAGGGGGAGCCTTGTTAACCGGAAGAGCACTCTTTGCCAACAGACCTCTGTTCATCCTCACGCCCTCTCCTCTCCCTCACTGACAGGTGAGCATTTTGTTCCCACCCACTCTCCAAATAACCTTTCCTTCCACCCTTCTCCTCACCTTCGGAGCCTCAATAGCAGTGTACGTGGCTCCTGGGGGGACCTGGTAGCCCTCAGTATACAACTTAAAGTGGTGAATCAGCGACTCCATGGAAGTCTGAGGGTGGACAGCGGGAGCAGCAGTGAGCCAGATCCAGTCTGCCTCTTAGGCCTTCCCTCGGTAGAGAATGTAATCTCCCCCTCCGGAGACTAAAACCCACATGCAAGTCAGTAAGCAGAGAAGACACAGAATAACAGAGGACAGCTAGGAGAGGTTCAGAATCTCATCTTACACAGTGAATTTTATGAAGTAAACTGAAGAGCAGAATTTAACCCAAGGATACTCCTCCCTGACCAGTGACCCCAACACCCCACTGTCCCTCTCCCTGCAGCCGACCTTCATCTCTGAGCGCTTAGGTGGAGACACTTTGGCATCATCGACCTTGATCTCTCCAGGAGGCATCTTGTTCAGACACTGCTCGATGATGCGAAGGGACTGGCGCATCTCCTCCACCCGACACAGGTACCTGGAGTGGGTGAGAGACTCAGAGCAAGGGACGAGAAGGCGGAGCAGCAGCTGTGGGGCTGGGAAGACACCTAGTGGGCCTCAAGAGTCAGGTAAACATTCTTCACTCTTCTGCTAGTACAGCATCTCTGCATGGCTCGGCTGCTCATGTAAGCCCGGTAGTACTCTGATCCTATCCTGAGCTCTTCCTCAAATCCTTCCTTCCTTTCTCAAACAATGACCTGTAGTATTTCCTCCTTACCCTCGTCAATACTTTCTGAACTACAGAATTAGGGGGGGTGTCAAATGGAAAAACAAAAACCATCACAGCAAAACTTATGGTCAGTAAAGAATGGAATTTCAGGTTTAGAATTAGTGGAAAGAGAACTCGACTAGGAAGATTCTAGTTTTAACCACTAACAAAATAATCCCATGTTAACCTCTTTATGCCTCAGTTGTATCAGTTATAAAATGCATGCCAGGTGTGGTGGCACACGACTGTAATCAGCACTCGGGAGGCTGAGACAGGAGGATCGCTGTAAGTTCAAGACCAGCCTGGGCTACACAGTTGAGTTCCAGAGCAGTCTCAACTATGTAGTGAGACACTGTCTCAAAAAAAAAAAGGCAGCCCACACTAGTTCTATGTAATACAAGGATTGCATAAGGGTAAAATAAGCTACCACAGATGTGTAACCTAGTCTTGTCTTTTCTTTTGGTCCTGGAGATAGAACCCAGGGCTGTACAAACGCTAAACATGTGCTCTGCCACTGAGTTACATCCCCAGGCCACACAACCTAGTTCAACACATACACGAGTTCCCACAGATACTTGGAAGGAGGTAGAAGGAAAGTGGCCAGGAGAAAATTTAGGCAGGGGCAAGAACTGGACAGTGAGCCGAGAAAGGGTCTGGGCCTTACCTGTCATAGCAGTCCCCTCGAGAACCAATAGGAACATCAAACTCAACCTGGTCGTAAACATCATAGGGCTGGGTCTTCCGCAGATCCCACTGGATACCTGAGCCCCGGAGCATCACTCCACTGTAGGGCACAAAGGGCATCAAGGACTGTGCCCCGCAAACCAAGAAAGGAAGCGCAATTTTCCTTTGTCTCCTTTCCCTCCCCCACACTCCTACTGTTGGGTACAATTTCAGGGGATGGTAACCGGGGTATCCAACTCCCTTGAAAGCCAAGATATCGGGCTAGAACTCCCCACTGCACCTCCAACCCCAAGGAGAGAGGTTGTATTCTCTCACCTAAAACCATAGTTAAGTGCGTCTTCTGCTTTTACAACTCCAATGTCGACTGTCCGATTCCGCCAGATCCTATTGTTAGTCAGCATCTACCAATTAGGAAAACTAGTGTGGCAAAACTCTTCATAACTATCCTCAAATTCCTCTGTATTTCTTCGCAAACAGGAACTAACACCTCACGAGCCCCTTTGAGAGGAAAAGAGATTTTTCCCAGCAATTTCTACCTTACCTCCTCCACTTCATCGATCCGAAGAGAGAAGTTCTTGGAAAACTCATAAATGTCATCCATAAGGCCAAGGGGCAGGTCCTACAGGAAGCCAAGTGGAGGAGACGCTGAACACAGCCAGGCTTGCTCTAAGGAGAGCCTGCTAACACGCCTTTTCCAGGGGGCAAGGTTAGTTCCCATCAGCCCGCACTGCCCTCCAGTGGCCGTGCAGGGAAAAGGCCAGGGCTGGAAACCCCGGGGCCGAGGAGCCTACTCACCTGGTGCACTCCTCCGGGGCGGACGTAAGCAGCGTGCATTCGTGCTCCAGACACCCGCTCATAGAACTCAAACATCTCGACAGAACACAGTAGGGTTTAGTGACAAAGTCCTCGGCTCCTCAGTCCAACAACATGGTGGCCGACTACCTTGCCTTCTGCCTTGTCCCAACCAACCTCTCAAGATGCAGGGTTCCGAAATGAATTTACCCTTTTCCCCCTAAGTGGTCTCCCCTTCTTTTAATCTTGGCTCCTTTGTATCTTCCCTATTTCCTCTACTTTCTTCCCTATTCCTGCCCACGCTTCCCTCTCCTACCTTTTCCCTTTCCTCAAACATCCAGAAGAAAGGGGTCATGGCCCCAATGTCCAGAGCATGTGTGGTCACAGCCATGATATGGTTCAGAAGTCGTGTGATTTCTCCAAACAGCACTGTGGCGAGGGGAAGACAAGGAGAGATGCATAGAGAAGCCGCAGATCCAGCCTGAAGAGCAGTAGGGCAGAGCCTGGGGTTCGTTTACTACGTCTGGGGTCCAAAATGCTCCTATGATGGGGAAGAAGCGGGCAGCAGGGCTAAGGGGCAGCGCATACCTCGGATCCACTGGGCCCGGGGTGGAGGCTGGATGTTCAGCAGCTTCTCCACAGCCAGTGAATACGCCTGCTCATTACACATCATGGACACGTAATCCAGCCGGTCAAAGTATGGAAGGGCCTGGGAAAGGGAGAATTCAAGTCTTATCTAAGAGCCCGCGAGCCTGGAGCCTGGCTGCCAGGAGCCTGGCATCAGAAGGTGGTGCTGCATAAGTGCTCCTTGTCTCTGCAGCCCCAGAAAGGCAGGAAGGGTATCTCAGTAACCAACAGCATGCTGGGAAGCATTTCAAAGCTGCCTCTCCACAATGAGGGAGAAGGCTGATCCGTCAATTTCCATGGTAAAAACATTCCCACCCTGGCCAACTTTAAGTGCAACACAACTGAATGCAGCACTGGGAAGAGCAACAAACCATTATACAGTACTTCCATTGCATATGTGTGAGGAAAGTAAATACCTCAAAGGCACAGCACAGGAAAATATACCAATGAGGAAATGAGTTTTGAGTAATTAAAAAAAAAAAATTTTTTTTAAACAAGGTCTCACTCTGTAGCTCAGGCTGGTCTTGAACTCACTATGTAGCCCAGACTGGCCTCAAACGTGTAGTGATCCTCCTGCCTCAGCCTCAAGACTACTGGGATTACATGTGGGCACCACCACACCTGGCTTTAAATTTATTTTTTAAGTAATAGACAAAAACCTAACAACTGTACATATTAATGGGGTACCCAAAGTTTCAATACATGTAAAATTTTGAGTATTTACTTTTGTTTTTAATACACTGTCATAAACTTAAAAAATCCTAAATTTACAGAACTCATTTTTTTGAGACAGGGTTTCCCTATGTAGCATAGGCTAGGCTCAAAGATGTGATATCACTGTCTCAGCCATCAGCAACAGGCTCCCAAAGTTCCGGAAAACATTCAGGCTGTGGCCAGCCAGTGTGTGCTGGCTTTAGCACATCACAATAAACAGACCTCTGTTCCGAGTAACACTGCTCTCAGAGTGCCTTGGACTTCTAAGTCTCTTTTTTCTCTTAAGTCTCTTATAACTGAGATATTGAATGTTAATGAGTTATGGGGGTACCTGGGAGCGTGGGATTTGAGGAAGACAGAGCACCAGGTAAAAATGGCCTTCCTCCAGAGTGCCACTCAGGCCAACTCCTAGCTGTCTGATGAACCAGTGTCGGCTTCCAGGAAGGAGGCGGGGCTAAGACCCACTCCTTGGGACAGCCTGTTCTTGTCCTGACGTCACTGTGACACAGGATAGTTAACCCGCGGATGCTGGGTCCAGAACCATCACAGCTAGACTCTGGGGTATCACATCCTGGTCACTGTTCACCCTGACACTGGGCTAGGCTATTGCCCCGTTTTCATGGAACTGATTAAAAACTTCAGATTCCTACCCCAGATCCAACTCCTTCCAATCTGAGTTTTAGCACTGGGGTCACATAGTTCTGAAAACAGCAAGCTGTCACAAAACCACTGCTGGTCATGCTGACTCATTGTTTTGAAAACAAACTTAGCTGGAAGCTACAAGAATCAGCTGCAAATCCTAGGAGCTGACGTCTCTCTCCTCTCCTCTGGTTTTAAGGACACTGGCTTTGACGTATTAGTACAAGAGCAGGGAAACTGAGGCACGAGAGTAATGGTGAAGGGGCCAGCCAAAAGTCAGCCAGAGAGAAGCTGGAGTTACAGCTCCATCTCCAAAGACTGCTGCTGCCAGATAAACCAAATCCAAACTACTCGAGCATCCTCAACACCTCCCTCCACCTCCCAACCAAGCCTGCGTGAATAACCTCAAAGGGCTATTACTCCGACACCCTCCTCCCTGAAATTCTGGGCATAGCACATCCACAAGCTCTGAGGCAAAAGCCCAGATCCTGTCAACGGGCCCCTGTTCACCCCACACCTGCAGATACGTCTTGTACTCGATGAGCTTCTCGGTGCCCCGGTGCAGTAGCCCGATGTGAGGGTCGCACTTTCGCACCATCTCTCCGCTCAGCTCCATCACTAGCCGCAGGACTCCATGGGCTGCGGGATGCTGGGGCCCGAAGTTCAGGGTTAGGTTGGAAACTATTTTTTCCTTGGGAGGGTCCACATCTGAGAAGTGGGAAATAGTTCAGAGCCAAATGGTAATTCCCCTGTGAACCCCAAGGACAGCAAGGACTTGGTCTCTCCCTATGGATCTTCCATCTCACCATTCTATAGTTTGTTAATTTCCTAATCTCTGATGTAACTAGGAAGAAAACCACTAGATAGGAAAAAGGCAAGAGAGAGATCTAAACTTTCTGATGAGAGGGACCACAAACCTGTCTCCTAGAACATCTTTCTAACAATTACAGATAGGGGCCGGGGATTTAGCTCAGTGATGCCACCACCTGCCTCACAAGCACAAGGTCCTGAGTTTGATCCCCAGTATCCCCCTAAAATATTACAGGTAACATTTATATCACCTATTATGTGACAGTTACTACCCTATACACTTTATTTTGACAATTCTCATAACAATCATACTATTAGCCCCATTTTTTTGGAGAGACTGAGGCAAGAGAGCTCAAATGATTCCTCCAGGATTATAGAGCAAATTAAGTGTCAGAACTGGGATCTGAACTAAGCCTGTTTAGTGACAGGGTCTACATATGCTTCGTGTGTGTGCTGGGGGGGTACTGGGGATGGGACCCAGGATGCTTTAATCGCTGAGCATCCCCAAGCCTTTTAGTTTTTTTTTGGTTTGTTTTTGTTTTGTTTTTTTTAGTTTTGAGACAGTCTTGCTAAGTTGCCCAGGCTGGCCTGAGACCTGTAATCCTCCTGTCTCATGGTATGTGTTACCATGCCCGGCTATGCCCAGCTATACACGCTTTCTTTTTTGTGGTACCGGGGATTGAACTCAGGTCCTTGCACTTGTGAGACAGGTGGCAGAACGAGAGCTAAATCCCCGACCCCCCAGCTATACACTCTTACCTACTAGAATATAATGCTCTCCAAATGTATTTGATCAACACCAAGTAATCAGAAAACATATACTTAATGCTTAATACTACTAAATGATAATTTTCACCCTCAAGGAGCTTACACTTTAATTTGGGAAAATGCATGCATGTGAAAACTGGTAGCAGGTCAAATTTATAAGTTACCAAGTAAGCAAATCAGAGATTAAATATTTAAAGGAAGGAAAGAGAACAGTGAAGACTTCATATAGAAAGGATCTGAAGCCAGGTGTGGTGGCACACATCTGTAATCCCAGCACTCGGGAGGCTGAGGCAGAAGGATTACTGTGAGTTCGAGACCAGCCTGGGCTACATAGCTAGTTTCAGGTCAGTCTCAACTACATAGTGAGACCCTGTCTCAAAAAACAAAAAGAAAAGAAAAAAGAAAGGATCTGAGCCATTTTTAGAGAAAATGGGCCAGATGTGGTAGCACATGCCTGTAATCTTAGCACTTGGGAGGCTGAGGCAGGAGGACTGCTTCAAATTTAAGGCCAGCTTGGACTACATAGTAAGTCAGGACCAGCCTAAATTACATAGTGAGACCCTGTTTTTAGATAGACAGACATTTTTTTTCTGTATCAGGAATTGAATTCAGGATCTTGTGCTTGCCAGGTAGGCATGGTGCCACTGAGCTACATCCCCGGCCCCAAGATAGATTTTTTTTTTCCATTAAGTTTATCAGTACATTTTAGGTATACAGTAGTTACATTCATCATTAGGATTATGTACCTTTACATGATATATCGTGTTTCTTATTTCTTCCCCATTCCCCTGCCCTCCTCATCCTCTCTACCCTGCCCTATTTACAAAGACTTTGTTTCCATGTTTTTCCTTTTCTCATATTTTTCTTTTCCCTTCTTTCCTTTCCCCTATTCCTTCCATTACCCCTACTCCTTTAGATGTTTTCTTCCTATTTCACAATATAAGATAGATTTGGGCCGGGGATTTAGCTCAGTGGTTCCGCCGCCTACCTCGTAAGTGCAAGGACCTAAGTTTGATCCCCGGTACTTAATTAAAAAAAAAAAAAAAAAAAAGACTGATTTTTTAAAAAAAATGATTAAAATAGGTAGGGGTATTTTGGAATCAACACAGGCAAAGTCTTAGAAACAAGGATTTTTAAAACTCCTATCAGGACTTCCAAGAGGCAGAAGAGCAGTGCTGGGAAACAGTATGGGGTCAGGGGTGATCATCAGTAATGTTAATTATAATTAACATTTATTAAGGACTTACATGTACCAGGCAGACACAAGGATCAGAATTTACATGTGCCAGGCATTTAATTCTTACAATAATGCTATGAATACATAAGTACTTTATTCACTGGCAAATGGAGAGTTGAGATTTGAAGACAGAGAATACCTTTCAGCCAAAATTCTTCACCATGGGCCTTAGAGTCAGACACACCTGAATACAGCTCTGGGTGTGTGTTCTAGGCCAAGTTTTAATGTCCTTATACCACAGTTTTCTCACATTTTGAATAATATTCTCATAGGATTGTAAAGATTCAGTGAAATAATGCATACAAGAATGCTTAACATATGATACAGCTTTGTAACTGAAGTTTTTTAAAAGTACCTGGTAATGCCTTGTTTTTAAGCAAAAGAATGAATGACCTGGTAAAATGAGGTTTGGGGGAAGATGAAAGCAATGACACTGTAACAAATAGCTGGGAAAGAGGATAAATGGTGGAGCTCAATGAATAGAATCCTGAAACACAAGGTCTAACACACAGCAGTGGACAACAGTGAAGGCAGTGAAAATTAAAAAGGAGACAAGACCAGATATGGAACACTGAGAAAGAATCCATATGGTGGTTGACTTATTGGTCAAAGGTATGAAGGGTCAAAGACAGAAAAGAACCAAAGATAACTGAAAAGTTTTAATCCTGAAGGATTAGGAGAACAAGGCTACCAATGACCAAAATCAGTAAAGAAGTACTAATTCTGATGGGAGGAAAAAATGGTTTGTTTTCAAGTAGGTGTCACTTGATTTTTTTTTTTTTTTTTTTTTTTTTTTTTTTTTTTTTTT